>NC_135853.1:7015000-7432500 GCF_029677425.1 Wolffia australiana | reverse complement strand
AATTACTCCGCCATTACCGGCGATTTGGAAGCTTTGATTCGCTCTTCCATCCACCAATCCAGCCTCCGTCGAGTACTCGCGACCAATTCCAAGCTTTCTCCCCAACCCTAACCCTAATCTTCCCAGTTTCGTCCTCGCTCCCGCCATCGCCAGACCTTCTCCAAGACGAAGAAGACAACAGAAGAAAAAAAAACAACAGAAATTCGGTATTTATAGACGGTTACAGAGTCTTACACGTGGCAGGGAAGGTGACGTGTCATCGGAGACAGTCATACGTGGCGAAACGCTTGTCAGCCACAAGTTTCTCCCGATATGACGTCAGGAAGTGTGTCAGAGGTGGGCCCGGAAGAAATCTAGTGCACGTGATTTAAAATTATTTATTAAAAAATCTTCCCAACAAATAAAGTAATTATTCCACCGATGCTCCTTAAATAATTATTTTAAGCAGCTAATAAATAATTATTTCTGACGTGTCAGATCCGGGAATTTTCTATATCCTACGTGGGAAGTGATCTGGAGCCACGAGTTTATCCTAAGGGTGGGACCAGATCTATTTAAACTCGGAGGAAACACGTTCTGACGTGGCAGGAAGGTGACGTGTAAGATCAGATATTTTTTAGTGTCCTACGTGGCCAAGTGATTTGGAGCCACAAGTTTTATCCCGATCTGAATCTAGCATGTGGAAGTCTATCAGTGTCCTGGGTGGGCCCAGATATAAACGGACGACGGATGACGACGTATGATTGATGACTGATTGGGACGAAACGGATGATGATCTGTCATCAACCAAATGTGGGCCCACATCTGAGCCTGGCCAGCGTAAATGGGCCCAAAATGAATTGACCACAACGAGGAATCAATTGCATGGCTGAGAAGCAAAGTACAGCATTATTTACCTTTTTTTTATTTTTCTGAATAAATACTTCCTTGGTACAGTTATCATGCTATTTTTTTATGACAGAGTACATGTGCATATTAACAATCTATGATAACCTTTTCCGAAACAGATCTGATATTCCATCCTTTCTGACCACTGTCTTTATTTAATGAGGATTTGTTCCAGAATGTTGAGAAGCACGGTTTAATCATCAAGGGTCATCATACCACATGTATATAATAAATAAAGGAGACTTTTCAGGCATAATATTAGTAAAATAAAATATTGGAAGATCATATGAAAGAGTAATAGTGCACTTTGGATCTAGGGGATCCAAGTTAAGAAGAGTATTTCAATAATGATACTGCTGATTTTCTATGGGAAAATATATATTCTGCCAAACATTTTGAAGAATTCCTCCACATGGTGGTGTTGATCTCAAGAGCAAAATGCATTGGTATCAGTGATGTTATTTTTTTATTGTGTTTGAGATAGATCTATCACATGAAAGATTTCTAAAAAGATAAGCTTTATAAACTCAAAGACCTAAGACAATATCGATGTTTTAATTTTCGTATAATGGGTAACCAGGCTGATCCACACAGAGACTGGGCCTTGGTTTTTGTTTTTCTTTAACAATGCATAATCACTAAAAATCAAGTAAAGAAAAAATACTCAACAAAAGTTCACCCCACACGTTTTCTTTCAAAAATACATTATCCTTTTTTGCCTTTTCTCCTACGATCTATTTTAGATTTCTTAAGCCAGAATAATTTCATTAATTTTCAAGCATTCTTTTCTCACAAATTCTTCAGAACTAACAGCAGTGTTGGTTCATGCTACTCTTTATTTTCAAGTAGGTAAGCTTAATATGAAGAAATATCTGACTTTGACACGTGAAATGCCTAATTTGATTTTTTTCTTGAGTAGGTATATATTTGTTTCATGAAGCTATCATATCACTGCAATGCGAGCTCTTCCAAATAAATATTAACAAGAATTCTAGAAAACGTTTTTCAAACAATACATAAATACATGACCACAGTGAGTAGTAGGTATCATAAAAATCTCTCATGTCATGGTAAAATAACTATAAATACTATCGTTAAAACAGTTGTGTATGAAATATGCAAATGAAATCAAATTACATGAGATAAACATGGAAAATGACCCAGAGAAGTGGGGTCAGCTGAAATAGAGATTAAGCAGAAATTATATAATTCAACATTTTCTCATTTCTTTGATAAGTCTAATTAAAAATTAACAAATATATATTCATTTTAGTTAAGGCCAGAATTGATGGGCATCGAATGATATACTCGGAAATGCATGAGAACGTGTGATTTATCCTGCAGCGCAACAAGTTATAATGAAATGATGCTTAATAAACCAGCACAAGTTATTGCAGGGTAGAAGATAAAATGAAATTCGGTGTGATAAAGTGTCTTAATTCCTTGAATCTTAAAAACATTAAACATTAAACATTATACAGTAATATGCCTTATCATGTCAAGCTTACTGATTATTAAACCATAAACAATGCATTAGATCCTTGAAAAGGTGTATTTTTTATAAATACAATACAATAAATAACAATGCCGGAACAGGATGCCGTGGTGTCAATGGCTGAGATTAGATGGCACGGAACGCTAATTAGACTTATTAAATTACGGGAAATAAAACATTAAACAGTACACGGGCAATCGTTACAAACAGGGTTTACAAAAATAGTTTATATTAAATACACAGAATTAAAATTTTAAATGCACAGAAAAGTAACGATTTGGTAACAAAATGCCATCTCAGGCCCGA
This sequence comes from Wolffia australiana, assembly GCF_029677425.1. Lineage (NCBI taxonomy): Eukaryota > Viridiplantae > Streptophyta > Magnoliopsida > Alismatales > Araceae > Wolffia > Wolffia australiana. Next base: position 7,429,811 of record NC_135853.1, on the reverse strand, counting down.
CATTGTGTAGACTGAAATTTGGATAGTTAAATCTCGAAATTGATTTTAAAAATCAAATTTGCGAACACGTAAATCATTTTCAAAAACAATTGCGGCTATGAACAAGAAGCACTGAGACTAATAGGTCACATCATTAGCTTTAAATCATTTTAATTTCGTATTAAACTCCATGCAATGTTCGGCAAATGAACATTAAAACCAAACCTGGGGAAAAAAACAGTCATTAACACCGAATTCTTATTATGATTAGACATAAATTTAATACTATAAATTTTTCCATTCTTAAATTTTTTTAATCCAAGAAGTTAAAATGAACAAGGCTCAAATGTCCTCATCAAGCCGAAGGAGGAATGTCTAAAATTTCTAATTGCTCCTATGACAATAAATGAAACATTGGAAAAATAGTTTCTGTACTGAACTCTATGAAAAGTAGATAATACTATGTAGCAGTAAATATCCTATTTTATTGTACTCCACTAGTTTTATGCCACTTCTTTATTCCCTATCATAGCTTTACTGCATGTCTAAATAGAATCTAAGATACAGTAAAATGATATAAGCAGGAATCACCGATAAATTAAATGCACGAGTTCAGCGAAGAACAGAAAAATATGAAGAATTATGCTCAGATCAGTACTTCTAATGCTGGAAAAAGTCAAATATTAACAACTGAACCATTTTCATAAATTAAAGATATAACTTATCCCAGTCAGAATTCAGTAAGCGATTGCCACTCTGCGTGTGCCGTAACAGCTGACTTTTTCTTACAAAGTGAAAGTTTATTTGTCAACGTTTTTCTTCAAAGTTCGTAACATTTTTAAAATTATATATTGATTTCTTCCACAAAATTCTAGTCAATAATGTTTTTTTAAGAATCTAGTCAATTACAAGAAACGTGTGGTATAAAACCCATTCACACTCCCACCTTCAAAGGGGTGAAAAAAAGGGCACTCGCATGAACAACAACACTTTGAGGTAGAATAAAAGAAAAATAAGTTCACTAATTCAAGAAATGATTTGAAGAAAACAAACTGAAATTTCAGGGGATGCATGTTATGAACAGTATAAACACCGTTACAATTTCTCCAAGGATTTCCAAAATTTCACTATTTCTTTTATAAATATATACACATCAAAATTTAATTTAAGTACAGACAAAAAGAGCCACGTATAAAATGTCGAAAAAAAATAGGGGGGCGCGTACCTTCAGTCGGTTCCAATAACGCTAACTGACGCAAGCTGAGACAGATAATTGCCTCCAGCAAAATCGTGCATTGTGCGGTGAGCCTTAGTCTCCTCAATATCTATAAATTCTTGCGTTACAGCATTTCGCCATGCATCCCCACTCTATTGAAGATTTCCATAAAGTTATACTTTTTAGACCTACCAAATAAGGCTAAAAGCAAGATGAAAGCTAAAAAAAATCCTGAAAGCTAGGAAAAAGGCCCTTTCTTGTTTATCTTGTATGGCACTTTCATATATATTATTCAATTCGAGTTGATCACCGTTCTCGGGAGATCTTCCTCTTTTTCTTCAAAAAAGGGAGCTACTTGCATGAAGGTTTGTCTCCATCCATGATCTAATCGATCAACCTGGCCGATCTCTGATCGGACTATCGTCCGAGCTCAATGGATCTACTGATGATATCAATTGATCAACCTGATTATATGGCTCGACCGGATCGATAGAGATAATGCCAAAAATGTCACAAAGACACTCACCTGGAAAACTGTCCGGATTTCATTTTTCAAATTCTAACTGCAATTTTGCCAGTGGTTAATCCCGATTTTGTGGTATTAGTTCTTTATCGTCCCAAATAGACCATTTATCGATGAAATAAAAAACTATTGTGATAACTACTTATGTCTAAAACTATTGATTTGACTGTTTAAGCAAAAACTAATTTAAGTCCCTAATAAGGGACATTCCTTGGATTGCTAAGTGGCAGCACTCGGATTGGGCCCAGGTACCCATTCCACATAATGGGATGATTGGTTTGAAACTACAAATCCGATTGGTTGGATTGGCCGAATTGATGAAGCTAAGGCGATGGATCACGGCTGTTTGATCAATCGACTCCGTCAATCAGATCTAGATTCGGTTAATCGATCTGATCGCAGATCCCTAACTTTTGGATGGAAAAAGTTGGGAGAGGAAGACAGAGCATCACCATTTTTAATGTCCCATCCACAGCATTTCTGTTTAATATAAATAACTCATAAATAAAGCAAACACAAGAAATAAATATTGGACTAATCAAGGAACATTAAAAAATCACAATCACAAGAAAGTTGTCAAAAACCTGAAGGAAGTTTATCATTTGCTCTTCGATCGTCCCACGCATAGCCAAAGTCTCAACATGGATAGGACGGAGCGCACCCATTCGATGAGCGCGACTAATCACCTGTTCTTCCATGCTGCCAAAACCATGAAAATGAGTTAAGGGACGAAAAACAATTATCCATAAAAGAAGTCATATTTCATCAGGAAATAAAAACAAAATCAAGAGATTCACATGGGACTGAGACTCTCGTGAGAAGGCTCACACATAGAACCCTAGGCTATAAAAGAAAAGCGGCCAAAAGAATAAACTTTTCTTACACATGATATGGATTATTAAAGAAATCCGTATTGACGTAGAACATAACAGACCCAAATAAATAATCAACTCACAATTTTACCCAGCAGTCCCTTAGAATCTCAAAGCCACTTCTCTAATCTAGACTAGACATAATCCTAATATAGAAGTGATTTTACCAACCTCCTGTCCCAGATAGGTTCCATCAGAAACACATGCGTAACAAAACTTAAATCAAGACCTAAAGCAGCACTCCCATCCATCAGTAGAGCCATGCAATTTGCATCGTTTTGAAATATCGATAATGATTTCATCTGTAAAAGCCAAAAACCGATTTTAAAACAAGTCTCATGTAAGTTTAGTTACATAAGCTAATAGGACTTACTTACCTTGTTAGATGCGTGCATCGGGCTGTACATTCCCGCAAATGTGATACCAGCTATAGTTAACTGAAAAGAGAACATGAGCAATACTGAAAAACCACATGCTACGATCTGATTTTTCTAGAAATTACAGTCCGCACGCCGCATCTTACCTGCCGCTCAATGACATGTATATGTTCAAGGAACTGCGAAAATATAATCACCTTTTCCACGTCTTCGCTCAATTTCTTTAATCTTTCTACAAGGTACGCAACTTTACTGCTTGACGTTGCATGCCAGTCAGGATTCCAGGCATCCTGCAGAGGAGTCAGCGTATAATTCAACTCAACAAAAACATGTTAGATTAAAAGATACAAGTATGAGATCATAACAACAGACCTGTTTATAAGAAGGCTGCAACTCTATAAGGTCTTTAGGCACGGCCCACTTAGGGTTAGGGTTCTCCGGACGAGCTAATAACTCAGGCCTCTGCATTTCATACAAGTTCCCACACCCAGGAAATGTGCATTTTTCGCTGCTCAACGCAACACAGTCGAGGCAAAGGATATGCCTACACGGCGTCACAATAGGTAAACGGCACCAGCCTCTGCACCTGAAAGAATTACGTCAAATAGTTAATTGCAAAGATTTCTAAGGACCTGGAAGTTTTTGGCGTCCACATTGACGGCGAATGCTGGTGTTGACGTTGACCCAAAGTTGAAAATTTGACAAGAGTCAAAGTCAACTATGTAGGCACCCGTTTTGAGATCAATGTCAACGTCAATGGTACCCCCGTCAAAGTCAACTGCCTCAAAAACATCAACATCATCGTCAATGTCAACAAGGATCCACGAAATCGACTGTTGCGGGACAGTGCCAAACCCAATTTTACGGATGATGAATAACTAACCTTATGCAATCGCCACCGTGTAATAAGACAAGTTTAATGGAGTCATGTTCTTCGGAGAGAGGATCGAGACCCTTCTGCACAAGTGCATCCATCGTTTCCTGTATATCGTCTCCCACCTCGGTTACCTTGATATGGCCAGCTACACAGCACGAAAGCCTGACGTTCCTTATTGTGCTACTTCGTAGCCGCCACTGTTTAGGATTAAGAAGTGATTCAACATGAGAAGGGTCATTCCAGTCGGCCAAAAGAATGTTGCGCCTGACAGTGACCACAAGCTCGTTGTAGCTCTTCCCATGGTCGCTGGTAAAATTAAGAAACACTGCCTTCTTAATGCAAGGAGGAATAGTCTTCAAGTCTGATTTCCTGGCACTAATCATAATCCTCCGAAGCAGCTGCAGCAGGCGAGACCGTCCTTCTTCCATCTCTGCCTCAAACGGCTTAAGTATGCCATTGTCCCATGATTCTTGATTCTGCCCATAAGCATCCTCATGAAGAAACTTCAGCATGGGTTGAAGATGAGCCACTTGACTGGTGGGTGTGTTTGGAGTCGGAGTTCCAGTTAAAATCCACCGACGCTTTGCTTTCATTGAAATAGCCATCTGCAACTTGTTTGTTAAGCTGAGACTTGAGCCAAGTGTATGTCCCTCGTCTAAAATCACTCGAAGCCAATGGACCTGCATCAAAACACTTTTGCGCCATGCTCCCCACTCTACACTTAGCCGATTAAACGTTGTAATGACAACATCATAATCCCAAGCCAACGAGTGAGCAGAGAGTTTATGGTGATCAGTCCACAGACAAACACGCAGTTGCCCTGGCCTAACATGCCTTTGGATTTGGGTTTTCCAGTGTTCAACCAAGTTTGCTGGCACGACAACAAGCGTTGCGTAGGACAGATAAAATCTGAACAAGTCCACCGGCTTAGTGAGAGCCATTCGAAGAGCCACAACATCAAAGACTAAATTCTCAAGTTTTGGAGGATAGTACCACCGTGCCACGCCTTTTTCAATCTTCCTCACAAGCCCAAACGCAAGAAATATTTTCTGGTATTCATCTGCGTCTCGCCGTGAGTGTGTATCTAAGACGGGTCGTGTTAAGCCGCTTGTTTCCATCTCTAGAAGTTTTCTCTCGGGTAGATTGACCAGCCAGTCTAAGGCCTTTCTCGTTTCAGAATGTATCAGCATGCATTTTTCACGCAGGACGCCAATGAAAAAAGATATATTCTCTGCATTACCTCCCGAAGTACCTTTCGTGTAAAATCCTGGAAGATAGGTTATGGCCTCATTCGTATCCCAAGACTCCTCCGGAACAGTGCACGACTTGTACTGAGGGTTTCCGTTCATACTACAAAACCAAGCAGCTCCAGGGTCGGGGATGGCAGATTCAGGTAATTTTCTCCATTTTCTGCAGGCATCGCATTGAGCCCACGTATCATTAGAATCATCGCAGGTGGCATTAGACTTCATGCACCTCTTGGGAAACTTGGATCGATAAGAATTAGAACCAGCTCTGGGAGTGCCTGAGTCCTCAATCATTTCATCGAAATCAGGCCTTGAATACTTTTCAAATGAGCCCATAAGATTTCTCTGCACTGGACAGAAATCCCCGACGACCCATGAAACATCTGACTTCGCTGATGATTTTATGGACCTAGAACTCGGATTTTTCCGTCTATGAAGTCTTTCAGATTTCGCTCTTTTAAGCCCAGGCGGAGAATTGGAAGTGTCAGCCATTCTATGTTCAGAGTTGTTGTCTCCATGACTTTGCCTCCTGCGTGAATGAGAAAACCTCTTCCATACTGAACTACAGCTCTCGGCAGAGACTTCGTAATACCCACATTTATAATAAGGATCGTGCGGGCACCAAACAATATCTACTCCATGAGGAGGTTCAGCCAAAGTCCCTTGGGTTTTTAGAATGAGAGAAAGCGCAGTGATAGTCTTACCCAACCCCGGTTCATCGCAGAACATCCCACCATGAAAATCCTCTAAAGTAGGAGCAACATTTGTGACAATGTCTCCAGAAAACATATTCATGTAGAAAGGAAACCCGTCCTGGGTTGAGAAATCCATAAAGAGAGGATGAGGCAAAGTTACTGAGTCATGCTCGCGTTTCAGCATCCACTGGACTGCTGCTCTCTGATGAGGAAAGAGCTTGAGCTTCATGCAAGGCATGATGGAAGCCGCCAGCGATCTTAGATGACAGCAAGTTGATGATACACTGATAAGGTCTCTTGGACTAAGTAAACACAGGATATCACTTAAAACATCGTCAGCAAGATCCCAAAGCCCGGTACTTGTAGAAACATTTTCTGGCTTTACTTTTGTTGGATAGAAGGCATCTTCGTTTACAACACTAGGCAGGGTCTTAAATATTTCGTGGAGATCAAATAACTTTTTTCTGCCTAGAACGTCGGGGCCTCTGAGATGAAGATTGCAACCTAAAACGTTGCACTCTGAGTCATGCCATACTGATTCATCATTTAGAAGCATGCTGTTCTCAGAAGAATGAAAATTTAGGAAAGAATCTCTGATTTTCCAGTCGCAGCTACAAAAACATTCAAGACTAAATCAGGTCCACATACCACCAGTCGAATCATTACAAAAAAATATCGTCCATACTGCTCAAGAAAATAAATAAAAATTCAAGAGTGACATTTTAGGACCAGAAAAAAAAATTAAAATATAATTAATAGACGAGTACAACAGGGTCGCCGATCCATCAATCTTGAACGCTATGACTCTGGTAGTAGGAAACGGGCAATCTGACCATTTAATATGTAATTCTGTTGAGCTCTATAAAAAGGCTGGATCAAGCGGAAAAGGCAAGTTTTCCACGGGAGAGCTGTGAGACGAGAGAGAGAGAGAGATCAATGGTCAAATAATTTGAGGAAAGGAGTTTGGTTTCTTGTTTCTGACTTGATCACACTGATTAGTCCTCACCAAATAATTCGCCATAGCCTTTTAATCCAGAGATAACATCCAATTATTAACCTACAGAACGTTTTCCTAAGAAAATCTGCTTCCAAACTTGATACGTTGGAATAAGGTTTGAAGTCTTCTTCATTGACGTCTAGATATTGAATATGCCGGAGAATTCTCCCTCGCATTCTCCCTCGCATTCCAAGCCTACACAACTTCTCTTAAGTGATGGAGTTTGGGATAAGAAATTCGCAAGTAAGCTCGGTTACAATTACATTCTACCTGCCTTGTATAGGTAGATAGATGGTAACACATTGACATCAAAGACCCTCCTGAAATATAAATGAGCATTCTAGCCCTTCAATCTAACGCAAAGAAACGCCTCTTCCCAGCTTCAAACGTTGGAACTAGCTTCGGAGTCTTCCTGATCGACACCCATAGAGTGAAAACGAAGACAAAAACAGCTTAAGCAATCGACACATTGCCCAAACTTCCATACCAGACGGAAAACCACCTCCCAACCCAAAGCCCACAAAACTTTTCCCACGTGTCGGCTAAAGAAACTCACTAAAAACGCTTAATTTCGTTACATTCAACCTGTCTTAAATAGTAAATAGGCAGATAGATGATTACATATTTGCATCAAACACCAGCCAAACTAGATGAGCACTACGAAATTCTTCTTCCGGACATAAAACGTTGGGACCAAATTTTATTCACACCCAGATTGTGAAAATGCCAGGGGAATATGCCAGTGAAAATGCCAGTCGATCAGGAAGACTCTAAATGCCAAAAATTTCTACACCAACAAAAAATCAGAGATAAACCATCCAAACTTGGAAAAAGGCAATCAAACAAAACAAAGAACAACACGAGTCAACGGTCATACCTAAGATGCCTGAAGAGCGAAGCCGCCATTCTGCCAAACCGAGGGAATTGCCACCCCGACCACGCCGCAACAGGCAGATAAACATCCACCAGCACGACTACCCTGATATCATCCTCTCCCTTAGCGGCTACCCCAACCACCCTGCACTCTACAGAGACGCACCCATTACCGATCAAAGCAACCAATTGACTAACCACACTCCCTCCTCTGTGAGCCAATCCAGCGTTCCCCTTCTTCCGCCGAAGAACCGGCGTCGCCGGCGGGGGCTGCCTTCGCCGCCGCTTCCCTTGAAAACAAGAGAAAAGACTCTTCTTTTTCCGTTTACGAGAGTTTTCAAGCTTCAAGGGGGGTTCTGGACTCCGCTCGCTGCAGTCGTCGATGGGAGAGAGAACGATGCCGTCTTCGGAGACCAGCCTGCCAGCGGAGAGAGAGCAGGAGACGCCGAGATCTGGTGACCGCTTCCGGTGAGGGTGACCAGAAGCCAGTTCTCCTACAGAGACAACAAGACGAAGAAACCCGCATAGCTTTCGCTCCTCCTCCCCGGAGTCGGTCTCGCCGTCGCCCGTGCCCATCGTTCAGATTCATTCAGCGAAGAAAGCCAACCGGCGAGTCCCCGTTTAGTACGGGGCTTCAGAGAGGGAACGACCATTTTGGACGGGACGGGACGGGACGGGACGGGACGGGACGGGACGGGACGGGACGGGACGAATAGGAAATGGGCTCATTTACTTTAATTCATCAAGTAAATAATAACGGAATTTCAGTTATGACATCATAAAGGAATAAATGATTTTACGGCGTATATAACTTTAATAGTCTACCCGGGGACAACCACCGGTAACGGAATGGGACGTCATCCGTCTCCACAGGACGCACAAGAAAACGGGATGATAAACTTTATTCCACCAAGGAAACGAGGGAATTTCAGCCCATGAGGCTATAAAAGATTAAATATGACGTAGCGAGGTTTGATTGACTGACCGCGGAACGGGATGGAGCGCCGTCTGTTTCCATAGGACCCACAGGAAAATGGGCTGATATAATTTAGTTCATGATGTAAATATGCGAATTTCACTTTATGACGTCATAAAGGAATAACTATCGAGATTTTACGATTTTCCCAAAGACGCAAAATGTAATATCTAAGACCAGTTAACCGGGGAGTCCCCGTTTTGTTAAAAATACAGAGCAGAAGAGAGGCCACGACCTCCTGGGACGGGACGAGACGGGACTCCTTACGTCTCCATCGGACGAATACATATTATAAGACTTTAGCTAAATACACGAATTTTCATTCATGACGTCATAAATGAATAAACATCAAAGAGTTTACGAACTTTTCCGGAGAGGTAACAGCATAAAAATAAGTTCAACAGTCTAACCGATGGTGTTGAGACTACACTTCGAGCTCCTCCTTGATCTTCGGAGGTATTCCGTTGGCGATCTTCGATGGCCTGAGAAGATGAACGAAGACTGAGACAATGCGAACACATTGAGAGAGGAAGTTTGATCTCGGAGGGCTCACGGTGAGGAGGAATTCTCAGCCGTCGATTCCATGGAGCCGGTGGTGAGATGGGTGATCTGTGATTTGGACTCGTCCTCTACGCAAGACTGGCTGCAAGTGTCCGTTGCGTCTTCTCCAGGTTCCACGTCATCGCTACTTTCGCAACCTGCTTGCAAGACTACAGCATAATTAGAAACTCGCGAATTTTTAACATTCAAGAGATCGCGGTGTTTGACTTCAATGATGACGATGACGGGAGAACGATGACGGAATAACGATAACGAATCATAGTCGTTTCCGTAACTCGTCTTTGACAAGATGAAATGACATAATCGTTATAGTCTGTAGTCTTCGTCCGGTTGACGATGATGGTCTCGTCAGGGTATGAAAACATTCAAGAGATCGCGGTGTTTGACGTCACTGATGACGATGACAGGATGACGATAACGAATTCATCGTCCCCGTTATTCATCTTTGAGAATATGACGATTAGGGTTTGACGGTCCCGGTCTGGTCCGGGTTTTTAGCAAAAACCTAAGTCTCACCTAAACTTCGATCCGGTTTTGGTTAGTTCTTTGGTCCCGGTCCTGTCCAGACCGGTCCCGATCTGGTAAGGTTGACTAGTCAAAGAAGACAATTCATATTCATGGTTATGTAAAACTCGTCTTCATCAAGTGGGTGCCCACGGTTGGTCAAATATATGGCTGCTGAGCTCAATAGAAACATTTACGGCGAGTCGGATTTAATATTTTTAGAACTTTACAAAACATATTAAATAAATATTTAATAATTTACTTCCGGTTCGGGTCCATTTTGTCCCTTGGACCTAAACCTATTAGTCCATCCTAAAATAGAGGACCTACGGTCCTGGTTCGGTCCGGTCAAACCGGTCCTCGGTCCTAAATGCCCAACCCTAATGACGATGACATAATCGTTCTAGTCTGTCATCTTCGTTAAGTTGACGATGACTAGAAGTCATGTATGAAAACACTAGAAGTCATGAAGCCTTGCATGCCACGTTCAATATGTGTATTTCCGCCAAAAGACAACTTAATAGACATCTGTGGACTGAGTAAACTGTTTCAAACGAAAATAAAAGTATCGAACGGAAGAATTAAGGCGGATAAACAAAAGAGAACTACAAAAAATGGGTAAATTATACTTCATTTCTTTAAAAGAACCTGTTTTTTTGCAACCTTTTTTGTGTCACTTCACAAGTATAGTGCGGGGAAGCAGACGGGACGGTTTTTTCATCCCGGGACGAAAAAATCGTCCCGTCCAAGGTTTTGTACGAAATTCAGGACGAAAATTCGTCCCATCCAAGGGTTTGTACGAAATTGGGGACAAAAAATTGTCCTGGGGATGACCGGACGGGACGGTTTTTGTCCCATGGGACGAAAAAACTGTCCGTCCGCAGGTCTCGGACGATGGGCGGTCGAATCTGGACGAAAAATTCCCGGATTCACATCCGACGGTTGAGATGTAGCCACGCGGCCTAGCTAGCCATGCGATCTCTGACGATGAGGACGGGCACGGCGGACGTCGGGGAAGCTATGCCGACGACGAGGACGGGAGAGGTGGCACCGGAGGGGAAGGAAGTATAGTGTCCGTAGAGAAAGCAAGGTGGCACCGGAGAGGGAAGAAAGTAGGAGCCAGGGAAGGTGGCACCGTATGCCGACGACAAGGAGGGGAGGGGCAGATAGCCAGTCAGCCACCGGACGGGAGAGGTTTCTTCTTTCTATTGGTAGGTTGCGCCCGAAACAACTCAACGGACAACATACATTTAATTTAATTTAAAAAATAAAACTAACTTTTTTCGACCGAGACAAGGGACGGGATGGTTTTTCCCGGGATGGGACGAAAAATCCTCAGGACGGTTTTCGTACCATCGGATGAAAAATTTGTCCCATCCTTCGTCCCTGCACTGACTCTGGACGTTGGAGAGACGAAATTCGTCCCGACCATCGTCCACGTCCGGGAGGATCCGGAACTATATTCTCAAGAACCAGGGTGATCAATTACTGCCAAATGTTTAGTTTTATTTATATTATAAATAAATAAAAGTAGAGTTGGCTTACCGTCGGCATCAGTGCTCTGATTGGAAGAGACTAGGCCTTTCTTGGTATCGATTTGCTGCTGGTAGACTGCAGCATTTTGTGTTGTCTTCTCCTGTTCCTTTCTATCGGCTTGAATCTGATTAAGCCTCGCCTCAAATTCCTCGATACAGGTCTTGAGATCTGGCTTGGCGAATTTCTTTCCCTATTTTAAGGTTAAAAAATATTTTCATTCTACATTTACCAAGCAGCGAGAGTTTCGCAAAAAAGATTGGTGGAATTAACATTCAAACCTTGCTGATTATGTGCCTGAAGTGTTCTACCACAGAATCTTCGGATAGAGCGTGCCCATAGGTTTTCAACGACTCAATAAGCTTCTTAAATCCCCTTTCAGTAAATGTCAGCTGGGAGAGGCAGTAAGAAATGTATTCCAGTTGCCGGGCATCTTCACCAAAAGAGATACAAAGCAAAGTTTCAATGCTAAGTGATGTTAGGGCGAACTAAAAAAATTCGGGAAACATTATCTCCACAAGTATAGCTTAAAATCTCAACTAAATTATCAGCAATCCATTCAAAGAAATGAAACTATCAGCAAAGGGAGGTATAAAAGTAGAATGAAATATGTAGATCTTCGTAAAGGCGCACCAAAAGAGGTACAAAGCAAAGTTTTAAGGCAAAATGATGTCAGGGCTAGCTAAAAAAATTCAGAAAACATTATCTATATAAATATAGCTTAAACACTTAATGAAATTATCTACACAAAAGTTGAATCAGATCTTTTGTAAAGTCCCAACTAGCCGTCATCTTTTCATCAAACGCCATCACTGACACAATAAAAGAATTTACAGATTTTAATGAATATCGCTTTCAAATACCGCACAATCCCAACTCAACAGCATGACATAAATGCGACAAAAAATCAGAAGTGACTGAAGTAAATCATGGAAGATATTTAAATTAAATAAAATGTATACCATACACTCCAGCGAAACGGTTGCACAGCTTATCAATAAGTCCTTCCATCTGCTTGTCCTGATATCGAGAAAAGTATGTCACCAGAGAACAAATTTTTACAGCAGAAAATGGATACAACAAATACGTTAGTGCTTTACCTTTTTAATGGAGTTAATTAAGAACTGCATAATGCTGCGAAACTTTTCAGGTTTCAGATTTTCCCTGGACAGCCTACTTAGGATATCCGGAAGCAGATTATAAATTGGATTATTCCCTAGAGTTGTAAGAAAAACAAAACATTAGTAAGACGCAAAAACTGGAGCAGAGACTCAAAAAGGAGAAATCACCTTTCTTAGACAGCTGATGAAAGAAAAGCTTGCTAAGACTTGAAATCCTTTCGTTTTCATCTTCCAACTTCATAGCCATCTCATTTATATATCCTTTCACCTATCATAAATATAATGGGAAATTATGAGGCAAATGTCTTCAATGTGATGTTTAATATTGAAGGTTAATATCAAACAGACCTTCATCATGTCGTTCAATATCAGATGTGACAGCACTAAAACAGCATTTTTTCTAACAGAATCTACAGGGTCCCGAAGTCTAGCATACATATTTTCCGTCCAGGGTTCAAGAATGTTGGGAAAGCGAGCTGCAAGATCACCAAGGGCCAAGGTGCAATTCGAACGGACGGTCTCAGATGGAGAGCCATCAATGACAGTAAAAAGTAACTGAAGATTTTTCTCGCTGAAAAATAAAGAGTCGTTCGCATCAGTAGGTTGAATTCTTCTTAGATTAGTTATGGCCAGCGTATAGCTAAGAAAGGACAAAAGAACTTACCAGAATTGGGCATCAATAATCATTAATCTGCACAGGGCAAGCATCGCCGAAGCCTGTAGTTCAGGATACTGAAATGATGCGGGACAGCCGCTTATATTTAGATTATATACGGGTGTAGAGAGGAAAATAAAACTCAAATCACGTTAAATATTTACCTTCTGTATTAAAGTGTAGTTTCTGCAGAGTTTCGATACAAAAGGACCACAGAGACCGATTAAATTCTTTGTGTCTCGAGAACCTGAGATGATTTCCTTCTCCGCTCGTTCAGCAAGACCATCAATCATTGCATCTCGCGAAGAGGCTAGCCCCAACTCAACATTAATACTATCCTGCGCATTGTCAAGTGGAAAATGTGAAAGTTTAAGTCTTTGAAATAAATACATGCGATAATTACGGATAAACAAATCATAACCAGAGAACACGAGGTAAGAAAACCGATACAAGTATCAGTATCTGTATCCAAAATTTAGGAATGTGTTAAAATCCTGGCATGATGTCGAACTTAAAAGCACTTCGGATAGAATTTCCAAGATTGATAATAGTTGAAGAGACTTGGATTCACGATACGTGACAACAACAAAGAAAGCCGATGAAATTTGCGAGAATAGTGAATGATGACAACCAGAATGATGTGAGACAACGATGAATGATGGGAGTAGTGAGCTAAAGATGGAAAAATATCTTGCTTCCCCTTCGCTCAGCTGCTTCCTCCCAACAGCTGCTGTCCCCACCTATTTTTTGCCGATTGCTTCGCGCCTTTATTATTTTGAACCCACATGTGTACCTTACCCCGCACGTGTGGGGTTGTGCTCGCTCTTCTTCTTGCATTGGCAAGTCCATAAAAGGGAATTATCAAAATGATATGGAAACCTCAAGGAAAACCCAAATGTCAAATGCTTATCCATGAAGTATCGCGATTGGATCGAGACCGTGCTCAGAGAGTGAACAAATTAGACAGTTGAGAAACATGAGGACTCGATGGAAATGATGTCACATTCCCTCCCCGCTGCTAAAGATAAGATAGCGGGCGGCTCTTCCTTCCGGATTGGGAAACTGCTTGCAATTCAAATCTTAATACCAGAACCTTCGACCTACCTAATTACAAGGTCCTAGGCACGTGCCAACTTCCGGACACGAGCTACCTTAAGAAAAAGTCACTTTTATTCCCTTCTTCGTTGAGTTCTATTAAAGAACTTATCAAAAACTGTCGAAAATGGTATCAGCTTCAAAGATAAAATTCTGAGAAAGATGCATCATTTTGATTATCGGGGCCCCAATTTATGCTCAAATAGTTCAATTAGTCGAACGAAATTAGTCGCTGCCAGCCTAATCAGACACTTTGAAGCAACAAACAGATACACGAGCAAGACATTAAGTTTCTATGAAAGAGATATAGAAAAAATTAAATCATTCCACGACAAAAGGAAAATAATATTACTAGGAAAAAAAGGGTGAAATAACCTTGGAGTTCCCTTCGCTGGCAGCTTCATCGTCTCCAGCATATTCGTTGTTCAATTTTGATTTTTCTTTGCTAGCCCTCTGCTTATGAATATTTCGGACGCAGGATTCTATGTAAACCAATTGATTTAGTGCTACATGACTTATGATAAACAGACATCTGCTTAGCTTAGAGGCTGAAACATTAACTAACAAGTTGGACTCTCCAAGTGGGAGGGTTTCAGAATCTATCTTATCTTTAGCAGATAGAAAAATTGCTCTAAGAGACGATTTCACCAAATCTGCTGCAAGCATTTCAGGCGCCGGGTGAATAGAATAAATAACACTGATAGCCTTATTAGCAGCCGCGTACCAGATGCTTTCTGGAAGTACAAACCCAGTTATTAATCCTTTTAGAGTTCCAAAGACTCTGGTTCCGCAGGTCTTTCTCAATTTCTCAATATCTTCGTTAGACAATCTTTCAAGTGCAACGCAAGCGGTTCTTGCAAGCAATGGCTCATCCTTCGCCCAACGCCCAAAACCAATATCAATGATATCCAGCAAATGAGAGCTCAGAACCCCGGGAGATGCTTTTGCAGCCATGCAAAGAAGGGAAAGAGATCCACGACACTGCGAAGCTGTCACTCCGTTGACATTAAAGCAAAAAATGTCCCATAGTGCTGACATCTGTTCAAAATAAAAACGAAGTCATTCGCGGTTATTAAAGCTGGGGCACTGAAAGGAATATGTCGACTCGTACTACACAAGAAAAAAGAATATGATCGTAATAATAGATCAAAAATAGATAGAACCAATGATCGTCAAGAACAGCATTCTTTATTCTCCACTCCACACAAATCGAAGGAAAAACAAAAATATGCACCAAGCCATTTGGCAGGTGAAAATTCCAACCACTCTTGAATGGATTACCAAATTCTATATTCGAAAAAGAAATATTACCGAGCTTGAGATGCAGAAGGGTTCCCAACCCCTTCAATATTTTAAGTAAACTTTATTTTTGGTGCGAAAAAGCAAAATATCCAGGGATGATTGACACAAAAATTTTATGGGAAAATTTATATATATATCAGACTGCATAGTTTAGAAGTCATCAAATTATGACGGGCTGATGCTCGGGTTCATTCTAAGCTGTATCTAGTAACCCAGTTCAATATGCGTTCTGTGACCGAGACATGGTTTAGAGGCTTCCGTTCATAAGAGAACAGAATATTGCGGAAAACAAAAGAGGAAAAAGCCGAGCAAAAGAAAGAATCAAACATCGGAGTACTTCACAATATCCGCGATTTTCCTGAAGAAAATGACGTTAGACACATCAAGGTGAATTTTGATCGTTTTACAAGCCAAACGGCCTTCCAAATTGCTAAAATAGTAAAATCTAAGTACATTCTCAACTCAACTACACAGGCATTTAATAATGTTATAGCCATTGTTTCTGGCCCTACGCATGCCGCATTTGGTAAACATTTTCTTGGTGAGTGGCCGCAAGAAAGATATAAATACCGTGCTCATGGATATTTCGCCTTTACAGACAAGCGAGCCAATAATAAACTCCAAAGCCGCAAGATCTCCCAAATTAGAATCACTTTCCAGTTTCAAGAGATTGAACGCCGTCTCTGACGGGCTCTTCCGGATATAAATCGAGATAAAAGCATTTTCCACAGCTTCATGAATAGATTTATCCCGCGAAAAAACCTGCACATTGACAGAATTCAATGCAACTGAGATGATTTCAAAATAGGGTCAACATTAACGGAGTTATTACCAATGGCAACATCTTGCGCAGGCAAGCTTCCGCTCCATCAATTTGGAACTGTTTGCACCTCATCAACAAAAGAATTGTATTCTCCACGTCACTCACTGAAGCCGAAGCCAGGAGCTGCACCAGAGTGTTCATTGCCGAACTTAAACATCTTGAAAATTCTAACCCTGATTCAAGAGATGCAACCAAAGCTCTAGTCTGCTCCAAATCTCCAACAGGCATTGAAGTGTCCTCTGTTACTTCTGCCATTGGAGAAGGATTGTTGCCTCGTGGCTCCATCTCGCACAAAATCTCTTTATATTTCTGCAAAGTCGCTTCAAAAGCAACGATCCGGAGCTCTGGGCCAAATGGGTTATGCTGTAACATGGTTATAAGCAAAGTCAAGGCAGATTTCCTCACAAATGCGCTCTTATCCTCCAATCTCCCAGCAGCCATCGCAGCAACTTCATTCCACAGCCCAATTGACACAGCGTGTTCTTCACAGAGATCAGCCCAAACCTGAAGCACTCGACTTCTAGTGTAAGCCGACACATCCCTCGCCCTTTCAAGAAGAATGTTCAACAAAGCCTGCTTTCCCCTTAGTCGAAGAGACTTCGAGCTTGCATCCCCTTCAATGTCGTTGAAGGCCTTTGCCACCAGCCTTCCCAGCACCCCAATCAGAGCATTTCTTATCTTGTATGACTCCCCACCAAAGTGGGGGATTAATATTCCAATGTTCGTGGACATAATCTTGGGTGATAAGCCCGCCAATTCCACGAGAAAGCTTCCCACATTCTCAGCCCCTGTTGTGTCTCTAACAAAGTCCTTGGGATCTGTTTGCCCAATCTCTCTTATAAGGGCGATGAGCAGGCTACCGTCGCTGTACTTCTTCTCTGCTGAAGCCACTGCATTGGCCAAGGGCGAAACAGAGAATTCAAACTTGTGTACCAGGTTAAGTATTGATGCTGAGATCTCTGTTGTTCGGTGGTACTTCGTTGAAATAGCGCCGATTATACGGCAGAGGCCGTCTCTTGTTTCATCGTCTTTCAGGCAAGAAGAATTTTCGAACAGCAGAAGCGCGCACCTGAGTTAGAACAGAAGGCTCAGATCAAGTGAAATGTGCAGAATTTAGGTAAGTTTGAGCGCTTACTTTGAGATGAATGACTGGACTTTCTCGTCCGGATTAAGGTAAGTTTCTAATATGCAAAGTTAAGTTTGAGTGTTGACTTAATTTTCAAAAAAAAAGGAATTTGTTGTCCGTATACAGTAAAGCTTCAGGCATGCAAAATTAAGTCAAGTTTGAGCGCTGACTTTGAATCGAATGACAGGAGTTTCTCGTGCGGATTAAGGTTAGTTGAAAATTTCCAAAATTAAGCTAAGTTCTGAATCTCGACTTCGAGATGAACAGCAGAAATTTCATCGTCCGGATTAAGATTAGTTTGAAGTATACGCAATTAAGCAGAGTTTGAGAGTTGACTTTGAGATGAACGACAGGAATTTCTCATCCGGACTAATACAAGTTTGAAGTATGCGAAACTAAGCAGAGTTTGAGCGCTGAATTTGAGATGAACAACAGGAATTTATCATCCGGAAATATAAACGTTTGAAGTATGCGAATTTAAGCAGAGTTTGAGAGCTGACTTTGAGATGAATGACAAGAATTTCTCGTCCGCATCAGGGGATCCGAAGAGCAGAGGAAGGTTGATGTCCAGAGAATTCGCGATAACATTGATCACCCGACTTCGCTGTAACCCGAAATTCCACGTTGATGCAGGAGATGCGTTTCTTCTTCTTCCATGTGCTGCCGACTGAAAAAGAAGAGGAAATTTAGGAAAAAAATCAAGATTAAATCGTTAGATCACTCGCTAACCTTCGAAACACCGCCAGGTGGGGCGTTCCCGAGTTCCTGAGCAGAAGATTCCGATTCCTCGGAGAGAACGATTGTAAAGAGAAAGAATGTGTAGATCTTGAGAGCATTTCTATGAGAAGCAAGTCTCTCGGCAGTATCTGTGAATCCATTGGAGGGGGGAGATGCCAAGCCAGCAGTTCGCCGTGGTGACAAGGAAGTTGATCGGGCGAGAGAATCGATGCCTGGAAGAAGAACAGAGAGATTTGAACGTAGAGTTTCCACGAGGATGCTTTTGCAGGAGGGAGGAAGCCGTCGAAATCCTTTGGCGAGGGAGTACACTCGATCGAACACTCCCTGTTCTTCGACGCACACGATCTCTCTGTCGGAAAGATCGAACGCCAATCCTGGATATACAAAATTACACATGGAAAATTACACGCAGAAATTTTCACAGGGAAAAATCTATATCCGCAATATCAAACGGAAAGCCTTGAAAGACGAAATTACACATTGAAAAATCTCTATCCGAAAGATCAAACGTCAAGCCTGGAAAGACTAATTAACAAACGGAAAATTATACAAAATAAATTACGCAAGGGAAAATCTCTATCCGAAAGCCTGGAAATACAAAATTACACAGAAAAATCTGTGTCCGTGAGAGCGAACTCAAAGCCTGGAAACACAAAATTATACACGGAAAATTACAAACGGAAAAAATTTCTGTCCGAAAGATCGGACGCCAAGCATGGCAAAACGAATTACACGCAAAAAACAAAATTACAATTAATAGAACAGAAAACGGATCCACGCGCTACCTTTGACGAACTCTTCGAGATCTACGGCGCGCAGAAATGAGAGATCTGTCACTGTTTCGACGCAGATTCGAGATTCGCAGCCATTGAGATCCTCCTCTAGCTCGTGGAGAGAGGAAGGGAAGATGAAAGGCGCCATTGATAGAGAATCGCAGTTACAGTCTCTCCTTTCAGCCCCCTTTCGAGCTTCACTGAGAAGTAAGAACTCGAAAAAAAATTGGGCGGGAAGATTTTTAAATTCCTCCGGCTACAAACCCGGTTCAACCCGGTTCGAACCGGTTCTAAAAGCGACCGGTTTTCTACTTTTCCGGTACCCGTCAACTGTCACGTCGATGTTAACGTCATCTATCCTTGATGACGGACGGTTGACGATATCACCTTTGAATCTAGCAGAGGATTGGAGATGCCATCGTCATCGAAAAAATGTTGATAAATTCCTCCAGCTAAAAACCCGGTGCAGCATCAGGCTTGACCCGGTTCAAACCGGTTATATAAACGACCGGTTTTCTACTTTTCTGGTACCCGCCAACTATCGCGTTAATGTTAAGGTCATCTGTCCTTGACGACGGACGGTTGACGATATCAGATTTGAATCTAGTAGAGGATTGGAGATGTCGTCGTCATCGAAAAAATGTTGATAAATTCTTCCAGCTAAAAACCCGGTGCAGCGTCAGGCTCAACCCGGTTCGAACTGGTTATATAAACGACCGGTTTTCTACTTTTCCGGTACCCATCAACTATCCCATCAATGTGAAGGTCATCTGTCCTTGACGACGGACGGTTGACGATATCAGATTTGAATCTAGTAGAGGATTGGAGATGCCATCGTCATCGAAAAAATGTTGATAAATTCTTCCAGCTAAAAACCCGGTGCAGCGTCAGGCTCAACCCGGTTCGAACCGGTTATATAAACGACCGGTTTTCTACTTTTCTGGTACCCGTCAACTATCACGTCAATGTTAAAGTCATCTGTCCTTGACGACGGACGGTTGACGATATCATATTTGAATCTAGTAGAGGATTGGAGATGCCGTCGTCGTCAAACAAATGTTGATAACACGTCAACGTCAACTTCATCGTCATCGGAACGTGCTCAAACACTTCCTGTGAGGCCCTCTTGTATTCTACACTAGAAGTATAGTTTTTTTTAATCGAGAAACACTACATTGGAAATGATGTTTTAATTATCTGTCAAAACCGACGTGTTGCTAAACTACATAGCCAGCCCCTGCGACTTTACTTGTATAGGGCCTGGCCTCCCATTAAAAACTACCATTGTTTGGGTAGTGTTTCTCATCGTAGACGATGATAATACGTCGTCTTCGGTTTACGTCCTTAAAAGGTTTATGACAATGATAAAAAGTTTTTCTATAAATGTTATTGTTGATAATCTTGAACTCTGACAAGACAAGAGAAAGACAATAAAGAAGAACAGGAAGAGAGGAGACACCGAGGCAAGCTTGAGATAGATCGTTGTATTCATACGTGTTATTACAATTAGAATCGTTGTTATTTATAATATGAAATGATATTTCATTTTAAACGTACCCATTATAACTGGTACAACGGCTATATTAAAACAAAACTGTACCATTGGATGGAACGGGACTGTTTACTATTCTATGGTTTAATCCTAGCCATCTAGATTTGATCCTAACTATGTGAATTCCTAGGCTTGATCCTAGCCGTCAATTTTCTTAACAAAGATAAGATACATGAAACTTTTACTGACTAATCTTTTAAGGTCCATATTGATGTGGCTGTTGCATGTTCGTGCTGACAACCGAGTTGGCACTCCTCAATAGTTATTAGGCTACTCGAGTTATCAACTGGACTAGAACACGGGCGCAAAGGGTCAAACGTAATTTTTTTATTGGGCATCATAATACACACTAGAAGTATAGTTTTTTTTTAGAAATAGACACAACGAATGTAAAGAGTATAAAGCCCCAAATAAAATCACCCCATATAGACATCCATGGGCAATATCCTTCCTCTCCCTTCTTTTGTTCGAGGACATCTCTCTTCCCTAATCAGAATTATGAGAGCATACTTCCAATATCTAGTGAGGTGTTCATGTAGTGGACTACATTTGACAGGCCGAGGATGATATAATTATACCTTGAGGCGCACTTGTACTTTTTACCGTGGCCTCGAGCAAGGCATGTTCAACTGTTCAAGCATGCAACATCCAAACATATATGTACAAACAAGTGCATCGTAAATGTCTTCCAATATGTGATTACTGCATCTATACACATTGAAATGTCACCTTCTTAAGCTGTGTCATTCTTTTTTGCCACGTAATCATTGCCACATCATTATACACTAGCACGTCATCACCTATTGACGCATCATCACCTACCACCACATTGTCACCTATTGCTGCGTCATTTTCTACTACTAAACATCGTCTATTGCCCTATCATCTTCTAGCAAGACATCACCACCATCTATGTGCAACATATATGTTGTGCCACTGCTTGCCATATCATCCCTAGTCAATGAGCAATTTGATTTTGCCACATCATTGCCTATTCGAGCGATATCTCATTCTACATCACTCATGATAGCCACATCATTGCATGTTGTCACACAAATACTCGTCACATACTTCGTGCGATATGTTATCGTCTATCGATACATCATCGTCAATTGCCACGTAGACATTACTGCTCCGTCGTCACATCAAAAAAATTGCCACAAATTACTTATACTTGGTTGGCAGTGAGCCCGCAACATCCACTCCACCATCATGGGTCCCCAACAAGTTGACATACATGTTTAAAACCGAATCTTAGATTTATGTAACATTATAAAGTGAATTTTCCAGTGCTTTGCAAAGGACAAACCAAACTTGAGAGGAACTTTCAAGTGTATCATTTTCGCCAAAAAATTATCAATGTAACATAACAAAAATATCATAATGTAATTTCTATTTTGGAGAAATCAGAGAAATCAGAGATGTTGGCCATGCTAGAGAAGAGTAGTCAACGTGATGAGTTACGTCACATGAAAAATTGTGCTCCAGTTTATATCTGATCAATATTAATTTAAACTGTCATTTGTGTTAGTGAGAAATATATATTGACGAACCAACAAGGACTCGAAATGAAAGTTGTATGCCTACATAAATGCAATGGACATGTTTTTTGAGGGCAGAGCAAGTCACATCCTATTTATTTTCATCGCTGTACTTTATTTTCGCTGAAATATCACCATAAACCTTAATATTGACTTCACGCCTATTGTATTTTACTGATGCATCTTATGGGCCTTAAGTAGAATAATGCAAAGAGATCAGATTTGGAGAGCGGTTAAGTGGATAATGGATTGTCCACGTAGGTTCGGATCATCCACGTAGGCTCGGAGGACCGTTGCATCCCACGACGTAAGAGAACAAATAGACTTGGATGGACGGCGGCGATTCCTCCACGTGTCGCAATCCATAAATATCTCCACACGTGCCAGAAATAAACAAAGGCCCGTGCACCGCACACGTGCGAGAAACGACCGTTGCGGAAGTTATCGAAACTCGTGCGCTCAACACCTGTTGAGAACTGACGGGTGAATTTGTCAGGTGCCAACGAGGCAAGGTCACGTAGGCTCGTATGTCCACGTAGGCTCGGACGACCGTTGCAGCTGCCGCCAAGAGGTGTTGTTCTACGAGTTCCCTCATGGAGAGAGGTGAGAGAAAGTCACAAACACATCCTCATAGTGAGAGTCGAAAGAAAGGCACAGATAGACGACTTCTAGAGAGAGGTGAGAGAAAGAAAGCTTCGTTCTCGTCGCCACCGACGGCTCTTCCGGCTTCTGCAGGTCACCTTCTAGAGAGAGGTGAGACGAAGGCACAGACTGATTCATCATTCTAGAGAGAGGTAAGAGAAAGGCAGAGATAAGAGCCTCATTCTCATCTCCAGGAACGGCACGTCCCGTTCTGCTGCTCATTTTCTAGAGAGAGGTTCATTTTCATCTCCACCGACAGCTCTTCCGGTTTCTGCATATCATCTCCTAGAGAGAGGTGAGAGAAAGCTACAAGCCGCAGCCTCATTCTCGTCTTCAGCAACGGCGCTTCTGGGTTCTGCAGGTCACCACCTTCTAGAGAGAGGTGAGAGAAAGCCACGAGCAGCAGCTTCATTTTCATCTTCAGCAACGGCGCTTCTGGGTTCAGCAGATCACCATCTCCTAGAGAGAGGTGAGAGAAAGGCACAGAGAGGTTCATCCTCATCTTCAGCAACGGCGCTTCTGGGTTCTTCAGATCACCACCTCCTAGAGAGAGGTGAGAGAAAGGCACAGAGAGGTTCATTCTCATCTCCGGCAACGGCGCTTCTTGGTTCTTCAGATCACCACCTCCTAGAGAGAGGTGTGAGAAAGGCACAGAGAGGTTCATTCTCATCTCCGGCAACAGCAGTTCCGGGTTCTTCAAATCGCCACCATCTAGAGAGAGGTGAGAGAAAGCCACAGACAACAGCCTCATTCTCATCTCCAACAACGGCACTTCTTGGTTCTTCGAATCACCACCTCCTAGAGGGAGGTGAGACAAAGTTATTCTCATCTCCAGCAACGACAGCTCTGGGTTCTGCAGATCACCATCTCCTAGAGAGAGGTGAGAGGAAGTCATTCTCATCTCCAGCAACGGCAGTTCTGGGTTCTGAAGATCACCATCTCCTAGAGAGAGGAGAGAGAACGCCTCAGACAACAGCCTCATTCTCATCTCCGGCAACGGCAGTTCTGGGTTCTGCAAATCACCACCATCTAGAGAGAGGTGAGAGAAAGCCACAGGCAGCACCCCCATTCTCCTCTCCACCAACTTCAGCTCTGGGTTCTTCAGATCACCGCCATCTAGAGAGAGGTGAGAGAAAGCCTCAGACAACAGCCTCACTCTCATCTCCACCAACTTCAGCTATGGGTTCTGCAGATCACCACCATCTCCTAGAGAGAGGTGAGAGAAAGCCTCAGACAACAGCCTCACTCTCATCTCCACCAACTTCAGCTATGGGTTCTGCAGATCACCACCATCTCCTAGAGAGAGGTGAGAGAAAGCCGCAAGTACCAACTTCATCTCTGGGTTCTGCAGATCACCACCATCTCCTAGAGAGAGGTGAGAGAAAGCCACAAGCAGCAACTTCATCTCTGGGTTCTTCAGATCACCACAATCTCCTAGAGAGAGATGAGAGAAAGCCACAAGCAGCAACTTCATCTCCAGGTTCTACAGATCTAGAGAGAGGTGAGAGAAACCCACAAACACCCACCATCCTGGCTCTCTTCCTCCTCCTCCTCTCTCTCTCTCCTCCCACCTCCGCCATCCTCCACCCCATCGACTTTCTCGCTCTACAATCCCTCCCCGACTCTCTCTCCTCCCGCCCCTTCTTCTCCTCCTGGGACTTCTCCTCCGACCCCTGCTCCTTCCCCGGCGTCCTCTGCTCCCAAGACCGCGTCGTCTCTCTCTCTCTAGGCGCCCCCCACCACCCCCTCTCCGGCCGCCTCCCCCCTTCTCTCTCTAACCTCTCTTCTCTCTCCTCTCTCTCTCTCTCCCCCGGCCTTGTCTCCGGCCCCATCCCCGACCTCTCCCCTCTCCAAAACCTCCGCTTTCTCGCTCTACCCCGAAACCGCCTCACCGGCCACCTCCCTCTATCTCTAACCCGCCTCCCCCTCCTCCAAACCCTCGACCTCAGCTTCAACCTCCTCCACGGCGGTATTCCCCCGACCCTCGCCGGGATACCGCCTCTCCAAAACCTCGTCCTATCCCACAACCGGTTTTCCGGCGAGCTCCCGCCGTTCACGGCGGAGCTCCGCCGGCTGGACCTGAAGAAGAACAACTTCTCCGGCGAGCTCCCCCGCCTGCCGAGCTCTCTCCGTTATCTCTCCCTCGCCGGGAACGGAATCTCCGGCGGAATCTCCGCCGTGGGGGGGCTGCGGGATCTGCGGTTCCTGGATATGACGGGAAACCGCTTTTCGGGGGGAATACCGCCGGCGGTTTTCGGGTTACCGTTGGAGAGCTTGAGGTTGGGGAGGAACCGGTTTTCCGGCGAGGTGACGGCGGCGGCGGCGGTGGGGATTCCGGCGGTGGATTTGAGCTTTAATAGGCTGAGCGGGGGGGTGCCGGCGGAGCTGTCGACCGTTAGGAGGTTGTATTTGAATAATAACGGGTTTACGGGGGAGGTGCCGGGGAGGATGGTGGAGAGGGTGATGGAGGAGGGAATGGATGTGCTGTTCCTGCAGCACAACTTTCTTACCGGGATCCAGCTGAATCCGTCGGCGGAGATTCCGCCGGGGGCCGCCGTGTGTTTGCAGTATAACTGCATGGTGCCGCCGGTGGCGCCGCCGTGCCCGGTGGCCGCCGGCGCCGCCAAGAGCCGGCCCGCCGCCCAGTGCGTGGAGTGGAGGGGGAGGTGACGTCATCGTGGGGCCCGCCGACGGAGATTGCATGTTGATGGAATTTGTTTGTTTTATTTTTTATTTTTTGGTTTTCTCTGTTTGTATTTTTCGTTCTCTCTGGATTTTGTGGGAGTTGTATGCTGTGTTTGTGTAATATTTAAAATGCTTGCGTAGCCTTATTTTTTTGTCAATGGTTATTTGATAGATTTATCTGTTTACTTTTTTTTCATTCTCTGCGGATTTTACAACGTGCCCGGTTGTCGCCGGCGCCGCCCAATATAATTCCGGGTCGTCCCGGACGTGGACGATGGACGGGACTGGACAAATTTCGTCCCATCCGACATCCAGAGTAAGTTCAGGGACAAAGGACGGGAAGGTTTTTCGCCCAATGATAAAAAACCGTCCCGTCCAGTCCTCCCGGGATGAATTTTCGTCCCGAAACTCGCCCGGGACGAAAAAACCCATTTTATATTTTTAATATATAAATACAGATTTCTCTAAGTTTTTTAAGGGAAATATGGAAGAGAGATAATGCAAATGGACATATGTACAATTAATTCTTAGCAGCTTCAGTTTGCACGCATGAAAAAATACAGGGACTTTGATGCAAATTGTCATAACGAGGCCACGTGGCGAGAACTCAATCGTCGGATGTGAATCCCGCAGTTTCTCGTCCACATCCATCCGTCCATCATTTGAGACCTCTGGACGGACGGTTTTTTCGTCCCACAGGACGAAAACCGTCCTGTCCGGTGGTCCCCGGGATGAATTATCGTCCCGAAAGTTGTTTGTGTCCCCGGACGGGGCAATTTTTCATCCCTGAACTATACCACCCAGAGCCAGCCTGCCGCGCGGCGTATGGAATGGAGGGGGAGGTGAAGTCATCGTGGGGCCCACCCTCTTCCATTGAATCTGTTTGTTTATTTAGTTTTTTGGGTTTTCTCTGTTTGTATTTTTCCTTCTCTTTGGATTTTGTGGGAGTTGTATGTGTGTGTGTGTGTTATATTTAAAATCTTTTTCTAGGCATTTTTTTTTGTTGATGGATATTTGATGGATTTATTTCTTTACTTTTTCTTCATTCTCCGGGGATTTTATGCCGTGGCCGGTGGCTGCCGGGGCCGCCAAGAGCCGGCTTGCCGTGCAACACGCGGAATGGAGGGGGAGGTGACGTCACCGTGGGGCCCGCCCTCTCTTCGTTGAATCTGTTTGTTTATTTTGTTTTTTGGGTTTTCTCTGTTTGTATTTTTGTCCTTCTCTTTGGATTTTGTGGGAGTTGTATATGTGTATGTGTAATATTTAAAATGGTTTTCTAGGCTTTTTGTTATTGGATATTTTATGGAATTATTTGTTTACTTTTCTCATTCTTTGTGGATTTTACGCCATACCTGGTGGCCGCCAGCGCCTCCAATAGGCGGCCTGCCGCGAGCGCGTGGAGTGGAGGGGGAGGTGACGTCACCGTGGGGCCCGCCTTCTCTTCGTTGAATCTGTTTGTTTAATTTTTTTTTGGGTTTTCTTTGTTTGTATTTTTCCTTCTCGCCGGATTTTGTGGGAGTTGCATGTGTGTAATATTTAAAATGGTTTCTTAGGATTTTTTTTGTAGTGGATATTTGATGGATTTATTTGTTCGCCTTTTTTTTCATTCTCTGCGGATTTTATGCCGTGCCCAGTGGCCCTACGTCTAGAAAGAATTAAGGATGGCGACGTCATGGGGGCCTCCGTAGTGGAAAAATGATTGATTCTATTTGTTTATTTTTTCTCTAACTTTGTGCTTTCTGGCTTTGATGTGAGATATATATGTAGTATCCATAAAGATTTCATAGGTTAGTTTTATAGTTAAATTGTTTATAATATTTTACAAAATACGCCTGTAGACGGAATAACTCTGGAAAAAATAAAAACCAATGGTGTCAAGGGGGTCAATAATTTGCAATTTATAATGTAAAATTGATGAATATTACATACATATATGTGTTCTACTAGCCATATTTGCATGTTACCATAGTTAAACGGAGATAAATAACGCTTGCACTATAGTTTCATGATTGTTTTTAATTTTTTGTATTTTTTTACATGACATTTCACCTCGGTGCATTTAAGATTTCTTTTTTTTCAGGGTATAACATACTTGACCAGATGTCTTTAATATCTTTACGGAATTTTCTGAATATTTTCCATATTTTGTTATAATTTTTTGACCATTATATAGCCAAAAACTAATTTTTAGAATTTAAATAATATATTTTACGATTTATTTGGCATTTAAAAAAGGGATTCTTCAGTTAAATCACGTGGCATCACAGTCATTCGCCCTGAAATTCGGGAGAATGACTGGATTCGCCAAATAAGCATTTTATTGGCTCATTATGGCATCATTGACTCGATGATACCTGGCGCGGGCAACGAGGAGAAAAGGTAAAGCCGTCCTTTGTCCTTTTGGAATATTTTGTGTAATAAATACACCCGAGGGATCGATAGCCGCATGCAATGAATGCATGCGGCAAATCGATTCCGTGTGCATTTATTTCAAAAATGAAAAAGAGGACATGTTTTTTTACTCTTTATGGGAATGTGAATAGGCGATGTGGCGCTCTCTTAGCCATTCAAAAAGCATCGCGAACAACAAATGATTGAGCCCTTTGGAACGGCACAAAAAATGTGGCAGCCACGATCTGAGGGCAGAGAAAACAAGGCGATGAATCAGAAAACATCATTTTTACATGCGCGTAGGAGAGAGAAATAATCCAATGACTAAGATTAATCGCCAGTTAAACGATGATATCTCGAGATCTAACCATCCGATTGCAACCAAATTTCGAGGGTAGGTTTTTCTTTTCACCCTCTATGACCCATACGGTTGGATGATAAATCAGAGGTCGGGATGAAGGGGAATACTACCAAGGAATCTCTCCCCCAAGTTTTTTGGCGAGGAAGGTCACAACAGTTGCTTCTAAAGTCGACAGATCTTGCACAGAGAATCAAAGTTGTAACTTTCTTATTCACTATTTTCACTTCTCCTTGAACGATTTCAAAATGCCAAGGTATGAGCAAAATCTACATGCCCTTGGAGCTGATTTTAATGGTGATTAAAATTGAAATTTGTATTTAATTCAAGATCTGGCTTTGAATTCTTAGTTCTATATTGATTTTCATCTCATTTTATATATAAGATCCCTATATTAGAGTTGAATTTCATCTATAATTCTTTTTCCCCTAATTCTTTCCATTTCCCCTCTCTATGTTAGCTCGCCCTGCTTTCTCTCTCTAGATCTAAAAATTGATTGCTGAAAAGATCAATTCCGCATCTAAAATACCTAAATCCAAAGTTTCATCTAAAAATTCATCCATCTTCAAGACCAATTTCAAAATCCCTTACTTGCTTATTAATTCCCAGTTTTAAGACATAAACAATTGTTTTGATAAATCATCTTGATTTGAATATTGGCAATCTGAATTACTCCAAAACAAGAATCAAATTATCCTCTTGATAAGCCTAAAATTGAAGTGTAATTACATCATTGTTTGGGCTTTTAGATTTATGCAATAAAATTTATAATAACCCTTAATCACTATATAAGATATGTAGAGCAAGCAAGGGGGCGAACCACAAGGAGGCACTAAGCAATAATTTTTATCCAATTTCAATCAATTAATTCAATAATAAATCAATTTTTCATTTAATAAATCCTAATTGTGTTTATAATTAATCAAAATTTAAGTAGAAACTTAATTTTGATTTTAATATTTTCTTTCAAGACACTTAGGATAGGATTAAATTGATTATTTTATCAGTTCAATTCGGATTTCCAATCTCCAAATCAAGGTGATTTATGAAAACACTTTATGCATTAAAATTTATGAATTAATTAATAAGCACGAAAGGGATTTTTCCAATTGGACTTGAAGATGACCGTTTTTTTTAACAGAATTTTTGATTTAGGTATTTAATATGTTTAATTGAATTTCTAAACAATAAAATTTAAAATCTATAGATAGAAAATAGGAGATCTAACCTAGAGAGACAAAGTAGAAGAATTTGGGGAAAAGTGAAATTAGACCCTAATCTAAAAATCTAAAATTGCAGAATGGACCGAAATCAATGTAGAGTTTGAGATTAAAAATCAGATCTTGAATCCAAATCAAAATGCAATGCTAATTTAATTTCAAATCAACTTTAAGGGAATTTACATTTTGCCCATGCCATGGCGTTTTAGAATCTTTCAAGAATAAGTTCAAAATATAAATTACAAACTTACAACTTTAAATGATGAATCAGAATATGTCGACTTCCAAAGCAAATCATGTGTCCTTCCTGGCCAAATCCTTGGGAAAAGCTTCAAAAAGTAAAATTTTTATTCTTCCCAACCTCTAATTAAAAATCCAATCGTATTATCGTAGAGTGGAAAAATACAAACATGCGCTCAAAATTTCCGCTCAATGGAACGGCTAGGTCTTAAGATATTGCCATTTTACTAGTGTTTAATCTCAATCGTTGGATCATTTTATTATTTAAGAAAAATGGGTTTTTCTTATTGGATGACGCCTCTTTTTTGTTGTTTTCGCCGCCTTGGATCTCGTTCTGACATACATTTGAGCGCTTCCACATGCCACAATCATTGGAAAAATGATGTTTCATTTACGCGGAGGAGAATGCGCCACAATCGCCCTATTTTTTCTACTTGCAAAAGACAATATACTTTTTTGTTAGAAATTCTTACACGCATAGTCGATTTCTCCATGCATTAAATGCACTTGACGAATCGATTTTCACATGTAATAAATAGAATGTGGATTCTCTTTTTTTTTCTTTGCTTTTTAAACACACTCGTGTCGGTTGCCACATGCAATAAATGCATGCGGCTACCCAACTGCGCATACGAGGAATTATCATACGTCATAAATGCACGCAGAGATCAATTCTCCACGTGCATTTATTACACAACAAATTTAATAAAAAAAACAATAAAGTACCTTTTTCCTCGTCGACCGCACCACGTAACCTGCATGTATTATTTCCAAAATTATTGGTTCATTATGGCGCTTCCAATCATTCACCCGAATTTTTGGGCAAATGACGTTGATGCCATAAAATTAATAAAATCATATTTTAAAATATTAAATAAATAATAAAATATATTATTTTAATTCTTAAAATCATTTATTGGCTAAATACTGGTCAGAAAACTATAAAAATTGGAAAATTTCCAAAAAATTAGTAAACCCCTTGCAAACCTTTAGCCATGTATTTTAAGCCCTGTAAAAAAAATTCTTCAATGCAATGAGATTAAATACCATGTAAAAAATATTTAAAAATTAGAAACAATAATAAAATCTAAGTGTAAGTCATTTATATCCATTTATATATGATAACATGCAAATATGGCCATTAAAATACATAAATGTAATGTAATATACAACAATTAAACATTATAATTTGCAAGTTATCACCTCTCCAGAGTGTCATGACATAAAATATAAAGATGACTATAGAGATTATACTTGCTTTTGAGTAATTAAAAAATAAATTTAAACATAATTAAGGCCCATTAAATACAAAAATTAATTCTTTCTTGAATTAATTGATAGAAATTAGGGTAAAATTATTGATAAGGGCCTCCTTGTGGTTTGACCCCTTTCTCATCCTATACTTTCTGTCTTAAAAAGGGAATTTTATATGTATAAGCTTAAATCCAAACGACAAATTTAAACTTGCATTTAATCACACCAGTTTCAGGCTTATCAGGTGTTCTCCAGCAGTGGAGATTTGATTGACTCTATTTGTTTATTTTACACTTCTTTGTTAATACTCTCTGGATTTTGTAGGTTTATTACTTCGAGGCCAGTGATATTTTCTGGGAAAATTATTTATAATGTCTTCCAGTAATTCGTGGATTTGATTTAGGTACTCTAAGACCTACATATGTTTTTGTTCCAGGTCCTATTTATACTATTCATCATGATTTGTTTGTTTGATTTTTTCAGTAATAATTTGAGGACATTCTGATACGCTTAAAGAAAAAAATAAGAGAATACCCTAAACGGATAAATAAAGAGGACGGCTCGTTGATTAACAACTTACCATCATTGTGGGGACCACCATAAGTGTAGACTTGATTCAATCATATTTATAATATTTTTCATGATTTTGTTTGTCTATTTTTCAGACAATTTTGATTTGGGTTTACATTTGTTAGCATTTTTATAATACACTTAAATACTCAAATGAAAATGTTGTAATCCAATTTTCATTGTAAGTCTTTTTCCATAGGCACATATGTCTTGCAAGTCGTATTTGCAATATTTTTAATGGTTTTTAAGATTTATTTTTTTCGTTAAATTGTTTCGGGATTTATATTATTTTTCTGGCATTTTTCTGACACGCTTAAAGAAAAATAACCAAATGTGCTATATTTAAGGCTCGTTGATGGTTGATGCTAAGTCATCCATCTGTTACAAACTTACTGTTGCCCATTGTCTATTGTGTAGTGAATGAGAGGATAACCCTGCGAGGAAGCCCTCCGACTTGGGAAGTTGATTCGATTTGCTTATTTCTATTATTTGTTGATATTTCCATATTTAATGCATCTCTTTATAAATGCATATATGTATGGCAAATCGTATACATACAATTTATAATGATTTTCTAAGTTGATATTTTCATTATATCGTTTTGAGACATGGTGTCAGTTTGAGGACATTTCCACTTCGCTAAAAGAACAAATGAATTAGAATAATTAATCAAGGTTACAATCTTTTAACTCTCATTGTAACCCATCATCTGCCCAAACCTCAGAGTCTTTGAACCTTCAGTTCCATGCCGTCAGCTGTCTCGTCCGTTGTCGAATATTGATATTAAATCTGATTGTTCAGTCCAGCCTATTAAATGAATGAAATCGTGCAAATACTCTCCTAACAAAATTTATTACATTCTTAAAATATATCGCAGTTTACTAGTTCATTTATTGTATTATTATTTCCTCCCAAACATAGTCCATACATGAGCTCAGTATCGCACCCTTTGTGTTATGGTTAACATCATAATTACCATTTTATTATTACCATTTATATATTACCATTTTATTATTCGCATCATACACTTGCCATATATTGATTATCAGGAATTGTGTAGTTTTCTTGTTCTTGTTTCCTAACTATTTATTGATGTTCGTAGAACAATTGGATAAAATCTCTAAATTGAAAATATTGTCATTAAAATTGACATAATAATTGCTGATTCCATTTCTCGAGCGCCAACTCCTACTCTCTTCGTTGCTCTCTCAATGAACCATCTCGCTGCTGGTAGCTCACCACTACCTTCTATCCTTGGTGATGGAAATATTTATGGTTCGCAAGTGAGTTACACACTTATATCTTGTCTAATGTTTGTTGACATAATATATTTCATCATACTACATGTGTGATGCATATATTGGAGGCCACAAATTTAGTGAATTACGACGAGATCATTGTGTAAATACCATTGAGTCTTTTAGCGCACATTCTATAATTCACATTTGAACAATGCTATAGAAGAAAATTGGAGCATATTACTAATAAAACGTTGTCTATTGCCCACTCGGGTGATGATTATGGTTGATTTCATGGCCATTAACGAGGAGACATTAAGGACAGGCCGCAGGTGCTCTTTAGTAGAAATATTTGTCTAAATCGATCTAAATGAATACTTGAATTGTATTATATACTAGATAGTCAAACAAGTGTATTCAAGTCATTGCTGTGCAAGTGATCCTTTTACACGAGATACGAAGGACGTCTTGACCTACGATATAAAATTAAAATTTATGATGATTTTTTCACACATCGTTATTAGATTGTACAATAATTAAGGATTTGATAGTTTCCATACCGTAAGTTATACCGGATGAATGGAGGATCAAACAAAGAAGGGACTGTTCATACAAGATAATTGATGACGCAAAGGTTACATAAAACTATATACACAAATGTCTTAAATCCTGTTACACTCGGGTAATTGATGACACAAACGTCTATACACTTGTTTGTGTTTCCCCACAAAAGAGATATAGTGGTATCCAGTGGGGTAGAAACTCAACTTACTGATTGAATGTTAATCAATTCATCATTTATTAACAGACAAAATGATAAAATAATAAATTTAAAAGGGTAATAAATGCTAGCGAGGCACTATAATTGGTAATTATACTAATACATGGGCCTAGGTGGTCACATATGAATGGTAATTTGGAAGTTTGTTGATGTAATTTGGAAGTTCATGGAAGTTTAGAAGTTGTGGTATTTTAATGAAAAAATTGGTTTATTATAAACAGGAGAATGCCACAAACAAAATTTACCCGGACCAAAATTTTTCATGTGACTTGCTTTTTTTCCATTCGCTCATTTCTCCGCGTACATTCATGATACAATTGAGATGGCGCGGTGAGAATGATGGATCAATAACAAGGCTCATCTAGATGAATGAGGATATTCAAAGTGTTAGAGGTTGGACGTTTTAACTGTTTAACTCATCTTGCTCAATAAATGGATAATTCACATATTCGCTACACGCACGTGTGGTTTTTATAAAAAATGTTTTGAATGTGGTTGTACTTATGTTCCTCCAATTTCGTTGTGTGAAACAATTATGTTTCATACCAATCAAGGTCATAGAACATAACATCACGTGGACATGTTGTCATTGTCAATTGTCTCACGTGACGAGGAGATTACAAGTCACAAAAGACCTAATTTTATTTATATCGTAACAACATACTCAGTAAATGCACAATGTCAATACTAAAATGCGATGGCAATACAACATTTAACAATACTGTCGAATCTTGACTATTGGCTACACCAAGTTGGATATCCAAAGAACCGATATCTGACACAAATATCTAGTATCATCATTCATCCTCGAGACAAAAATGGATGCTACTATCAAGGTGATGACAACATCAGATGTCGGAATTGAAGCATCCAATATCCCATACAGTTGTCTAACATTCAGATATTGGTTAAAACATATATCAGATTTGCCCTTTTAAATATCCGGTATAACACATCCAAATATCATCATCCAACATCGGGAATGGGAGGGAAAACACTGCTTTGTGATGAAAATGTTAGACTACGGTGTCATTAGTTACTTCCAAACTATTCCATCTGTCATCATCCGTCCACAAACCTTAATCTGAATCATAAGTTATAATGAATTTTTTGACCAAAAAGGTTCAGAAAGGAAATTTATTTATCACGTATAATCTATCTGTTCATTTCCTGGATTGTTCTATTGAGTTTCTTCTTCAACTGGGATGTCTTATCTGTATTTGAAGCATTTAAAATGACTTCATAACAAGGTATAAAGTTGAACTATAAAGTTGATTTCAGAAAGGAAACTTTTTTAATTGAACTATAAAGTTGCGAGGGTATTTCCCAAACGATTAAAAATCAAAATAAAATGATTTTCGGCACAAAAATGTCCAAAAAGGAAATTTCATCATTACATATTTACATTTATTTATTTTCTCTCCGCCCTTATCGCAGGACGGTTGATAGCATGCCACGCTGGCAATCCGAAACAGCGAGAATCCTCCAATCAGAGGAGAGCATCGTCCCAAAACGCTCTTCCCCGAACAGTATAAATAGATCTTCCTCCATACGTGTTAATTACTATTACCCGATCGTCTTCTTCGCAGAGCCAGTTTCAAGCGATTTCTTGATCAACAAGCTATAATCACGATGAGTTCTTCTGCAGCGACCAAGAGCGGCCGAGGCAAGCCAAGGGCGACGAAGTCTGTCTCGCGGTCTCAAAAAGCCGGCCTCCAGTTCCCCGTCGGAAGGATCGCTCGGTTCATGAAGGCCGGAAGATATTCCGAGCGTGTCGGCGCCGGAGCCCCCGTCTACCTCTCCGCCGTCCTAGAATACCTCGCAGCCGAGGTAAAATCCTCTCCAATCTTCTCCATTAGAAGTTTTATGGCGATTTTATCTGATTTTTCTGTTGTTTTCTGCGGTGATTAGGTTCTGGAACTCGCCGGAAACGCGGCGAGGGACAACAAGAAGAACAGGATCAATCCGAGGCACATTCTACTGGCCGTGCGCAACGACGAGGAACTGAGTAAGCTCTTGGGAGCGGTGACCATCGCCAACGGAGGCGTTCTTCCCAACATTCATCAGACGCTTCTCCCCAAGAAGCAAGGCAAAGGGAAGGGAGACATCGGATCTGCTTCTCAGGAATTTTAAAAAATTCGGATCGATATAGCAAGTCGAAATTGTTTTCTATGTTACTCTTTTTTTTGTATAATATAAACGCTATTCCCAGTCTCGGAAACAAAATTTGCGCGGGAAACCGACTAATTTGAATCGTGCTGACGATATTCTTCTCTTTGTTACTCTATCTAGTACAATATGAACGCTCGCCTCGGTCTCGGTAACAAAATTCCCGCGGGAAACCGACTAATTTGAATTTTGATGACATAATTCTTCTATTTGTTACTCTCTTTTCAGTCGCGGAAACAAAAATTTACGCGGGAAACCGACTAATTCGAAAGTTGCTGACGTGGCAACTGAAACGGTCCCGCCCCATTTAATAAAAAGGACGAAGAGTATATAAGTAGATGTTATAAAAAGGGATGAAGTTGGGGGAGTTCTTTAGGGGAGAAATCAATCGATGGATACGCAATGGCTTCTCATTGTGCACGTTCTTATCACTGCGATCGCTGTGGTATCGTTGCTTTGCGGGCACTGGCCGATCTTCGAGGGAACTTTCATCGAGCGAATTCATCACTTCATAACCGTCGGCGCATACCAGAATCTTGTGTAAGCTATTGAATTGATTATTTATGTTCTTAGTTGTTTCAATCTCGCCTTTGATGAATGGATCCCTCAGAATTCGTATGAGGTTGCTGATGCAGTGATTTATCTCTTACTTGGAATCTAAAACTATTGTCGAACGGAAACGCTAATTTATCGCAGTCGGCGTCAACGAGACCTTTTCGAAAATGATTCACTGCTTTGTAGCTCCGATCTTATCTCCTCGAGTAATTGAATTTCCCTGTTCTTCTTCCGGACAGTGCATCTGGTGTGAATCGATTTCATTTCTGCGGATAGGTTTGTAATTTATCCTCTTCCGTTACAATTGATTGACATCTCTGTGTTTTTTTTTTGTCGTTGGATCGAATACGGTTGAAAGATCTCCGTCATGATACTGTTCTTAGGTCGTGTTTTGACGCGAGCGGGAAACATATTGAATTTTCTTGATTCGATGCGAGAATTTTAGCTTGATCGAGAGGCTTTGATTTTAACGGTTTCTGGTGATTCCTCCGTTTAATTTTGCAGGCGATTAATATTTCTTGCGTTTGGGGCGAAAGGCAGAAATATGATTGTCAATGTCGAGAATTATTGTTGTGAACGACCAAATCCAATCTTACAGGTTTGTTACCACATATTTTCATATAAAATTTGGTTTTCCGATCATTACGTTATCCCTAAATGTCAAGTGGAAAATATGATTTTCACTCCTATGAGCATCCGAAATTCTGATTAATTTATTGGGTTGGTCAACGATTTCGGGTAATGTCCCCTCTTTCTTCTTCAAAAAAATTATATACCACAACAGTTTGGTCTATGGCTTAAATTTGGCCGATGAAAGTTTGAATTACATATTTGAAGTTTGTTGATCTGGGGGGTCTCAATGATCATCACATTCTTCATGCATATGCATTGACAGAGTTGTTCTGCATCCTGTTGTTGCCGAACTTATCATATTCAGCTACAAGTGCCCCGTTAAAGAATAAGATCTATGTACATGAATATATTAAGTTGGTTGTAACATGTTTAAGTAAAAGTGTTAACTTGCGAAATAGAATCAAGGTCTGTCAAGGAGGTTGTCAAGAATTTTTGCTTAGCTACCACCAAGGATTGACGAAGCTCAATGGGAGAGAATTTTCTGAAAGGGGTGCAAGTGGCTTTCCTTGTTCTTTAGGAAATATATTGTGGTTGTTCTTCCGAGAAGAAAGCCTGGGATTGGGGATAGGATGTAGAGTTTCACATCCAGGATGACAAAGACAAGTGCATGATGGCAGTGAAGATGTCGAATCTTCGTTGTCGTCAATCAAGGAGCAGTGAACTGTTAAGAAAATTAGCAAGAGTTGTTGGTAAGCTTCCACCAAGGAGTGTGAAAGTGGGAAGGGGAGAAAATTTCCGTGGATGGGTCCAAGAGGCTTTCCTTTAAGTTTACAAATATTTAACAACTTATTTATTAACTTTGATTGCACTTTTATACCGTCCTAGGTCCCCGACGCCTTTGATCTGAAGAGTAAAAATCAACAAAAGTCATCTTCTGTTCTGCAGGACTTTTTATTTCTGTCTACTCAGAGGCAAGACCTTTTCTTCTCTCATAATTTTATCTTGTCCCTCAGTGAAAAGTCTGGGAGTCAGGAAAGGAAGTAGAGCTTGGCATCCAGAATGACTATCAAGAGTGGAGGATGACGAATTCAACATTTCGTTGGAAGTCTTGCACAGTAAACAAATGGCGAGAATGATGACGAAGATGATTTCATCTGCTGTCAACCATCGTAGGTTGATCATGATAAGGCGGAGATATCAAAGTTATGGGCTTTTTATCTTCCTACTGGAAAGTATTTTGGGATCTTCTTGCATTGAGAATATTTAGTACCCTGTTCGGATGAACTTGTCGTTACCTGTTGTCAGTCATAAGGAGAAGAGGAAAGATGACTACAATCTGAGAGATGAAATCACTGAAATTATGTGGGCTTTATCTGCGGATGTCTGGAAAGATACCCCAGTTCCCATTGAGCTTGGTACATTAATGTTGATTGTAATTAGACGTTGGGAATGAGGGTTTTCTGACAGTTGGGAATTTATTTTGGGATACCAAGGTACACTAATTTGGATCAGTTTGGTACTCCGGATTTGATATCGTTTGCAATGCTTTTTTACCCTCTTCAAATCTTAATAGTTAGTTCTATCCTTATGATCCACAAATACCGTTTTGTATTTTGCGAAAGTGATACGTTCCTGTATCAGGGGCGGATCGATGCCCTGAGTATATCTTCCAATTTGATACACCCAGCTTGTATCCTAAGAATTAACCAAAAATCATGATCCGTACTCCAATATCCAAATCAGTCACAAATGCCCAAATGTCCAGAAGAATCTGTCTTATGAATCTTAGGATATGGACTGCCCTTGATGGACGAGTCCCCTCCAGCTGCGGATGGTCACACCGCTGCTCCGGCCTCCGGTGCTCCGCCGCTCCCTCCTGATTCTGGTAAACTTCCAAGAAAATGCTTGATTCCTCTTTTAACCTGGTTCACACGTGTGAGCACTCACACATGTGTTCTGGTTGGCTTTCCTGTTTTTTGAACTCTGGTGCTATGTTCTTGTAAAGAGCGTATCACAATTCAACCAAGAATGATTCC
Organism: Wolffia australiana; assembly: GCF_029677425.1. NCBI lineage: Eukaryota > Viridiplantae > Streptophyta > Magnoliopsida > Alismatales > Araceae > Wolffia > Wolffia australiana. The sequence continues at coordinate 7,391,143 of NC_135853.1, read as the reverse complement.
CATTATCCAATGATTATGCAATATAACACGAGAAGGGGGGGGAGGGGGTGAGAGATAGAAGAGGTTCCCGAGGTAGATAGGAGAGAATGGGAATGACAAGGGGATAGTGAAGGATTGCCGACGAACAATTTTGGGCTTTGCAGGGGATGATTACATCGACCTGCGGGCACAAGGGACAGGAAGAGTCACAAACAAATAGGTAGGGAGGGTGGTATCAGGAGAGAGAGATGAGTAGCTTACAGTGTAATTTCCTGCCTCAAGCTCCCTTGAAATGGGTATTGAGAAGAGTCTGTTGTGGGCTGGGCCCGTGCTTTGGGATTTGGCCCTTGTCGGGCCTTCCTCATTACAAAATCCACGGTCATATCATATTAGAAAGGCAAAGATGAGACAGAAGGTACGGCGGAGAGATCTGATGTCAAGGAAAGTTGACAGAGGTCCCGCCTAGGGAGAGGTAGGAAACTGAAAATCAGACTTCAATTTACTTCTTCTTTGCTTCCTCTTAAAGGGAGGGATATAGATATCTAAAAGGAAAGCTACCCTTACGAAAAAGTCAAAAAGACCCTAGTGGGATGAAATCACATTTATACCCCTGGAGGAGTTGGGGTTTAGAGAAATTTTCGAAACTCCACACTGGGTAACCCTTTCATAGCAGGGTTGTCAGTGGCTGAATGATGAAGCCATACCTTCTAGTGCCCAGATAATTATAGAAATCACTAATATTTTTTGTAGAATACCTCTGGAGAAGTTGGACTTTCTACATGCTTTTAGATTGGAGTCTGATAAGATGGGTTCGACTGGTAAATTTACGCAATAAATCAGAAGTTAGCAAAAATATCATAAATTCAGGAGACCTCCTGAAAAATTGAAACTATGGAACAATCGAGCTGATCTCTCTCGATTGAAGCTTTAAATACCAATGGAACATAAAGAAGAATAGACTGCTAAGTTAGAGTTTTTACATGAAGAGTAGGCCCTTAAAATCATGTTTTGGAAATAACCATGTTAATTTAGAGTTTTTACAGATTTTTAGTGAAGTTAATCTGACCCACGAGTACTTTACAGGTATTTTACCTATCCATCGTTGGCGTAACATACTATACCATTGCCCAATCTTCTTTCAGATATATTCCGGGACTTTATGTTGACAGCTGGCACAGGTGCGCTTTTCTTCTGATTCCGAGTTCAAAAAAACAAACAAAGAAAAACCTGGAAACTCAATTGTTGACTTGTTTAGATATGTGAGCATGGTGGGTGTGGGAATCAGTGGACTACTCTTCCTGTTGACCTGCTTCTCTGACCCTGGTACAGTCAACAATGAGAATGTGTCTAACTACACCTCTGCCTATCCATATGATGACATCCTTTTCGTGAAGAAACTCTGTTCAACCTGCAATATTCCCAAGTGCGTAGTCTTCACATTAATTAATTATTTCTGTGACAAGATTTCTGTTCTTTGTAATACTTTTAATTCCAATTTTGGGAAGGCCGGCAAGGTCAAAGCACTGCAAGATCTGCAACCGATGTGTGGCTCGCTTTGATCACCATTGCGGGTGGATGGTCCGGCTCCGGTTATAATATTTTGACTCTCTCTTTCATGAAATTAAATTTGGTATTTATCTAATTATCTTCTCTGCAGAACAATTGCATCGGAGAGAAGAACACGCGTTACTTCATGGCCTTTCTTCTCTGGTGAACCATTTGTACTCAACCCTTTATTATCTTCTTTTTCTTGCAAACTAATTTGACATAACGAATATCTGAACACAAAAAGAGTTTTCTACTTTTTTATATTACCTTTCAGAAAAATAATGTCCTTCATTTTCTGGTAGATACATCAATGTTTCATATGAACCATACATATAAGATTCTTTTATCCAAATAAAAATTTAATGGGCTTTACATTTATTAATTTGATTTGGATATAAAGATAAAATACATTTCTGCACTCACCCAAAGAGAATGATTTCTTTGTATTGTACTTGGAGACGTTTCAAATTGATCTTAATATTTCAGCTGATAAGACGTCAAATTCAGTACCATGTATCAGTGTAACGTAGCATGTGTGTACATCTTTCGGCCTTAATAGTAAATCTAGTAATCAGATAACGTACCAAATTATGAAGGGGGAGGATCCCACTGTCGACAAATGAGATGCTAGACACGAAAGAAAGGACAAGAGTGTAAAAATAAGGTAGCCCCTGGATCCCTTCATTTAGGGTTTTATATGTGCCTTCTAACCCGGGGGCAAGTTCTAACCATTTTCCCTTACTAAATTTGGTACGTTTCAGAATCTCTCGAAGGAAAATATCCCAAATCTTTCTACTCGCATTCTTATGGAATCCACTGAGTGATTGAATTGCTTTTGTTTTTTAATTTGATTTTAATTGAAAATGTATGATCCATTTCTGCTTTTAATTGATTTTAATTCAAAGATCATGATTTCATTGTAATGGGCATTTGACGAATGCACCGATTCATTTTTATATTCAATGGATTAACCATTAAATATATAACTACGTATCATAAAATGTAATATAATATATGTGTGCGTCTCTCTAGGCATTTTCTTCTCTGCATCTACGGAGTTGTTGTTCTAAGCCTGGTCCTGGCCGGGGAAATGCAGCAGCACAGGATCATTCACATTCTAACCAGTGAGCTCATCTTCGATTTATAACCGTCATAATCACATCAATTCTGGATCTTTCATGAAGGCGAAACCCTTGATTTCCCGTTTCAGCATACTATGGGATTGAGAGATCTCTCTCTGGACTTGCCCCTCCCATTTCTCAGGTGATTAGTGAACTTCATCTAGACATGGTTGTTCTGTTCTGTTCGTTTGAAACGAACAAAAAATTCGCGCAAAAGAACCTCACAGGGCCTTGATCTTTGTTCTGTAGTTTTTTTGTGCAAAAACGAACAAAATTCGCACATTCGAAAAAAATTAGAACAAAATTCGCACAAAGCGAACAATAGAACCGCACACAGGTCTGTGCGATGATCTGTTCGAATTTGATCTTGTTCTGTTCCGAAAACCGAACAGAACGGACGATTCGCACAAATTCACACAAAAGGAACCGAACAACCATGTCTAGTTTCATCATACTGACGATGGCGTGCTTTCTTACTCATATTTGCTACTTGCAGTGGCTCTTGGCTTCCTTCAACACGCAGATTATCATTATTGTCTTTCTGGCCATTGTTGCCCTACTGCTTGCTGGGTTCTTCGCCTACCATGCGCACCTCTGCCTCACCAACACCACAACCAACGAGGTTCCTCCCCATCTCTCTCTCTCTCTCTCTCTCTAGATTTCTCCTCTCTCTATCCTTCTTGTACCTGCCTTTCTATTGGTCCATTCGTCTGCCCATCTTTCAACCTATAAACGATTATTTTTGTTCATCTATCTGCCTACTTGTTTTCTATCTGTTTAATATTCCTTTTACCTAGCTCTTAATCTAGTGGTCAGTTTATCTGTTTATTAATCAACCTGAGTTTCAACCTGTGTATACATCGAGTAATCTGTCCTTCTATACATCTGTATCTGCCAGTAGTTGATCATTTTGTCTATCCATACATCTATTCCTACCAATCTATCCATCAGTACCTCTCGATCATATTTTTATCGGTACATTCGTCTGTCTAAAAATCTATTCATCAATCTATATGTTTATCACTCCAACGTTTCTACCAATCTATCCGTCTTTCATTTTATTACCATCGCCCCTACATATTCAGCAATCTATGCATCTCTCTCCATATTTCTTCCCCTCTCTCTTTTTTGTCCATCTATTTTCCTATTTTGTCTTTCTATCCATCAATTATCTGTTTATTAATCCATCTACCTAATCAGTAATCTATTATCAGTTTATCTGTCCATCTATAACCTGAGTTTCAACCAATGTATCCATCAGTTAATCTGTTTCTGTTATTTCCATCTTACTATCATCTTTCAAAAAAAAATTCCATCTAATTATTTCCCAGTCCATCCATCCTTTTCCCAAGCTACCAATATTTTATCAATTTTTTTGTCCATCTATCCGTCCACCTATATAAACTATTCACATATATTTACTATTTATGTATCTTTATGATGATGAATCTATGGTGTGTCCAGAGCTTCAAGTGGCAAGATTATGTAAGCTGGAAGAAGAAACTGAATGAGGCCAAAGCCACTGCCGCAGCCCTAAAGGCTAGCTTCGCCGGAGAGGAGCCGCCGAGGGTAGACGAGAGGGTGGAGAAGACGAATGCCTATGACAAAGGAGTAGTGAGAAACCTGGCAGAGGTTATCTGGCCTTTATCAGAGAGGCCATCCTTCTCAGGGAAGAAGATGGCTTAGGTAACCCTAGAACACTCATTTATAACCCTACACATGTGGGATTGGCTGAGAGATGAAGATTATGTTCTTCATCAGATTCAGCCTACATATTATGTTGAAGAATTGCTTATTTCTGTGAGTAGGTGGACTTTCAATGGTAAGTATAATCTGAATAGACGTGTTAGTTACTTTTAATTTTCTGATTTAATTGCAGCAGGTGGGAAGTACATAAATAACATTGGGTCATTAACTTTTTTCTTAGTTTAATTTTCTTGATTATGTGTTTTATTGCTTGAAGATTTTTAATTATCTTAATGCTGATTTATAGTGATGTCATGAGTTATTATCTGACTGTTATTGTTCTGAGATCTATTTTCTTTCAGATACACTATTTGAGGGTAGGTCACATCAGAATTTATGTGTTATTTATTTCATATTATTCTGATGGTAGCTTTTCGCTCGTCAGTGACTTCCATTATTGTCTCTATAACTGTCTCTGGTTTAGGTGGGCAACCTGGAAAATAGACATCAACTAGAATTAACTTATCCCCTCCCTGAGGGGGACTATAAAAATGGGCCAAAAAGTATTAGCCAAATATTAAAGAGTATAGAATCATGAAAGGCCACCTGCTATCAAATGACTCTAAGGCTGTTTTTTTATCTTTCCCGACGTTCTCAGGATTTTTAACTTTATTTTGTATGAAAAGAAAATTGAGAAACTACTCAAGTGGAGTTGAGATCTACTGTGTTCAGGGTTGCTCAATTTTTTTCTCTTTTTCCATTGTGTTTTTAAGTCTTCTTTGTCAGCAAAACTTGAATATATTTATGTAGAAAGCTAAAACGAATGAATCTTGGTGGAAACTTCAACTGGAGTTCATGTATTTTGAATTTTGACAAGTTATACTGTTTGAATTTTCCATTTGATGCTTATTTTGTTTGAGTTTTATTACTTAACTCTTTAAGATGCTTCAAAATAATTTTAATGTTGATTTTCACTCATACTTACTACATGATTCTATACTCTTTAATATTTGGCTAATACTTTTTGGCCATTGTCATTTCCACCCAGACCAAATACTTGTTTGATCCATCTAAAAAATTTAACTCGAAATTTATTGAATAAACCTCTCTAAACTTTAATGAAACTACATAGGTTCATGAATGTTAGTGGTTAAAATTTATGTCAACAATTTCATTATTGATTTGAATTTGCGAGTTGTGCAAGAAGAAACTTATTTATCTCCTTCAGTTACTTTGGTGGTAGTTCTTTATCTAGAATGGTATATAACTAAATATTTCCATCTTTTTTCCAATGTAGAAAACTGTGAAAGTCCAAAGAATGATCATCCTGGGATTGAAGGCGGCCGAACTAGTGTTTGTCAGAGGTGTTCATTAGTTCTTGTTCCTCACATTGCAATAACTATATTCCAAATAATTAATCTTAGGGTTAAGTTACTACTCCACAAATAAAAAGTTAATGTAGATATAAGTGTAGATGTGTGGCATGAATAGTGCATAGCGGAGCAGCGCCAAAGGGGGGAGACCCATCATATGAAATGGTTCAACGTCCAATTTTTCAAAGAAGAAGAAGAAGAAGAATAAACAATCACTTGCATTATACTCGATGATGTGCAAAGTACTTTGTAAATATGAATAAAGTACTATGTTGACAGGTAAATACCCAATAATTTTTAAAGCAGGTCCTAATCATATATCAATTACTGTCTGAATACCTAAAAAGCAAATTATTGAAGTGCTACGAAACATGTTCTTATCACTTTGGAAGTAATTAAATAGGTAAATAGAGAGTGGTGCATGAATATATACTCGAGGTGTTATGATTAGCCGTACAATTATAATAGAGAAGTATAACATGATATTATGCTGTAACTTATATCTAAACACTAGCAAGATATTTGCTGAGATCCTAAAATTTTCAGAAGTAATGAGTTAGTAGTGTTTAGGATGAGAAATACTTTATGAAACCTATGGTCAATGTGGAACTATAGGAGACAGAAGATACTAATTTTTTTGTTTTATGCATCCTGTATCCAGTATTCAGTGGAAGCCTTCCTGCCAAAAGCTTAGTTGATTTTCACATTTAGCACTTTTAAAATACACATTGCGATTCAAAAAACACCCACACAATTGGAGAAAAATCCACTCCATTTGAAAGAACTAAATAAAGATACACATGTCCACTAGTCTGAGAAAATGAAAAAAAAATCCAAAAATTGTCAAAAATAAGATGATATGAAGGAATATCAAATTGATTTAATGTAGCTTTCATCTTGGCGTTGCTCTACTTTGTTTGGCAAAATGATTAACTGGGTGGAATTCTGAGATTCATAAATGTAAGATATCAGCTCTCTTAGTTCTTCACAAATTATTTCTCATGAAGGAGTACCTTTCTGCTCAATGAAAGGCAATATCATTGAACTAATTAGCATAATTTGTGGAACATGGATTAGCCAATCTTACTTCATAAAAAAAGTATGAATATAAATATTTTTATGGTATTTGTATGGTTAGGAATCGAATTCTTCAAACTAGAAATTTCTTTCTGCCAGAGAACATTTTCTCCAATGTCTACGAAGCTTTTTTGAACAAACTTGATTTTTCTCGACAGGAATTTATTGAATTTGATAAAGAATGGAAGAAAGCGAGTAATATTGCTTGATCTTACACCAAATTCTCAACCAGGTTTCTTATCTCATCTAAATAGTAATTTTGACATTCGTGATTAAGGACCGGAATATTTCTTCTCAGAAGTTAAAATTTATTTCCCAGAAGAAACAAATGTATTATTTCTCATTCAAATATGTTGTCTCTCTCTCTCTCTCTTTATATATATATATCTGAAAAGGAAAATATGAGTATTAGAAAACCATTATCTATTATTTGTTCTGATATTGGATATCGGATATCAGAAGGATATTGAATATCCATAAGACATCAGATATGGGGACGGATATCGCAGGGCTCAGGACATGGCAGAAGCCGGTACTGGATATCGAATTCGGCATCTGATATCGAAGTCTGATATCCAGAGATTGGATATCGAAATCCCAACTGAAAAACAGTATCATGATAAGGTTATATGATATCCGGATATCAGTTTAAAAATAGCGGAATAGTATCCCATTTGGAAAAAAATAAAAAAGTCTACAATAGCATAAATACCTGTGGTCAATAAATTGTTAGAAAGATTCATGAGCTATAACAAATGTGAAATCTGTAAGTTAAATGGGCTAATAATGCAATCTGGCTCATTTTGTACTGGGCCAGACGAAATAAGATATTAAAAGTGAAATATAAATTGAAACCATCAAGAAAATTATAAAATACTCAAAGAAATAGTATGTATGCCTCACAATAGCTTACTTATGCATAAAAAAAAATACATTTCAAATTCATAAATGGGATATAGAAAAAACCGATATCCAACATTGATATCCGATATCGCCAACTGACCTTGTAGACGAGGATGGATGCCGATATCGGGACGGATAGCATTATCGGATATCAGTATTGTATATCAGCAACCGAATTTCGATCTTGTCATCCTCCCATTTCCGAGATCCATTTCTGCATCCTTCCCGATATTGTCATCAGACATCGAGGTTGGGACAGGCGAACATTAGAGAGAGAAAGAGGGAAAGAGAAACAGAGAGAGTGAGAAGATATATAAATATATTCATAAGAAGATATACATATATGTATACCAACATATAATATATATATATATATATATACCAAGATATATGAAGAGATATATATAAAGAGAGTTGAAGAGACAAATATATAAAGAGAGTGGTAGAGATAAATAGATAGAGATGAAGACATACGAATATCATTTGAAGTGTTCAGGTGGAGAGAGTTGGCCTACCCGTTAATGGAGAATCTTCATGACATTCCTTGACATTGTCGGCCTTCCCTTCAATTCACGCTCTGATTTACGAACATGGATGAACGAGTCGATGCTAGCCCTAGCTCAAAAGTTCCTCCTTTTTGTCCGATCTGCCTCGATTATATCAAGGACGAAGCCTATTTGGACCGTTGTTTCCGTAAGTTTTCATGGGCATGATGCGTTCTTTACCTCATCCGGATTTAAGTAATTTTTTTCGAATTTGATTTCCTGAAAACAATGATTGACTGGGATGAATGGCGTTTCATACCCTACTGTGAAAGATCTCCTTTCCTCGTAATTTAATTTTTTCATCTCCATTCATTCTATCACGATGAGCTGATCATTACCACTAATTCGCTTAAATTTGACTGATGTTCTGCCACCGAGAAAGACCCTTTTCAGTCTATTAAGAAATAAATTGATCAGTTGACGATACGTTTCATTACCATTAATTCACTTAACTTAACAGAATTATTGGATTAGTCTTATGAAAATTTTCGATCATTCATTTGCATATCATGGAATGATAATGTCAATCTTTGTGCCTCGTTGAGATACACTCATTATCCGGTGATTTGATGGTATGATAGTTATTTGTACTCCTTCTGAACCATTGAATTGTACATACATGCCACAATGGCCATCAATTTTATATTTCTTCAATCTGTGAAGAAATTTCGTTTGTCTTATAAGCGGAATGTAGACAGTTATGCTTATCTACATGGTGCTTTAATTGACATATTTTCTTTTTTAGATTCATTCTGTTATCAGTGCATCACGAATTGGACAACATATGCTTCTTTGCGGCAATCTGGACCGCTTTCTTGCATTAAGTGCCCGTTGTGTAAGGTTCATCTCTACCCGTAGCGCGTTTCTGGTTGAGATTCTCGTTGTTTATTCTAGAATGCTAGCTCAAACGAAAATAATGACCACCACTTTATGATTATTTCTTGTTTCTTTCTTGTTTGTGCCTTGGTACTTCACATGTTGTTTAATGCACCGTAAAATTGTCAGCGCTGTACGTGATATGATCCCGAGTAGGGCCCGGATCGAACAGCCCTGTAACGATCCTTGACTCTTACAACAATTGTTCACTGGAGCACGAAGTCTTCAATTTCAGATGAGACGAGAGAGATATTGTTCAGGATAAGAAGAGGTGGGGAAGACAGTGAGAGGTAGGGTTCGCCCAACCGATATCCATCCGTCATCGGGTGTCGGACAACCGATATCCGATATCCGGGGAAAAATGGGATGGTGCTGGATATCGAATATTGGACGATATCCGTCTCTGAAGGGTAGACGGATATTGGTACCGGATACCATAGGTAGAGGGACGCGACGGATACCGGATGCCGGGTATCGGTTTTCGATATCTGGATATCGGAACCGGTATCCGGATATCTGAACCGGTATCAACAGTAAAAAATAAGATTCATATCAATCTATGACTTACGTACATTAGCTTCGAATGGTTTTAATCTATTTTCAATCTCAGTTAATATATTTAGTGCAAAAATTTTATTTTCTTCTATATGGGATAACAGGATTCGAAGTGTAATGTAAACTCAGAATCCTGTTATCCCACATGGAAGAAATTAGAAACTTTTCCCTGTATATATTAAATGAGTCCGACTATACATTAAATGGTAAAATAATATTTTAATCTATACTCGCCATATTTAATGGACCTCATATTTTTTCATTATTTAACATAACACATCGTGCAATAAATAAACGCAAAAAGTTCTATTTTCTTCCATATGGGATAAAAGGATTCGGAGTTTAACACCAACCCGAATCCTGTTATCCCATATGGAAGAAATTGAAAATATTTGGCTGTATATATTAAACGAAATGTGTAATCAATGAAAACCCCCACTCATTACTCTCTTGCCCGCGTTAATCGCTGAACATATATAAGTTAATAATATTTTTAAGTATCCTTTCGATGTGGATATCGAAATCCGATATCCACACCTTATATCCAATGTCGTCATCCTCCCCCCTGAGACGGAAGCGGATGACGACATCGAGATGGATATCGGTATCGGATATCGGGACTGTAGCAACCGATATCCTATACCGATATCCGATATCCGGATATAGGAAATTCCCTTTCCGGTATCCGATACAGCATCCGTCCCGATACCGGCATCCGGTACTGGTATCGGGACGGGCGAACACTAGTGAGAGGTTCCCGGGGGAGAAGGAAAGAACGGGAATGGTGAGAAATGGCGAAGGATCGCCGGAGGAGGGAGGACATCGCTCGGCAGAGGATGGCGGCGTCCACCTGCAGAAACGAAGAGGAGGAGGGTCACGGCCTGAGGGAGGGAGGAGGAGGTGGAGAAGGAAGGACTCACAGTGATATTTTTCCTCCCCTCTACTCTCAAGAGAGAGGGCTTAAATGGGATCGTCAGCAGGCTGGGCCGAGACTTCTGGACCGGGCTGCTGCCGTGGCTTCTTCCAAACATAAATGCATTGGCGAATAATATCCAAATGTTGCTTCACTTCTTTTCTTTCCTGTTCATGCCACATAATTGAAGTCAGGTTCAATTAGCCATTTTCTATTAACCATTCATCCAAGGATTATACCATATTTGTTATCCTTGATAGTTCAGTGAGCCATGTATAAGCCTTTTATGTGTGTTCCTAAGACGCCTCATTTTCATAACCGCTAATAGTACTCTCCATTACGTCAAAGAGACGGTGGGACTGTTGAAGCACTTTATGATTGTTCAAGACGGATATCTTCATTTGGAGGCGAAAGCCCAAAATTCAGACTACGCTGAGTCTCAGTGCAGCGGGAGCATTTTGGGCTTTGGCCTACAGTCTGCATGACGCTCTCTGTATCCGATGGATGTTATCTGAAATTTGTTTTCCCTGTGACCAGCTGGTACAGTTGTTTTGTGACAACAATATGTGCCATTAGCACGGTGCATGACCTCACAAAGCACGTCCTATCTGCACTTTATTAAGGAGAAGCTTGAGATGGATGACTTCCATAATATGCACATCCTGTCCTTTTAACAGAGGGCCTTCCATCAGCATACTTTTGTAATCTATGTGAAAACCTGGGCATGGATGACATCCATTCACCTGCTTGAGTGGGAGCGTTGATCGGCACATTGCATTGTTTATCTTTCTTTCTTTATCCTGTCTGTCGTTTTTGCCATGATGCACATTTCATAAATGGTAAACCTTTCAACCAAGATAGTCAAGATGCCATTTTCTCTCTTCTCTCTCTCTTTCTCTCTCTCTTTCTTTTTATGGCGGTTCAATATCTGGTGTCTTATCTTTTCCCACAGCCTGATTTCTGCAGTAGTAAATATATTCTATATAATTTTGTGACAGGTCCTGCAATATTTCTTCATGTTAATGTAGTTTGATGTCTGATTTTCAAAAGATTTTCTTGCTTAGCATGTCTGTAATAAAAAGTTATAGTTCCAGTTTGCACTGTTGCCGACTGAAGGATTATAAATATAACTCTGTCCTTTATATGGTGTACTTCACATCTCAAAATAATCTCACCCGTTTGAAACTATAGATCGACTACTTTTATTACTAATGGATTGTTTTTGTGTCGCCAGAGTGAAAACCTTTCCATTATACATGGGTTTTCTGGAAACTTTTACCTCCAGCATTTTGTGAACCAGCCTATTGGGAAAGGGTCAGTAATCCTGATAGTCATGTTTTCAAAGCGTTGAGGCTAATGTGTGAGGTTTTAAATTCTCAGCATACTATTCCATGTTTGTGACTCGATACCCCACTTTTTAGCTGTTTGACAAGAGCTCACGTGTGTAGATGGCTTTGCTATGAAAAAGAACCAGGTAGGTTTCCTTATATCTTCTTCACTTTCTATTCTGCATCCCATTCCTTTATCTTTATTTATTAATAAAAAATATTGATTGGTTCAGGGATGTTGAATGACAAATTTAGTTCTCAATCTTTTTGGAAGAGTCGTAGATATCTCCGAAAAAATCAGTTCCTTCAAGTTTGGTTGAGAAGAGAGATTCAAACACTTCTTCAGGTAGCTATCCCGCATTTCCCTTGAGTTATTTGGTTCAACTATGATAAAATGCTTTTGTTTTCGTTGTACATATTTTTAATGTTCTTTGTTCAAATATATTTTTTGTGAAGAAATTCTTTGTTCAAATATTTTTTTTGGAGAAATTCTTTGTCCAAATATTGATCTTGTTAATGTGCTTTCCACCATAAGAAGGATGTGGGGGTATCTTTAGGTCCCGCCTTTGATAGATGTACATTGGCATCTCATTATAACATAACTAAGTAAGGTCAAAATTGAGTATCATCAGTTATGTAAGAATACTGAGGATGCATAAAGGTTTACAGACGCAGATCAAGAAAGGAGAACCCAGATGTAGACCATCGATCAATCAGTAATTCTGCATAAGCAAAACTAGTAAAAATTCTGAAATCGGTACTACCCTTATGTCCAAATATGAGTGCTCTACCCAGCTTGAGGGGCATCATCAAACACAGTTTGAAAGTATTCTCTCGCCCTCCCATGGACTTCTTGTGCTCCATGCTCCCGCCTGTATGACCTCTATGATCTGGTTTGAGAGGGAGTGTTGTGGCCTATTGGGGCTACTTGGTCTGTGTGACCCCTCCTTTCTCTTCATAAAGTTATGTTCATCCAGACATAATTTTGGCTTGCGCAATCAACTATGCAATATCCCACCAAGTTTTTATGAACGAACATTCATAATAGAGACTGATGAAGTTCTGATTTTCATGAGGCCCCATTGAAGTTGTGAACGTACATCCCTGAAGACAAGGTTTTGGTTTGTTCTTTGCGATAGATCTGCATGAAACCACAAGCCCCGGCCATGCTCTAAACGAATCAACAGTACCATCCGGTTGATTTTTTAGGGTGTAGACTCATATCCTCAGAAGAAGGCCAAGGAACCAGAGTTGAGGATGCTGTCATGAGATTGGCAGAGGCAGGACAGACAGGGCGGTGCGCCATCGGTGGGGGCAGTTGCAGCATTGGCGATTGCAGCTTTGGTGACAGTAGTGGCTGGCATTTCAATGCTTGTTGCATCGATGGCAGATGTGGTGGCCATGGTAGTTGACGTGTCGGTGATGGGCATTTTTGGAGCATGGAATAGGCTGCATTAGCAGGCTGAATCATGGATGATCCACAGCTATATTGTAGGCGGTGCACTGGATGGGCTCTGTGGTTCTCTATGAATGTGGTCTGTCTGCTAGGCAGTGGATTTTCCATGGCTAGGCCATGTATAGTTTGTGGACCAGGCACATTGAGGCCAGTCCATGTCTGGAAATCTGGATGCTTCCATGATGGTTGGGAAAACCATCTCAGGATACATCATGGACCATCGCGCTAAACCTTCATGTGATTGTGGGAAGACACCATTCAATGGCGACTGGGTGGCAGAGGCATCAGAGTGCATAGCAGTGGGGGTAGCAGACGAGGCAGCAACAGTCACGTAGGGTGTTTGGTGAAGGCAGGGGGCGTTCACGGCGACTGCTGTGAACATTTCAGTAGCCATGCTTGCTGGAAGCAGAACGTCAAAGGCTTTGGCAATTGTGGTTGGGCCGCAGGGAATAGGAAAGTCTCAGATCCAATGGTTCATTTCTTTGAGAAATTTCTCTCAGATAATGTATCTTTATGACCTTCAATTTTATTGAGAATAGGAAAGTCTATTGATGGATTGTTTGAGGGGGATCTAAACAACTTTTCTATCATTTTTTATTAATTTATTGCCTATTTTCAGGAGGAAGATGTTGACGTTATTGTGTATCATATTCTTGGAGTGATAGAGTCATTCTTTAAAAGGTATCATAGAATTCAACAGAAATGCATTACTTTTCTTTGAATTAAATTGTGAAAAAGGTTGAAATTTGGGGCTTTCATGGAGTCTCCATTTCTTGGAATTCTATAAATTTCAAGCTGCCAGTAATCATTTGATATTCTAAAGCAGATAAGAAAAAAAAATTAACTGAATAGTAATTGTTTCCTTTGCTCTTTATGTCATTATTTCAACGAATGCGTAAAGTCTCACCAATTGCCAAAACTTTCATTGAAATTTCCCAGTCAACAAAAGACATATTACCCTCAACTCCCTCCGGAGGACGTGCGCAAAAATTTCAAGAAGTTGATTTCAGATGCGGCAAGAACATTCTTGTCCTCGAGAACAGATCGCTTTGTCGATGAATTGGAGCTTTTCCTAGCCTCAGGATTAACCCTAGATGCCTATGATATGGTATACATGGAACACCTTTACTTGAAACCTTCTCTTAGCACGTCTAATCTGAGACCTGCTGAAGAGGAAGACAGCAAACTGGTGGAGTCAAATGATTAGATACTATCCTGGAAACATGTATTCAACCCAGTCAACAAAGATGATATTTGATAAGCAGTTGCTAGCTTATCTGAGTACAGTAATGGATATGTCTTTTAGTTCACATGTAACCTGTACATACGATTTTTGTTATGCATGTTTCTTCAAAATCCCTTGAAGCAGTTGTATGATTTGTAATTGGGTTGGTTTCATTTGAATTAAATTTGTGATCTCTTTTGTTTTTTTATTTTGTTCCGATCGCATAATATGACTGAGTATTTTGTGAAAACTTTCAAGTTACAGATGGTGAATATTAATGTTAATTAATTGTGTCAGTTCTTGCAAAGTATGGGTAGAGTTGTTTTAATTAGATGCTCTAAGTCAGTCTTCACTTAAGTCTGAGTTTGTGTTGCATTTGTGTCTACTATATACCAAGAATACAAACTAATTTTGGATGATAAATATAAGGTACTTGATAATAAGTATGGAAGTCTGGAGAATATTGGTGGGGGATGAGGTGAAGACGTTAAATTCTAAGTCTCTTCTCCAGGGGAAACTTTCCTTCCATTCTGTTTGTTTGAGCCAAGATCTATTGCTGAACATATTCCTCGTAGTAAGAGATAAGTTTATAGATAAATATTCTCAGACTTAAAACTTTTGAAATTGGTTCAAAGACAGATTGCTCTTACTTTTTGCTTTATTTTTCTTGAAAATCAAGTCCAAAATTAGTCAAATATAGGCTCAGAGTAGACCCTAAATGTTGGTTATTAAACATGAAAAGTGTTGATAAAAATGTAGTTTTGCTCAGTCTCATTTATCTTAAATTTTGATCCCTTGAAAACTCCCGTTTAATTGTGTACCAATCGAAAAGAGAGTTGTTAAGAGCACTGTTGAAGACAATAATACGGTCAGTTGAAAAACAAAGCAGAAAAGTTCAAAAAATGTGAAGCGGATCTAAATTAACATGCCATGATGGGATAAATCAAGTTTACTTGATAAATCATTTTATTGTGTTATGCTTTATTTAGGCAATGGGAGGAGATTAGTGCAACTTTTTGAGGATTTCATCAACACCCTCCAGTAAAGAGACGTTGAGTTGTCGAATTTCTTCTTCAGGGACTATTTTTTTTTTTTTGAACAATAAAGAAGACCACCCGGAACCGGTGGCCTATGAGAGCAAAAATGAAAAAGAGTACTCAAAACTTGAAGCAAGCTTAAACAAAGAGGTTCTCTTCAACAGACAGATGAGAGGAAACTCTAGAGAAAAGAGTCGAGGACAAAATAAAACTAGGTGGGAGGCTGAATATGCGAAGGACGACTCTAAGACCATACCCCACACTAAGTAATTTTTTCCCCAGAATAAAGATGTAAGTTTGGGATGGATCTGATTTATTATATTTGAGAGTGAATAGTATTTGGAAAAAAAACATGTTCTTGAGGAGATATATAAAGCTTCAAATGTGAGTCATTAATCAATTATAAGTCATTTTTAGGAGAAAATTTACACTTATAATTTTATGAGGCATGCTCTTTTGGCTATTATGTTTGATTGGTAGGAGAAGTGTGAGAAGTAAAGAATCCCAAGTTTTTTTTCAAAATTATACAACTGATCGTATGCATTTGTCACTCATTTTGCTTGTATTAGTATTTGATGATCAGGGATTTTTTTCCTATACTACTCAAAAAAAAATTCAAATTATGCCAAGTATTTTTTTCCTATCCTTTTCTTCCAAATCTTTCTCACTTGTTTGCTTCGCAATAACTACTACCTTTTCTCAATTTAATCCTACCCGTCTCTCTATCAATATCCACGGAATTCCCATTTCTTCTAAGACCTATCTCACATAACAATGGAAAGGTGCACCTTTTGATAATTCAAACCTTGGAACTTTGCCTCTTCTTATTTTCCTTGAATGCTCCTTCTTTCTCTTATTCTTTCAACTTCCAGCTTCTTCTTGGTCAACCTGAAATCAATGCATAAAGAGAAAAGAAACCTAGACGTACAAGGAATGGAGAAGGAATCATTGATTCTTCCTCTCCTCTAGGTTTCCTTGTGAGGGTCGATTACAATGGGAGTAAAAAGCTTGAAGGCCTTCTCTTCCTTTCTTTGAAGTTCTTGATTGCAGAGAGAAGCATGAGCAGAGACCTTTCAACTTCAAAAAACTAAGGCTTCTTGCCCTTTTCTTTCTCTTACTAGTACAACTTCATGGAAGGGCATTTTGGGACTTCTAGAGAACCTCTGATATACATAAAATGATATCATATGGTCCCGTTAAAGAATAAATAAATATTATAAAATAATGACAAGGTAGCATGGTCACCTGCCAACTTCTTTTCGTTCGTTGGATGTGCAAGACCTGTATTCTACAATAATTGTCAGGAAATTGTTAAAAATATTTCTACAAGGCATATTTAAACTTTCACATGTTTTATTTTTGACAATTTCTATTTGTTTGATCTATCAAACACAAAAAAATTGTACAGCTAATTCATGTATGGTTGACTCGAAAATCAGATGCATAAGTTAGATGATATTTGATCTACCTCAGTTTAATACACACATATTGATTAAATTATCTTATTAATATTTAGATTACTCATTTATATTAGAGACAAATTTTATCTTCAAAAAAAAATTAGAGAAACTTTTATTTTAAAATGAAGCATTGATTCGATGTATATTACTGTAGAAAATATTTAATTAAATCACCAAAAGTTACCTGTTAACATAAGTCATATCTTGGTAGAGGTTTTTGAGCCGCTAAGTTGATTGTCTCAGGGCATTCCATGAGCATAGGTGATGTGCACATATATGAGATGTTTTTCAATTTACAACTCATCCAAAAACTCTATGGACATGATTTCAACTGTTCTGAAAATATAATGGTCATTGGTTGACCGAGTTTCAGGGGTTGACCAAATTCCATGTAGACTTCATAAGGTAAATTCATCAAAGTCCATAAGTTGACTTGAAGTAAATGGCCTTCAATCTTCAGTATGCCATGAGAGTCAATGCATCCGCTACAAGCACAGAGGTCTTTACAAGTACTGAGGTGATGGAAGATGAGAATTTTTTTTCTCATTTAGGCCTTTTCCTTCACATATTTATTGGTGATCACACCATTACTGATCCAAAGAAATGGCTGATGTTTACCATGTACTCTGATCTCTATCCCCCTGACTCTATTTATGTCCCTCCTAATGTATCGGTTCTTGGTACCAAATATCCCCTTGGACAGATTCAACAGCTGTAGTTTTCCTACCATGAATGACATTTCCTCATCATTTATTTATTTTTCTGTTCCCACTGTTATCAAAATCATCTTCTAAACTCTATTGAAATATAATAAAATAAAAAACCATATTCTTATGCATAATACTTTGAATAACTATAAATACACGATAACATGTGTTTTTTTTCTATTGACAAAATGCATAAAATAATGATGCATTGTATGTAAACACATTATAGCTGTGTGTGTAATCAGTTTTCAAAAACATTGAGGGACTAATATTGACAATAATATGTGTTATCACCTCGTATTCATTTTAAATAGTAATAATATCTAATATATTTATTACTAATTAACATTTCAAAATTTTAAAATAATTTCATCATCAATAATTGACAATACAATGGGTAAATCTTTTACATCTATTAGGGGGCCCAAACCATGCTGTCTCATTTTAACCCTTCGATCAATAATAAAGTTCCAAACTCACTAAGGTTATAAACTAGAGTGATATGATGAGTATACATAGGACAAGGGTTGAGTTTTAAAATATTCGACTTGGTCAACTGCACAAAGTTAGATGAAGAACTAAGTAAGAATCATTAGAACAGGTTATAGAGTCATAGATAGGAAATAAAATAATCCATTAAATCCCACATAGACAACAGATTATTAAAAAATATGTGGAAAAATCAGCAAGAAAATCAACTCAGGAAAATGTGTTGGCCAAGTCAACTTACTAATTTTTTATTATAAATTTAAAAAATTATATTTTAGAAATATGATGCTATAAGTATAACAATATTAATTATTTTTTTCATTTTGTAATTTTAAATATGAAGAACACCAACGATCAATTGGAATCATTAACTTTGACTTACCCATTGACTTTTACAATTTTTTAGAAACTCGAAAAAGAAAGGATAAGTATCATATATAGATTATAATCTTTAGATAACATGTGGAGTTACTATGAATTTTCAAAGCTAATGCTTAGAAAATGACTGCATGGAGATATATCAAGGTTTTCTCTGATTGGTTTGCAGTCAAAAGAGAGAATGAAAGAAGAGTGAGTTAAAAATATTCTTATGAACATCATTGATTCTGGATGGCGCCATGTTGTGCACATCATTGAGCCCATAATGTTATCCTCATTAAAATAAGTCTAGACTCTTATATCTTCATCTGATGCATTTGTTGAAGCCACAACTCTTTACGAGTGTATAGCTCTGTGGCCGTTTGATTTCACTTACTCACATCAAGGCCTAAAATTAAATCACAAACTTGATGGTGTGCCTTTGGTGCACCACATTGCATCCATTGATTAAAAGTGATTTAATACTGATGTATTAATAACCAGGAAGAAAAACATATTCAGTGCACGAAGATCTTACTCTATTCCAAGTACACTTATCTTTTCTTGGATTTCTTAAGTAGGGTCTAGTAAATGACAACACTAAATTGATTGCACCCAGTCCTTCAACATCCTCTATTCTATAGATCCGTCTTCTACCTATCACTTAGTGTTAGGCCCCTGACTAGGCGGCATTCCTTTCCCAGAGGCCTGCGTGCTTACTGGGAGGGCGTGTACGCGATATACTCACGACCTGTAATGACTGAGCCATATTTAGTGCTACGATGCCCAAACCTGATCTTTCAGGCCATCGCCCCCTTAGTGGTGATTCACTGCGGACGGTGCGCGTGCCCGTTCGTGCCTAGGTAGAACGGATCAAGTGAAGTTCGCGCGTTCTGGGCATGCGGGCTGACAGGTGTGAGTGGGCGGGTGCCAAGCGCCACGCGCGGGCACCAACGCTTTGCGTGAATGCCAAGCGCCGTGAGTGGGCACGGGACGCGCAGGCCGAGCGGCAGTGCCGCGGGGCAGCGCGTGGAGTTGCACGGGAAACTGGCGGCGGCCGTGCGGGCCTCACGTGTGCGGGACATGGGGCGGGAGACATCCCGCCAAGATACTAAGGTAGTGGCGCACAATGAGCGCCGAGGCAGCATTGTGGCGTTGTGCCCCCGCGGGTAGTGCTGGGCGCGCAACGCCTGGCTTAAGGCGCCGAATGCGGCGGCATCGCGTAGTCTGCGTGATAGGTGTCAACGCGGGTGCTGGTGGTGTGTGTGATCGCCACGCACGGGGGCGTGCGGCGCCCAGCCCGGGGGCACACGTGTAGCGACATGGCTGGCAGGCGTACGCACGTGGAGCGGCGGGCCTTGAGGCAGAGAGGCGACACTATCCTGGCGCGATGCGCCTCGTCTCGTTACTTGGTATCATCCCTGGTCTTCCCCCATAGAATGATCATGACTACGATGTAACCTTTTATGATATTAATGCAATGACAATATTCCTCGACGTGGCTGCGTCCCTACCCTTTCCTCTAACCCCTTCTATGCAATCTTAAGCTATTGCAAAAGACTTCTGCTGTAAGAGATCAAGGCTGCTCAGCGTTCTGCTCCAAACATTGAGGCCGGCACACGCCAGATTCGAGCGATTGACATAGCTTGGCATTTGACCGCGTGACACTTAGGAACAATCAGTGTTTTGCACTAAATGAACATTCTGCTTGTCATTGGGTAAAAAAAAAATGGTATTAGTATGCTTCAAAGTAGCTCAATTGAAAATTTATTTGTCTCCCAATGTTATCCAAAATTGGTTGCGAGTCTTCTAAGTTGAGGCCACACGATTGAAAATGGGTGAGATATGTCCATTCTCTCACAACTTCCAGAAAAAAAATGTGTTTTCTGGGAATAATTTAATGCATCATTTGTTCTACTGTAATTAAAGACAAGGAACCCACACTGACAATTATATTCAACTTAAGAAAACTTCTGAACAATGCCTAATCTCGAAAGGGCCATGATTCAAGTCTAGTAGAACCAAGCCATGTGGCTTCTAGGCACAAGATGCACTCCGTGCGCCCCTCTGGATCTGTCACTCCATGTGCAACATCCGTAGGCTGTGATGCTAAGCACAAGGTCTCCCTACCCTGCTTTTTTTCAGTTTTATGTTCTGAGGTCGAGGGCGGATGACAGATGACGGATGACGGATCATTATCTGTTCCCCAAACTCAAGTGAAAGGAATGTAGTAAGAACACAATGACAACATCATTTAAGGCTAATGGAGGGATGATGGTCGTCATCCGTCCCATCTCTTGTCCACATTACTCATCTGCCCCGACCTCAGAACAAAACGAAGACCTTCATGCCTTCCAAACCATCCCATCATGTCCCATCCCGTCATCGAATGCAGGTTATTTACACTAAATTTGCAAACTTCCTCTATCAGCTCCGTCTTCTCGTCCTGTGCTGACACAACTGCAGCCTCTGTGATGAATGTCTGATCTAAATGCTGTCCCCCCCTTCCATCAGTCCTAATACATTGTCCTCATCCATCAAGAGCCTTAATCTAGTGACATGATGTGATAATATAATTTATGATTGGTACTGATTTATGATTGACAATATAATTTATGACTGATAAGATCACTTATGATAGATAAGATAATTCATGATTGTCAATATAACTTATGATTGGTAAGATAATTCATGATTGACAAGATAACTTATGATTGATAAGATAATTCATGATTGACAGGATAACTTATGATTGATAAGATAACTTATTAATGATAAGATAATTCAAAATTTATTAGATATTCTATGATTGGTTAGAAAACTTATGATTGATAAGGTTAAATAATAAGCTATCTTGTCAGAATAGAAGTTTAAGAATTCTGAGAATCTACAATTTACTTTTCCAGATTTAACTTCAGGTAAACCAATTACTTACCATGTACCAATTAGCCTTATTATCACCAACTGGGGGTTTAGATTGAAGCTTCCTAAATTCGTGGAGAGGAGCTAGAATTGGAGGAAAATCACAGAAGCCAGGGAAAGAGATGGCAGCAATGGCGGCGATGATCAGGCGTTCTTCTCTGAGATCAATCCGAGGTAATCTTCCCAACCTGGACGTGGGATTGATGGTTACGAGGGGTTTCGCTGTTTCTGCTGGAAGCGACATTTTGGAGGCTGCTTCGGGTGTTTCCTTGCAAAAGGCGCGGTCTTGGGACGAGGGTGTCTCTTCCAAGTTCTCAACCACTCCTCTCGAGGAAATCTTCAAGGTTTATGTTGATTTTTTAATGCTTTTTTCGTTTCATATTTTCATTGGAATGTTGGGTTTTGGGTTTCTCATTTGTTTTCTTTGGTGTTGTTCTATCTCGAATTTGTGGGCAGGGCAAGAAAGTTGTCATATTCGGCTTACCGGTGAGTTCTACTTCTGTGGAATTATAAGTAGACTTCTTTGTTTTTGGTTGCTTTATCGTTGAATTTGTGCGAGGAAAATGATTCCAAAACGTAAATCTTGGATGATTTATCTCGTGATAAAACTCTTTTTACTTGCACTTTCCCTGATAAACTCCTTGTCAGTTAGTCAGAAAATGCCAGAAAAATACGAGTGAAAAAATGACCTCATTGCCTCTTATGAGAAGAATGATTTTTACCGTACCTGGTTGGCTTAGAACATAAATAACGCTATGATAAATTCCCTTATTAAAAATTGGGATGTTTTAACTTCCGTAGAATGTATTGTTTTTATGATATAATTAAAATTACTAAACGTCTGAAGCTTCTTTACAACAGGGTGCTTACACTGGTGTCTGCTCGAAGCAGCATGTTCCGGGCTATAAGAGTAACATTGACAAGTTCAAGGCTAAGGGGGTTGATTCTGTCATTTGTGTTTCCGTTAATGATCCATATGTCATGAGCGCATGGGCTGAGAAACTTCAAGCGAAAGACGACGTGAGCATCTTGAACTTTCTAGGATTGATTAGCCTATTCGAAATCAACCATAAAATTCTTATTCGTATGTTAATATAGTCTAGTTTCTAATAAGTATCTAATTAATTTATCCAAAAAAAGTAATTAATTAGTTTATTATTCTGGCTTAATTCATTATCCTTGATATATGGTTATGTTATCACATATAACGCATTAAGTGAAAGAAATTATTATTTCATATTTGCGTTACGAATTAGCCATTGAAAGTCCATTATCTTGCCAATCTGGGAAAGGAAAAAATTGGAAAAAAAACATTCTATGATGTCAGGCAAATATTTGTGCAATCTAAAAAAACCCAGAAAAATGATTGCGTTCTCAATTATAACTTTTTCCCGCACAGTTTATTTTTAGATTGCACAAATATCTGCTTGACACCATAGAGTTGCGAGATTGATTTTTTAGTGCTCTAGCCGCTCAATCTTTGTAAGACAATGTGCAACATAAATGTAAGATCAATTTTTAGGATATCTTTCTGAAATTCGATGTACTGTAGAAAATGTTGGGTCGGATATATTATAGCATAGGCATTATCTTCTGTACATGGAAGAAAATTGTGCAACTTTAAATTCAACATTTAAGGATGATAAAGTAATTCCGTCCAATATTTACTTTAGTATATAACTGTATTTTCAAAAATACAAAAATTAGTATATTGCTGAATAAATGGCGTTTTTCCTCTATTCATTCGCAAGATTGATTTCTATGGTGACTTTGACGGGAGTTTCCACAAGAGATTGGAATTGGGATTGGATCTTTCAGCCGCTTTGCTTGGGCATCGTTCTCAAAGGTGTGTTTCTCAACCTTTCTAAGATAGCAAGTCTTCCATGTTGCTCACTTGGTAGTTATCTGAAAGATGATTGTTTGTAAGCAACATTTTCATGTATTCCTTTCAAGGGTTTCTTTGTTTTGTTTTGGGTGCCATTCTGCTGCAGGTGGTCAGCATATGTGGTTGATGGAAAGATCAAGAACGTGAATATAGAGGAGGTTCCTTCGGATCTCAAGGTTTCTGGTGCTGAAGTGATTCTGGATCAGATTTGAAATTCCTTGCAGTTAACTTGATCATCTAGGCGTGCCTTTTCTTTTGGTAACAGCTCTTGGTTTTTCACCCTTGTTCCCTCTCTTCTTTGATCTCGCCACTGTTTTTAACTCTATGGCTGTTGAGCTTAAGAAATATGCGTTATGAAAGAAAATCAGAGATTTTGGACTACCAATTTGTTGCATTCAAGAGCAATTGTGATGGGGTCCCCAACCCTGTCAGAATATTTCTGTCATTGGCTTTTCGTTAATTCAACTTAAAACACCTGTATCCCCCCCACCATCTGGAGGGAAGTCAAGAAGTTGTAGAATTTGGCCGATTTGGCGCTGGAGATTGCCCAAAGAGGCCATGGGCATGAATCTGGGCCTGTAGCAATTCTATATTCACTCTGTCATTTTCATTATATTCCTTTCCAAGATCCTTCCTCAAAATCTACCCCAAAATCTCTACGAAATTGTCTGCTTGATTTACCTGTCACTAAGTCTAATGGGAACAACAGCACATTTGGATATGTTCCCTCTCAGAAAATATGGGGACAGGTATCAACCATTATATATGTATCTATGTTTTTTAAAGCTCTTTGGCAGACGCCCATTTATGACATATTCACTGAGAGATTGAAGCCTGCCCAAAACTCTTTGAAAGGAATCAGGGACTGCTAGGCCTTGCGTCAAAGCAAAATATTTTTATTTGACTTTGTTTTGATTCGACTATTATGGTGATTTCCTTTTGGAAAGCTCATTTGATTGGGCTCCTTCTCATTTAGTTTTTACGATAATGCCCACTTGAAAGATCCAAAACAATCTGATGAAAACTCATTTCACCGATCTAGAAATAGATATAAAATTAATCTACCAAGACAAAACATAAAGCTAAAATAGTTGGGAGATTTCATTGCCCCTTGATCAGCCTTAAAGGGCCGTCTTTCGTGCAGATGGAAGCTGTGATGTCCAGTCTATTTGTAACCTTGTGATTGTTTCTATATTTAAGGACTCTTAAGGCTTTTATCCAATTCCCATAATACCCACCAAAACAGGGTAAACATTGAAGATGCATTTGATTCCACAAATATTAAATGCTATCATTCAAGTGGGATTCTAAATTTTATGAGCTTATAGAAAATTTATGATGGTCTAACATGTTTTGTTTTTCTACATTGTATGTGTAAACTGTGCGGGTAGACATCGTTCGTTTGCCTTGGTTACTACTCTGTCATTAATATATAGCCTCAATGCTTAAAATATATTAAGATTTTCAAAATCATGTAATTTAAGCATTTTATGCAGATTTCATTCTTTTCTAAATATTAAATTATTGGGAAACTTGAATCATCATGGTTACCTTTTTTATCTAAATTTCCATGAATTACTGTGTTAAAATAGTGATAATCCCTGACACCTAAGACAGCATCAGCAGGTCAGGGATGAAGGTTAAATAAAACCCATGAGGCTTTATCACGACATATATTGTAGCTTTTCTTTCAAAATTAACATCTCTGGTGGTTTCAGGGTGATTAATAAGGAGGCAAAAAACCTTGTTTGATAAGATACAGGAATCTATATGCTTCCAAAATAATTATTTATTATGAAATTGATTAAACAAAGAGTTCCCTTTCTCCTGATCTGTTACAGTTGAAGTCTTAAATCTCTCCCGTTGATCTTTTGCTAGAATTTTTCACGTCAAAAAATATCAAATGCTCATTATTAACTTCAAATTCTATCTCTACAAAAGATAAACAACATGTGATGTGGATGCCTGGGCGTTTACATTCAATATGTATTCTTTCAGAACCTACTTTTAAAACATTTGATGATGAAATGTGATAAGCCGAAAATAGGGGTAAATTATCCAATTAGAATCCCTTATTGTTGTTAATTTTAGCTTATACAATAAAATTTATAAAACCCTAACTTAAGATGTATAGTAATAAGAATGGGTATCATCCAAGGGAATCTTGTAAGACAGTTCAATTACTTATCCAATTGAGTTATCTGATCCTAGATAGGGTTAATACAATCTTCAATGAAGATCAAATTAACCTAATTATATGAAGAATTTAGAAAGGATGGTAGAAGAGATTGGAATAAGAATTAGGGATCTCTAAATTGACTTCTTTGATCCAATAAAAAGGATCAAATGAGTCAAGTAGAGGGATTAAGAAGAAAATTTTGTTTTAATTTGTTTTCTGGAGACTGGAATCCAAACTACTAACTACTATCTCATAACTATAATTCAATCTTTCCAATAAATTAAAAATTTTTATTATCTTTTTTTTCTTAATTTTGCAAGTGGAATAGTTAGATCAATTTAATAATCTCTCCTCTCAATCCTAGTAAGGGCCTGTACATGCCACTCAAGCCAAGCGATTTAGAAATTCAGACTAAGATAAACAAGAAAATCACAAATTTCACTAACAAATAATGCAAATTACACTAAAATTCAAATATGATGAAGTAAAAATACCAAATTCACCAAATTCAGGCTGGTTCTCCTCTTTATCTTGGAGTTGTGAAAGAGCCCCCTCCAGAATGACCTCCCCAACTTGAATTTCTGATTTTATAATTAGGTTAAAATTTTAAAAATACCATTTTACCCCCAATAAGTAATTAATTTTTTCCATTGATCTATGCTTGATCTAAATGATCCAACCATACAGATAGAAAGAGGAGGTCGAGATGAGAAAACTCATAAAATTTGAGCTCAATCTGACTTCAGGACTAAAAGTTATGAATAAATGAATATTGACCAATCAGAGTTGTTGGATCAATATTCATTTATTTAATTTAAATTTTACATCACACGCCATGTCCTGTCGATCCCAGATTGGTTGGTGAATTTTATAGACGCTTTGGGGCCTCCTCTTTCGTCGCGCCACATGCCCCTGTCCTGAAATTAAAACAATGAGACAAAATAAACGAAATACGTTTTATAACACACTTACCTGTGCATTTTTCTAGGTTCACCCAATCACAAGTCGCCATGTAACCTCCTGTGTGTGCGCTTTGTTTGCGCAGCACGGGCTGTGTACTTACCGCCCTTAGAAGAGGCATGTACAGATCACATTTAAGCTGTCGGATTTTCTTCCGACTGCCGAGATTTGGCCACATGGCATCCATAAAATCAAGTTCTTGGATTTTTGTGCAAAAGTACCTGATTTAATTCTCGCGCACTAACGGACGCCACCAAAAAATAATTGGAGACGTACCCCTTCACTTTCTCTCTCCTCCATATTCCTCTAAAAAAACATAGAAAAATCATAGAAAAATTCCAATTAATTCAATGAAACCCCAAAATGTTTTTCTTAGATTTTTATGCATGCAACACATGACCGAGAGCTGTTTTAAGGGCATATTTGTGACCAAAATTTCAGAAAAGTCCCTCTGACTTTAGAAATTGATTTAAACTACTATTTTTCTTATAATTATATCCTTTTTCTATTAAAAATTCATTTCTTCTTTGGATAAATTCCCAAAAATTCAATTAAATTCTATAAAATTCAGTAATTCATCCCCACATTAATTAGCATTAAATTTAGTTTTTAAGCCTTCCACTTTCCTTTGAATAGAGTTATTCCAAGATTAGGTAAATTCTTATAATTCCATAAATTAACATAAAATTAGTGAAAAATCAGAATTCACTTGGAAAAGTAATTAACATGTAAATATATGATAAAAACCCTATTTTAAACTCTTTAAATGCATAAAATTATGCTAATTACATGAATTAAGCACATAAATTATGGTGTTATCAAAATTAATGATAAATTTTGTTAGTAAGATCAAGCATTTGACCAATCAAATCCAAAACTTGATTACACAGGCAAGATATTTGAGTCCGACTCGATCTAACCAATTGGGTTGGTGATAAACTTAAAATATGGCATAAAATTATACACATTGTAAAGTCATTTAAGGATCATTTTATGTGTATTACCTTCAAATTTAAAAGAATTTTCATCTCATGCATTAAATAGAGCAAGTGATAAAAAATATTTTTTAATGTAATTTTTACTTTTTTACAAGTCCAGGTATTTCTTAGTAAAAATGTGTTTAAGAGATTGTTAATTTTAATGGGATTAATGCTCCCTCTAATATGTCAATCTATGCTTTTTCAGGGAAGAAGTCAAAGTTGATGAAATAAATAGAGAGAAGGATAGAGGAGTAAAGGATATATATATATTATATAGAATAGATAAAAATGGTTTTAGGCAACAGCTAGGACTGAGCTAGGGTTCGACAGCGCCCAAGCCAGGCACGGGCGAACAAATGCAGGTCGCTCAAGCCCATCTGGAGCCAACAAGAGGCCGCAACCAGCACAAGCCCCAACAAACCCACCAAGGAGCCTACAACAGATCTAGAGAGGCCCATAGAGGGATCCATGCATGCACCAAGAGGGAAGTCATTTATTTATTTCAATCTATAATATTGGGTGGAATTAATATATCGTTATTATTCCTAGAATTTTCCAATATGGGATTTTATTTTACTCTCTCTTTAAACTCTGTACCCGGCGGCGCTAACAAGCGATGAGATGGATCACAGCCCAACGGGGAGTGATCTTAAGACTAATAGAAATAAATATTGACTGGGACTCAAGCAGACCTGGCCCAAAGCCCGAGTCATAACATGCTTTCTGAAACACTTTGACATAATCTCAGCCATCCAATCTTCTTAAAAAAGATTGGGTGATGAGACTTAAGACAAATAATTTTTAATATTCTTTCTCTTTCATAGAGTTCTCATTGGTTTCAATCGTTTATGCGGACGACGGGGCCACCCGAGCTAGCTAATCGGGAAGAAGGCCATAGACGTGGCCAATTGAGGTGGGGGGGGGGCAGGTGCACCATTTTAGATTGGACCACAACTACAATTTAGTCATAGTCGTTGGTCTTACTCTTAAGGAGATTGGATAGCCTAGGGTAAATCCATCCACCTTCGCCCCTGGCCGTCGTCTCTGTCTAGTTGGCGATGATTTCCAGGCAAAGGGGAGCCACATCAGGCAATCTTACGACCGGAAAGGACCCCAGGGCCGTCCCCCTCAATCAACGACCATGGGAGGTCCTTCCTAGGCAACTAGACAGAGGGGCTCCATAGCCCCAATTTCAGCATCTTCCGATTTGGATTTCAAGCGACCGTGAAGGACCCTTCTAGTGGCAATACGAGCAAGAGGAGGGGCATGACACCCCTCTGACAGTCTTAGCGCTTAGGAAGGAGCCAGAGGAGGCCGAATAAGATGAAGAGCTGTGCCAGCACTGAAGAGAAGAAAGGGAGAAACCACAAACTAACGATAGGGGGTGGCGATCGGCGTTCCCATCCCCTGATCTCAGAATTGGTACTCTTCTTCACTTCATCTGGATAATAAACAGTTAGGAACTTCATTATTTTTGATGATTTTGATTCAGCTTAGAGATTGATTGAGTTTCATCAAAAAATTTTACCGCGGTTTCATTGTGGCATTTCATTGAACATCTAGTGTGTATTTGAGAAATGTTCATCCGATTGATCTTATAATATGCATATTTAAATATTAGAAATACATAGTAAACCTATGTTGGCTTATGTGCCTTGGTTTGGCCATGAAAGACATGGTTTCTATGATGCGCAAGCGTATGGATCGATTCATAATTGATCTTTAAAATCAATACGTCAAATGTACCTTGTGGGGAATTTATTCCACCCTTGACATGCTCACTTTGAGATTGTTCCAAAGTCGTTCACATGCCCATCCTCTAGAAATATCCACGCAATCACTTGGTGCTTGGATCTCCAGTTCTTCTTCTTCTTCAACTCTCTTTAAAGACACTCTCCTTGGTTGAGTAGAAAAGAGAACATAGTGGAGAAATGGGGGGGCTCTCAAATCTGGCTGACTTGGATGCTTGAAATGAGTACCCCTTCCCTATTTATATTTTACTTAAGTTTTTCTCAAAAATCTCACAAAGTAAAATATATTCACCAATGCCCTTATGATCTTATGCGTGTGACCCTCTATGCCTGTATATCATTCTAGTTAATAACCTTAACTTCCCAATAACAATTATTGACCAACCTTATTAATTACCTAAGGATATATTCAACCCAATCGATAGGTTAATTTTCCAGCCAGTGGGATGTCAAGCTACACCTCGTGCTCTAGAAGATACTGAGTAGTGTTTGAACTCTTTCATGGAACCTTATCGCCATCGGTTACCGTATATGTATAGTCCATCATTCACGTAAGACTCTCGAATGACTTAGGGTATGGTTTATCGGCAAACCCTAATCTGTCATTCGATCAGTATTGAGGCGTAATGGGGATCATTAGAAAACTCCTTCTCCAATATCCTCATTACCCTGGCCAGAGATTTTCGACATCGTCTTCATTGAGTCAATCTCCTCTTATACCGAGGGCGGATGATCCCATCTTGACGACTCAATCATCTCCTTGAGCTTATTACTACATCCGAGATATTACTTGTTTGAATCCCATGATAAGAGGCACGTAAGTAATAGTCAAAATGTAGTTGTCCATTCACGAGATGTCCTTGGTGTCTCAGGTCAGTGGATCACTTATACAACCAAGACATGAATCAACATGATTGACATTTAGGTACAAGACCATTCATAGTTTCATATTGATTAATTCAGTGAACTCTTTCTCCAAAGTGCACCCACTATTTTTCTTTGGTGTTTCCACACTAAGCCACATGATCAGCTATACTTATCGTATAAGTAGGCTCAGTTAGTGCTATTCTATCTGGATAATTCGATGTCCATCTCGATTATCCATCGAATAAAAATATTTTAAATACTTGTTTAAAGACTAGTGATCACAGTATTATGATCTCATGATAATTCACTAGGTCATTGCACATATTCATGGACTTCATTATAATCATCATAATAAAATAATAATGAACATAATATTTTATTTAATGAACTTAAATAAATATGATGGTGTCATTGGCTTGAACGCCACATAATATCCATCAACCCATTCCCCTCTTTCTGATTCTTTGGGGCATTCTGTCAAAAACTTGTAGGTGTCAAAATTACCCTCTTTTCTCTCGATTTTCTCCCATTCAAAATACATAAATATATATATAAATATATAATAATTACTAAACCTATATAAGTAATACTCTAGTATTATAATCAACCTATCAATAATATATATATATATATAAATATATATTCATTCTTAATACTCTTATTAGACTCTCTATTTTCTCTTAATCTATCTTTCTGTCTATTTGGTTACCTACTTATATTATAAACTAGGCAACCCCTATTCTCTTACCAAACACTGTTGAGCTTAAACCTTAGGAGACATATATATTTAAGTATTTCTTTATCCCTCTAATCTGTATCTTAATAAATGTATAATTCCTTATTTCTCCTATCTTATGCAATACTTCTCTCTCTTTTATTCTTTTTCCTATCTTTTACTAAACTAGATACTTCTATAACTAACAACTTTTTATTACCATAATACCTTATTCACTCACTAACTAAAATCTTAATACACATTATCATTACCTCCACTTTCTATTTTCCTTATAGCTTTACTAATTAATTAAATAACCTCATAGCTCCTATTCATAGTATTTTTTCTATTTTATTTATCTCATGAATCTTATTCACTTCTTCCACCACCTAATATTAACATCACCTTTAATTATTCATCCATTTCAAATCTCTTAACACTTTTCTAGTCTACATAAATATATATATATATATAATATCTGACATTCTCTTTCACATCTAGTTCTCTCATCCATTCAATATTTCCTCACTTACTAACTACTTATCACTTACTTAATTCATTATCTATATTACTATTATCACTCCTTAGCTATAACTCCATTATTAAATTCACATCTAAAGGCTAGTCCTTGTGGATAGGACCTCACTCCCATATACATTTGAGTGAGTTTCTATTTTTATCAAATGTATGTGATTTTAGGCAAATTAAAATTATAAAACATTAAAACCTAAACATGTAATTTGCCTTCATAAGTTGGATCCGATTAAATAATCTAGCCCAATGTTTGGATTTATTAACCCCAATCGTTTCCCTTCAAACCAACCGGGTTGGACCGTATCGATAAAAAAAATTTAGATGAATTAAAAAAATCAAATATTAATAATAAATGAAATGAGAGAGATAGCGAGCAAGAGAGAAAAAAGTTGAGAGAGATATATATAGATAGATAGAGAGAGTAAGTGAGAGAGAGTTAGAGAGTGTAAGAGAGACCGAGAGAGAGAGAGAGTTAGAGCATGCAAGAGAGTAAGAGAGAGAGCCAGAGGGTGCAAGAGAGAGCAAGAGAGAGAGAGAGCGCAAGAGAGAGGGAGCTAGAGAGCACAAGGGGAGAGAGCCAGAGTGTGCAAGGGAGAGTGAATCTGAGTGCACGAGAGAGAGAGAGAGAGAGAGAGAGAGAGAGAGAGAGAGAGAGAGAGAGAGAGAGAGAGAGAGAGAGAGAGAGAGAGAGAGAGAGAGAGAGAGAGAGAGAGAGAGAGAGAGAGAGAGAGAGAGAGAGAGAGAGAGAGAGAGAGAGAGAGAGAGAGAGAGAGAGAGAGAGAGAGAGAGAGAGAGAGAGAGAGAGAGAGAGAGAGAGAGAGAGAGAGAGAGAGAGAGAGAGAGAGAGAGAGAGAGAGAGAGAGAGAGAGAGAGAGAGAGAGAGAGAGAGAGAGAGAGAGAGAGAGAGAGAGAGAGAGAGAGAGAGAGAGAGAGAGAGAGAGAGAGAGAGAGAGAGAGAGAGAGAGAGAGAGAGAGAGAGAGAGAGAGAGAGAGAGAATGGGCAAGTGAGCATCTTGGATAAATGGCACGTGGCCTTGTTGGGTTCTAGAGGTCTTTAAATGGATGAATAAATCAAAATATTCTGCAGTGGGAGACTCGAACAACATTGAACGACATCATTAAAACTATGAAACAAAGTACCTTTGCACGAATCATATTTGTGACTTCTTGGATCCCGAAGAGAGACGAGTCGAGCTGCTCAAGTTTGCAGCCTCTAGATGTATCCATGTGATCCTCGGCACGTTGAAACTCCTCCTTGTTGTTGACGAGATGATGGAAGACCATCCAGTCGATCGTGCCCTGACCCGTCGTCAGCCACATCGCGGAGCCCGAGCTGACATGAAGAATCTACAGTTCCACTATCAGGTTTGAGAAGCATCTTTGTCGTTTCGCTTCGTGTCATGTGTCTTTATGTAATTTTCATTTTTGTCGATGTAGGATTGTCGGGAGGCCCCTTATGCGTGAGTACCTGCCTCCTGTGCATTTTTATTTTATTTTATTTAGTGCCATCTTTAGGGGGGAGGAAATCCAGGTTGGACTTTCTTCTTATCCTAAAGAGCCCTTTTAAGGGGAATCCCAATAGGCTTTGACCTGAAAAGGGGGCCCAATTGGGCCGCCCACAACTGCCACTTCCCTTTTATAAGAGGGGGAGAAAAGGACGTGGGATGTGAGGCTTGATCATTTGAAAATTCCATATCTGAAGTTTATTTTGACGGTTATTGTTTCATCGTGCTTGTTTTCTTTTTTCTGAAAGAAGAAGAAGATATCGTAGAAGAAGAAGTGAATTTGCTTTGTTCAGCAGGTTCTTGAAGTGCGTCCTCTTGTCATCTTAGATGATTTTCTTCCCTCATTGAAGAAGATTTTAGTCGTTTGGAAATATTGTCGATCGGCCGACAAGGTCCTCCGCTGCCTGAAGTCTTGCGCAATTGGCTGAAGACTGTGACATCGTCTGGAAAATTGACTGAACCGTCGAAGAAGTGAAAAAAAAGAAAGGAAGCCAGATCAAAGGAACGGGCATTCCAACTTCTGGTGGAGGAGTCATGCTTCATCTCATCATCCATCGGCCGATCGTCTGCAGAAAAAAAAGAAAAAAAATGAATGCCTCTTCAAATTTCAACCTTGATGATGGTAATGCCTTGCTATTGAACGGTTGTTGTCGGAGGGCGATTCACCGTGGATTTTTTTCTCTCAAGACGGTCGCACACCCTGCCAGATCATTTGATACCATCTATCAATCGTTCTGGTCAGTTCCAGAACTTCTCGAAAGCGCATATCTGCCAGGGCGACTTTTTTCTGATCAGTTCCAGAACTTCTTGAAAGCGCATATCTGCCAGGGTGACTTTTTCTGATAAGTTCCAAAACTTCTCAGAAACACCTATCTGCCAAGGGGACTTTTTTTTTTGTGATCTCCGATCACTATTCCCTCCAGTTGCAGGCACCACGTGGTCTCTCCCTCTTGCTTTGGTCATAGACCCTGTTGTGGTTGTGGTTTCCGCTTTTCCGACCAAAAACTTAGCCACAATCTTTGTATTGACACTTCAACCACGTACTTTACTGTCACCGGCAACATTCTCCACTACTTGGCCGAATTAATATGACTCGTGGAAGTCAGCCGATTCACCTTCCACCTCTCCTTAGGTGATTGACAGCATTGTCCCATAATGGACCCTACAACCAGCTTTAGTCAATCCGTGTGAACACCCGGTGCAAAAACCTGTGAATTATTGATACAGTCACCGAGTTGCCGCTTGGTCGTGTGTGCTGGTTCTGGACTTCCAACCGTCTCTTACTCAGGTCATCCGTTTTCTTCTCCTGCTTTTACAGTGTTATTTATCTCTTTCACTGCCAATCTCTAAATTTCTCATTGTCACGAGAGAGTTTAAAAATTGATATAGGACTTAGCCACTGCCATCGCGTTTGGAAATTCTCTTTCACAATACTGGATCCATTCGTTCATGTCGACGGTGTGGACCCTAGTGGACTAAGCTCATCCCCCACCACGTCGACCCCTTCGAGCCAATTACAAGGGTCATTGGGAGCTTGATCATGACAAAACCCG
Organism: Wolffia australiana; assembly: GCF_029677425.1. Classification (NCBI taxonomy): domain Eukaryota; kingdom Viridiplantae; phylum Streptophyta; class Magnoliopsida; order Alismatales; family Araceae; genus Wolffia; species Wolffia australiana. The sequence continues at coordinate 7,356,657 of NC_135853.1, read as the reverse complement.
TCACGTGTCGTCTAATTGAGCTACGTCTCAGGTCATTCGACGATCGACGTACTACTCGTTTATATTTGCTCCAATCATATACATTATTCCACATCATTAACATTGCATCTAGAGTTTAACCATCAAACGTAATACAAAATGTCATTTCCGACGGTCGTGTTACATCACGAGCCCCGTTCTACCTCCACCGTTATCGTTACACCGTTCTGATCACATCGATCATGGAGAGGGATGTAGAGAGAAGGAAGAAGAAGGAAAAAGGCCCTTGAAAAATTCTGGCCTGGGTGAATTTCTTTCAGTGCCTTACCCTATTTATACTAAGTGGGTATTTTTCATAAAAACCCCCAAAACTCAAGTATATCTTCCGACGTCCAAAAGACCATTTGCGTGTAACCCTCTAGGCCCATGCATTAGTCTAGTTAATGACTCCAGTGGCCCAATAACCTTTATTGGCCTTCTAAATTAATTAACTATATCATCAAATATATTAATTAATGTCGAACCAATTTAACCCAATCGATAGGTCGAGTCTCCAACACGTGGGGTGCCAAGCTACACCTCGTATTCTAGAAGATACAAATGAGTGTGTATCTACTAACTCATGGAACATGTTCGTCATTGGTTACCATGTATGTAAAATCCCTCATCCACTTGACGTTCCTTGAACGACTTAGGGTATGGTCAACTATCAAACCCTAATCGGTCATCCGAGTTAGTGCTGATGCATTCAGAAATCATTGGAGAACTCTTCTCTGATATTTTACTGCCTTGGCTAAGGAATTCATCGCATTGTCTTTTGAGGGTGGACAATCCCCTCTTGACCACCCAATTGTCTTCGTGAGCTTCTTGATGTAACCGAACTAAAACCACTTAGAATCCCATGATTAGAGACTCATTGGCCATAGTCAAAGCACAACCGTCCGTCCATAAGATGTCTTTGGTGTCTCAGGTCTAAGGACCACTTACACAACTGTGATGTGAATCTACCTGATTGATAGTTTGGTATAATACCATTCAGGGATTTGTACGGAGCAATTCAGTGAACTCTTTCCACTAAAGGACACCCACTATCTATCCTTAATGTCTCCACACTAATGACTACGGGACCGACCATACTCATCATATGAGTGAGGCTAGATAGTGCTATTCTATTCGGATACTTTGATATCCTTCTCGCGTATCTTTCGAATAGGAATGTTTAGAACACATGCTTAAAGACTAGTGATCTATGTATTACGATCTCATCATAATTCACTAAGTCGGATCATGTATTCATGGACTTCATTATAAGCATCACACGTGCACCATAATGAATATGTTGTATTAATGAACATGGAACGAGATGTGGAAGGTGCGATTGGCTTGCCGGCCACATATATTTTCATGAGGGCGTAGATAAGTGGTGACACAGAAGCACCACATCTCGTTCTATTTGATCGTCTCTCCTAACCTTCGGCTAGAGAGTCAACTTTGCCCAGTTCGCCCACAACGCTGACATGCCCACAGTTGATCCCATCCTTGCACACTACATGCACTCGGGACCTCCACAGAGGTGTGCCCCTAAGTCTCTCTGAAAAATTGACCGATAACATGCATTTTTATTACCTTAATCTGACCATATTTACATTAATGAAACTATATATGCATGTTATCAAGCTTAGAATGATAAAATTTATTTTTAGAATGATATTCTGAATTTTCAGCATTTTTATGTATTCTGGGGATTTTTCTGGCAGTGGATTCTGAAAGCATATAATTTTTTGAGTTAGAATATGATTTTTCTAGACTTTTTTGACATTAAATTTGGAAAGATTATTTTTCTAAGTCAATATATATATATAATTATATGTAATTTGGACCTTTATTTTATTGAATATGGATTTTAGAACTTATTTTGAATATCTTATTTTGTGTCGCCACATGTCACCATTCAATTTATCGAACACCGATGAATCATAGCCAGCAATAATGATTGACGCCAGCCAATCATTTTAATTAGTTATGGCATCATGATTAGTAATGTCGTAATTGCATTTAATGAATAATGAAATTGTTTTTCACTTTTTCAGGCCCAAGGTGGCGTGGACAAATAAAAAAAGTTCTTTTTTTATAAATGCAGCACAACGACCGAGGCACGACCTTTAAAGTTTATATTTTTATATTCAGCTGACCGGTCAACTATTGTGGTGAGTGCCAACGTGGCACGTGATATGGCACGCATGTGTACATGTGGCGCACAAGTGTACACATGGACTAATGTGTCAGCCATTGATTGGATGAAAAGGAGCTCACATAGCGGGTGGTGATGGATGCCACATCAGTTCAGGAGCTAGTTACTTGATATTATATTTAAATATAATTTAGTATTATTATTCTCTTTTTTTGTCTTTTTCCTTGCATATACATGTGGCAGCTTTGAAAAGGGCACACACCGAAGACAAGAGGACGAGGAATCTCTACGATTTGACAGTTCAAAAAAATGAAAAAAGAGGAAGCATTAGAGCCGATGACTATGAGAGAGAAAAATAAGGGCTAGGATTACTCCATATTCAAATTGCAATACCTGACGATCCACAGTTCTGATTGAGTTGAAATTTGCAATGTTGCTTCGTCTTCCCCTCCTCTTTCGGTCTATACATTCTGATCTATAAATAGAGGCCTGGATTACTATGAAATTTATCTTGAACTTGATTCCTACTCATGTGGGGTGATTGAAAGATAGTGAATTTTGAGATCCATCAAGTGTTTTCTTGGTGTCTTGGGTGTGTGAGAAGTAGAATTAGAGAATAGGGGGAGCTTACCGGCACTTGTAAATCGCCGTGATCCGAGCGGATCATTTTTTTCAGCAAGTGCCGCATTTTCTTCCTCGTTCATGCGAGGGTTACGTAATTCTACTTTCAGTTCCTTTTTTTTTGCTAATTGTAAGTTTGAATAATAGCTTTTCACTCGATATCACTCTCTCTCTTAGTAAACTCTCCTCTTTATCTATTCTCATATTGATAAACATTAACAATACAATTGAATCCTTAATCTTCATTCTGTGTGGAGACGATCCATACTCATCACTAACAAACTATTCATAGGTAAGTACTGGTATATATTTATAGAACAATCTCAATTACCAACAACGAGTTAAAACCCTAAAATGATATTATTAGTCAGCATGGTAGTGGGAAAGTAGGCGCCACACTACAGCTTGTCGAGGCCACCTTCGTTGGACTTGAAGCTGGAATGTCGATTATTCCGCTCCTTTGTTGCAGTGCACTATCGTGTAGTTGATGCAGCCAGGCGCACCACGCCCCTATGAATGCAAAAGATGCAATTCAATGCCTCCTCTGCGTATGACATAGTATGTGCAACATTCAAAGGCTTTGGTACGAAGCAAGAGGTCGCCCTACCTTGTGATGGTACCACACCTGGGCACCCATGCTTCACGTAACGACCGGCTCAACTCTGCATGTCATCTTGGACTAGAGAGGGAGTCACCATCCAAATGTTGTGTGCAGGAAGCATGTGGCTTCCACACATACCTCCATCAATTGTGGTGAGTCTGCCATTACTGGCTCAAATTGGGTACGAGCACGGCCTTGCCACCCATACTACATAACGTTGATCCTCGTTGCTGCCAAGAGCGCATGTAACATTTTTGCTCTCGCGAACTAGTAGCAGGAAAATTGGTTTGTATGGGACCTCGCCAGGAGCGTACCTAGATGTCGCCTTGCTACCATGCGCAATGTCCCCATGGCGTGCGCCACGGGCTTTCCCCAGGCGACCGTAGCGCTGGTATACTGTCGAGTGCACATCCACTACACACTGGTATAGCGTAGCGTAGGGGGTTTTCAAATTGTCGGGTGTCCGTGGACAATTTGAAAAACCCAATCAAATTGGGGCCTCACACGTACCCTCAGGCAAGAAACTAATAGTCTTGTGGATCGTCCGCGTTGTGGATGAAGACATCCGGAATCAGTGCAGGGATGCGGACGGGACGGTTTTTTTGGCCAAGTGGACGAAAACCATCCCGTCCGTTCGTCTCGGGACAAATTTCCGTCATGGTTTTTGTCCAACCTCACGGACGGGATGATTTTTTTCGTCTTGGGACGAAAAACCGTCCCGTCTGCGTCCCTGCACTGTTACTACACCATATATGGACGGATGACGGACCAAATATCCGTCCCGTTCGTTTATTATGTCACCCGTCGTCCGTCCCCCATCCCTTACATGGGCTGGGCCGGGCTCTGGTCGCTTAGATGTTCATTCTGGGGGCTTGAATCTTCGAGGAAGATGTTCAAGTTTTGATTTTGGGGACACCCATCTTCAGATCTGGCTTGATTCTTCCTTCTTGAATCTCTTCTGGGGCAGATCGGTGAAGCAATTCGAGGGAAGAGGAAGGGTGGAAAAGATCGAGCAAGATGATGTCCTCTAGCGGTGGCTACTCTACAATTGAAGACCAGAAGATCTCTGGATCTGTTCCTGTAACGTCGAAATTCCCCTTCTTTTCTCTTAATTTCCTCCCATTCCTAAAAAAATACGCTTTGAATTCTCTGTAGGCCGCGGTCTCTGGTGGAGAACACATCGGCGTTAAGTTCTCTGGTTAGCCCTGATGCTGAAATTCTACTTCCGTTATTCTAGTTGTGATTTTGATTTCAAATTTTTCTGATTTTAGAGTCCAATCTACGAACTTTTCCCCCTTCAGAGACCCAGGGGAAGATTTCTGGCGGATTTCGTCCTCCTTCGGATGCAGACGGTTCGATCAGAAATCAAACCTTAACCCACCTTCAATTACAATTCTTATTTTTTTAATATAAATTCTTGCAGATACATTCTCCAAGCCAGCCCCTGGAGCTTCTTCAGACGCGCCTCAGGCTAGCGGATGGGTGAACAAGCTCACCGTTGGAGCTTACAAGCCTTATTTTGATGTCGACACTGCTGATGTGTTGGAGAGGATTAAAGAGTCTCTCTTCCCATTCAAAGCAACCTTCACAGAGAAGACGGCCAATAACCCTGACTTGTAAGAAATCCCCAAGCTATTCCAGAATTTCTTCCATTGTCGGATTTCGATTTTCACTTTGTTAATCTAATTTGTTTTTCAATCTTGCGTTTTATTTTGCTTGAATTTCCTTGAAACCTGGTATGATCCCCGTACATTTCCTAGAACCCAGAGTTGCTTGCATTTTCATAAGAGAGCAGAGAATGATGTGGAGTTGAAAGTTTTTTCTATAGTATTTAAGAGTATTTAGTGTTAGTAGTTTCTCCTCTCTTCCTCCCCCTCTTGGATCACCGTTTTCCATTGATTGAAGCTTATGAGCTTGAGGACAAACTTCAACTTCATAGTGGAAGTATTGATACACAACTTCATGGGGCCAACGCAAAAGTTACCAAAGAAGGAAATGGAAAGCTAACCAATAGAAGAAATGTGCGTCTTAATACAGCACGTGTGGGAACATAAAAATAAACACTGGGAAGGAGGAAGGCAATGGGAATGTGATACACCAACAGTGTATCGATGCTCAACGACAGTATTGAATTACTCTTGAATTGCAATTCCTGTAGAACGTGATCAATATTAGAATCCCAGAATGAAAGCGGATGAAACCTATGTCACTCAAACAGAAGAAAAAGAGAAACGATAATAAGACGCATGGAAAAGGATCTCCCTCCAGGTCGATCCCCTCCTCCTCTGGCCCCGGACGCCCGCTGCTCTGGCCTCTGGTCTCTACGACTGTCATAATCTTGAAAGACCAGCACCTTCTTGTTTCCTGCTCAACTTGCTCATTTAAAGGGTCTCTCACGTGCGAGCCCCGCTTGTGTCTGTAACTGACTTTCTCTGTCTTTTGCGTCGTCTCTGATACTTTCGTGTGAAGAACATATCAGAATGTTCTTCGTGAAGTGGTTTCAGGGAGCAACCTGGTGGCTGGTAAGCAGGATTGAGCCTGCTGTCCATAAGGGGGATCTCCAGCTATCCTTTCCATCGTCCTATCCTGGATTCTATTCCTTTTTCACTGTTTTTCTTGATCTCTTTTCCATATCTTGGATCTTGGAACTATTTAAAGGGATATCTTTATATGAATATAGCAAGATGTCTGATTCTATTCCGTTTCAATTGGGAATCATTAATGACATTCCTCCTATCTACTTGTATCAGAGCCTTTTCTTGATTCGAATTTAGCGAGATCTTTTTTATTGGAATTAGTAAACGAAATTTGCATATATGAATATTTCACAACCTTGAAATAATATTTGAATGTTCCTGATGATGCCAAATAATTGATTCCAGCTGTACTGCTTCTCTCTTTGCATCGTAGAACCTTAATGTATGAGGGTGGTACTTTTTTGAAGATCGGATTGTTGGTACCTTAAATGTAACCGCAATGTCTTTTGGTAAGGGATTTAACATTACCTGAAGTTGCTGTTCCTATTAGGGAACACTCCAAACCAAAGTCTTTGTGATGTTGTTTGTCAGTATCAATGCTTAGCCTAGTTTGGAAATTTGTTTCAATCACTTTGATTTTTGTGTAGTAAGGACAGATGTCATAACACTCTTGAATTGCGAGTTTATTTCTACTTGTTCCATAGTTTCTCCGGGCCCATTATGTGGATTATAAATGTAATTATAGAGGTATTTTATCTTTAAACCTGGGGAAATGATATTCCTCATTCTTACTTGACATCTTCAATGTTATTTTGCGAATACCATGCAGATAAGAATACTGTTCATTCTCTTTTTATTTCTGGCCGTGTTTGTTAACCACTCTCTAGGAAGGCCAAAAATGAGAATCTAGTATTTTGAAGTTTCCTGAATTCTGTATTCCTGTGGAGAAAAGCTTCGGTATCCTTCCCTAAGATGGCATACGGCTCCTTGAAATATTATTTCATGTTGTGGAATTCTTAACAAAGAAGCAGAGAGGCTTAGTTGTCTCAACCTGATTCGTGAAAGAAAAAGATGATTTACTGGAGAAAAATTTCTCTCCTGAATAGAGAAATCGGTAAGCATAATTTTTATCATGATCAGCATCTGTCCGGGCTTTGTTCCACATACTGTTGGCAGCCGATGATGAATTTTTCAGGGTCATTGTCATCCCTAAATTTCAACATTATCCATGCGTAGATGAATGAATATCACGATGATTATGACTAACTCGACGGATTGGAAATCAGTTGAGAACATGATTACTTTCCCTTTCTTAGCATGGAAAACTGATGGATCAAAATAACCGTGAGGATGACAATGATGACTCTTGGAAACTGGATGACAATGATTATGACAGTTTGTCATCAACAGATGGATGCCATTGACTGCCCTAGAGCCAGATGACGTTGACAATGATGTTTTGCTATTGTCTACTCATCATTGTCATTGTTGATGGTGAGCCCTAGTTCCACTCCATCTATCATGCATTTTCCGGCCAACAAAATTTCAGCAGTTTTTTTCCTTTTCATGATTACAGTTTTGACCTTAGCAGAAAATAAGAATAGTTGAACCTATTTTCTCCCAACAGGAGCACATCATAGAGGAGCGCAGAATAAATGTTTCTGATAAAATTCAAACTAACTCAAGAAACAAATTCTTGAAAAAGAAAGAATTTACTCTCAATGAGAGTTGCAGAAATGACAATTCTTCAGACAAAGAGGAAAATCTTCGGACCCGTAGCGCCGACTCGAACTCTTCAGCCGGATGCAGCTTGAGCTCAGCAACGCCTCCAGATCCCCAGGCTCTTCCCCAAATGACCGATTCCCTCCCTTCCAGAGGGGGCTTCCTTATATAGGAGCAAGAAGTCCTTGCTCCTACCCCGGGCAATTAGTTACTAACCGGGGCAGTTACGATCTTGGACTATACTGTCTCCACACGTGTGGACCCAAGTGTGGTCCCACGTGCAGATTCATTCACATTCTCTTCTCTCTGTCCTCCTTTCTTCTTTCTTTTATACCTAATCCAAGGTATCGTAATAGTTTCATATCTGAATGGTCTCTTAGAATTAAGAAAACCCAAATAATGTGATAATGGACTTTTTTTGAAGAAAACATCCATAAGGAAAATCACAGAGATACCCTTAGTCACTACTAAACCCTAGATTCCCTGTAACGCTTGTGATCAATTTACTAGTTCCCTCATTATCTGTAACGCTTGATCTATTTTCGCCCTTTGAATCACCTTGTAAAAGTGGATCCTGATAGAAAATAGATTATACACTCGCGCTGGAAGCACAATGTTTGAAGCAGGCCAATGACAGAGGCATGTGCTGAGGTTAATTAAAGGTATTCGGTGATGCAGCATTAAAGGTATTCATTCAGGCACAGATTGAAAGGGATGAGGGAAGAGGACCCGGAATGGGCCGGCCAAGGCTACTCGCCGCTGGAGGACAGGAGACGGACATGGTCTATGGAGGCGACTTGGATTTTGCTATCGACATCTCTTTCTTTGCTGCTGTTCCTTTTATTGTTGAATGAGTGGACGGCAGATTCTCTTGCTTATTCAGTTGCCCAAGCTTGACTTGAGCCCAGTTCTATGTTACTTGCAGGATTTCTTTGGGGTTGGCTGGGTTGTGAACTAGATTTACATCTTTTGGTTATCTTTATCGATTGTGAACTATGAATCATATCTCCACAACAGCTTCAAAGAGATGGTGAGGACAAAAAGTTGACGGTTTTGATATAAACTGAAAAAAAAGTCTTTGATGCATTATTTTGTGTTCATGGATCAGGAATCCTTAAAATTCAGTTTCTATCTTGGTCTTGTGGGAACTATCACAATACATTTGGAGAAAAATAAGATACTCTGTGTGTGTATTTGACATAGTCTAGGGCTCAGGGTTAATTTCTTGTTAAGGGACAATTTCTTTACTTTGGCTGTGGTCATGCAGGTACGGGCCATTCTGGATCTGCTCAACTCTGATATTTGTGGCAGCTGCAATAAGCGCGTTTGTGGCCTACCTGGCGCATAAATGGGACAAGAAGGATTGGAACTACGACATCAACGTGGTCACTTGGTCGGCAGGCCTCTTCTATGGATATGTCTTCCTGGTCCCTCTTGGCCTCTACGTCGTCCTCAAATATTTTTCAGCCCCATCCGGCCTGGTCCAGCTCTGGTGCCTTTACGGCTATTCTCTCTTTGTCTTCATCCCTGCCTCTGTAAGCCACTTTCTCTCTTCAGCTTCATCCCTCCCTCCCTGGCTTTCCTTCTTCCTCACTTTCTCTCTCTATCTCCTCTATATCTCTCTCAATCCCTCCCTCCATTCTCTCACTTTCTTTCTCCCTCTCTCCCTCTCTCCTTCTCCCACTCTTTCCATCCTCTCTCTCACTCTCCCTCTTCCTCTCTCCTTGCTTACTCACTTTTCTTCAATCTATATATATTACTCTCTTTTATGTGTCCCTAAATTGTGTCTATCTCTCTTACTCGTGCACTTACTCTCTCACTCTCTCTTCCTCCCATTCTTCCTTCTTCTCTCTCACATGGATTTCTGAATTGTTTGTCTATTTCTCTCACGCTCTATGTTATATACTCTCTGCCCCTCTCTCTCTCTTATATGGGTCTTAAATAGTTTCTCTCTCACGCTCCCAGTGTCTGTTTCTATCTCTTCTCGGTTCTCTCTTGTTTCTATTCTTCTCTCTCTCTATCCATCTCTCTCTCTCTCTCTTTAATCTCTTTCTTACTTATATGTTTCTAAATGGTGTGTGCTCTAATAATTATTGGGCAGTGTCTGTCGGTGGTGCCTGTGGAGATATTCAGGTGGGTGGTTGCAGGAGTGTCCGGCTTTATGTCTGCGGCCTTTGTTGCTCTCAATCTGCGAAGCCACATCATGTCTGCGGGGGAGAGATGGTTCCTCATTGTCATTGCCATCTTCTTCCTCCAGCTCGCTCTCGCAGTCGTTCTCAAGCTCTATTTCTTCACCATTACCGTCGGTAGCTCTTAAGCTCTCCTTCCCTCCCTTCCTTTTTCCTCTCCATTCTTTCTCCATTTATCATTAGTGTGTATTAATCATGAGAGATGATGCTTCACTTTCTCCACTTTGTTGACTCATACCTGTTAAAATGGCTGTCTGCTTTGCTAGAAGTAGATGTTGATTAGAGAGAGGACAGAGAGAGAGAATTAAATTATGTATACGATATAAAAGCTAGCTCATCACTTGTTGGGTTTTTGGTCATGCTCTGATGACCCGTTACTCTCAGCTTCTTCTCTTGCTTCAGATATTTTTCAAAGAAAAAACATATTATTTCCACAGATAAGGGCTAGGCATGTATTGTTGGGGTTTTCAAATTGTAGGGTTTTAACTTGTAGTTGATAATTGAGTTAATCAATAAATTTATATAAAACCTTAAACCTTTAAAAATATTATTAGATATGGATGAGGAATGTATTAATGGAGACAAACATGATGGTGAGATAAAAGGTGATAAATAATTATTGATGAGGATGGATAGATGGATGTGGATTACTACATATGGATGGGTGGATACATATAGATGGATTTGGATTGATAGATATTGATGGATGGATGGATGAATATGGATGGGTGCATTTACTATAGATGTAGATCATTATATTCTGCCAGGATCAATGTAAGTCCAAGGAACTCAATATTTATACTTATATTCTGTGAGGAACCTTATATATACATTAACGTCCATTTTTCGTGTTGTTGCGATTTTAGGAGGAAGCAGAAAGAGAGAGCCAAGCCATTTATGAATATTTGAAAATTGATATTAGAAAGAGATCTATCTCAATCTCTTGGGAGTAATAGGAAGTCTCAAAGAAAAGTCTCAGTTGTGGCCCAAGGAATGACCCCTATTTATAGGCAAGAGGAGCGACCTTATCTTGTTTAGTCTAAATTGAATTTACCCATCGTTATATTTGAGGCATAGTTATCCTCCACCCATTGATTAATCCCCAAAATTAATCCCACAGTTTATATAATGGAATCACTTTATTATGGGATTTAAATGATAGCTTAAATATACAATAATACATATGTTTATCCATAAAGGAAATTAAAATTCAACAGTCTCCCACTTGGACAAAAAATATGTAACATGATAGTTTGTCATGAATAATTTTTCATGTTATCATTAAAAGACATTTTGACCAATCTCATCCATTATAGAATCATCATAGAACCAAATGGGCTTTCATTGCATTAAAGTGTAATTCAACCCAAACGATGATCATGTATAGTGATCTAACAAATGACATGTATAGTGATCTCACTGAGTGTGCCCTGTGCCTGATCAAGCGGGATGATTATACCATCGGTTTGACAGTTTTGCTGTTTTGGTTTTCCCTAGAGAAGGGATCACTACCAATGCTGTCTTTGATTGGAAACAACATCAGAAAGTAGGGCATGTCCTAAACTAGGGGACAGGAAGAGTGATTTCCACCTTACATCAGAAAGGTGTCGGTTGAGGGAAGTCACAAATGTGACTCTCATAGTCCAAGTAACCAAAATTATGGATCATCATGCCAGAGGAAAAAATTGACGCAACAACACTAAAAAAGAGAGTAGATTTTACTTAAAGAGCAGTACTTTAACCCGAGTCTTTTTTCAAACCATAGAAGTAGGCTTTAATAGTAAAGGCGTGTTCAATTACAAGCCCAGGAAATTTTTAAAAAATGATCATCTAAAAGAATCACTGCAAGATGCTCTGATACCAGATGTATGAATCTTAAAGATCTCTTTCATTTATTCTTTGGGATGAATCAATGAAGTAATAGAAGAGAGTGAACAGATCATATATCTATATGAATAAAAAAATGATGAAGTTAAGAAAACGTACCTGAGTCCATTGCTATATTGATCCAGAGGAGTAGCCTTTTGAGTCAACAAGTAGTCCCCTTGGTCTTCAGTGCAATGTGAAGCCTTCAAAGAAAAGACTCTCTCATGACCCAAGGAATGGTCATTTATAGGCATAGATGAGCAAGCTTATCTTATTTAGTCTGTAATAAAGTATCCCATCCTTATATTCAAGACAGACAGTCTCAAAATTAATCCACACAATTATTAAGATAATCAGAAAGTTGACATAATGGAATCACTTTATTTAGGGATCAAATGACAGATTAAATATTCAATAAAACTTCCTTGGGATCACAATATCCCCATGATAAAACAGACTTATCCACACCAGACATTCTTTGATTTCTTTGTTTTGGAGAGAGAGAGAGAGGAGCAGCCATACACATAAACATAATAACACCCAACCAATAAAAAAAAGTAAAAAGAAAGACTAATCCCCAAATTTGATTCCCTGTCACAAAACGGACCTCCTATCAGAATTATTTAGATAATCGGAAAGTTAACATAATGGAATCACTTTATTTAGGGATTTAGTGATAGATTAAATATTCAATAAAACTTTATTGGGATCACAACATCCCCAGGACAAAACAGACCTATCCACACCAAATATTCTTTGATTTCTTTGTTTTAGATAGAGAGAGATGAGCAGCCATAAACATACACATAATAACACCCAACCAATAAAAAAAAGAAAAAAGAAAAATTTATCCCCAAATTTGATGCCCTGTCACAAAACAGACCTCCTATCAGAATTATTTAGATAATCGGAAAGTTAACATAATGGAACAACTTTATTTAGGGATTTAGTGATAGATTAAATATTTAGGGATTTGGGATCACAACATCCCCAGGACAAAACAGACCTATCCGCACCAAATATTCTTTGATTTCTTTGTTTTAGATAGAGAGAGAGGAGCAGCCATAAACATACATGTAATAACACCCAACCAATAAAAAAAAGAAAAATTAATCCCCAAATTTGATGCCCTGTCACAAAACAGACCTCCTCCTATCCGAAACAGGAACCCTCCTTGCCCCCCCAAACTTGGCCACAATCTCTTTGGGCTGGGACATTAATGGGCCGTGTCCAGCCCAAATCTCCTGCCGGCCCATTGACTTCACACCCGGAGAGCCCACCACGAGCCGCTTCTGTATACTGTAACACAGCTTCACCCCCGGAATTCTAGACTTCCCTAATTGGGCCTGTTGGGCCTGTTGAGCTTGTTGGGCTGGGGCCGGGCTCGCAAATTGACTTCTTCTAAGGTTGACTTTTCCCTTGGGAGTGGTCAACGCCATGGCCACCGACGACCTCCTCGCTGGCAGTCGGAGTACGGACGGCGGGGCCGCCTGACACATGGCAGCAATGGAGGCCCTCCTCCTGGGCTGACACGTGGCAGCCTGCGAAGGCCTCACCACTGGCATCAGCAGTATCCGACGGGCCCTCATTGGCTGACACGTGGTGATATTCTCTTTCTCCTCCGCCTTTGCGCCGCCGCCTTTCGGCGGCGCCGCTGGCGGAAGGTTGTCGGAGAGGCGGGCCAGAGGCGGCCGCCGCCACGTGGCAGGTGGAGGGAGGGGCGGCTTGCTGATGTAGGCTCTGATGTCAGCATCCTCCTGTTTGTTATTATTATTATTATTATCCACCCGTTGCCTTGCTCTTCTCTCCTCTGCCAGCTGGTTTTCCAGCTCCTTTATCTGTGGAAGAAAACAAAAGAAAAATATATTTGAAAAAAGTTCAATTCCTGAAGAAATAAGATTTAATCATTTCTAAATTTAATTTACGACTTATGACGGAGCTTTGCCCTATCAAAGAGTTGATGATCCTTTCTAACCATTACTTAACTTGTCAAGGACACCAGATTAAAGTAAAATCAGGAGTCTTTCCTTTAAAACTCTCCAATTGTAACTTTACTTCCATTTCAAGACACGAAAACAATGGATAATTTCAAACTTAACTCCAATTAATTCCTCCATAACTCTAAAAAAAATTCTCCCTAAATTCGAAATTAAACTCTAATTGAGCATCTCATGCCAATTATAAAAGCTGAGCTCCTCTATAATTCTTACACCCTGTCTTCCAAAAGATGCCAGATTGGTGGATAATTTCAAGTTATCTCTAATTTAGGATCTGTAGCCGGTATAAAAACCTTAACGCACTTTCTCTCAACTAACACAGCAGAAAAAAAGATGGAGACTTTGCACTTAAAGAATGTATTTTGGTTTATGACTCAATCTTATAATTACCTTCTCTGTAAAGATGTTCTCCCGGCTTCCAAACTTGATGAGCATCACATGTAAGCTTTCTTTGAGCCGAGCTCTCTCTTTCTCCTCCAACCTGAACTTCTCAGCCTTCAAACGTGATATAATCATTAGCATCAGTAAACTCAAATTTGAGAGGGATATACAGAGAGAATAACTGGAAAAGGAGAAAGAGTACCATCTGTTTAAGCTTGAAGGATTCAGCTGGGTCTACTTGTTTGCGGGCCGGTCCCTGCTCTATACCTCTGACCCTTGTAGCAAAGTTAAGAGAACAGAGAGTCTCCCCCACGTCAGCTGAAGAAGGGCTGATTTGGACAATCATGAGAGTTTTACAGTCTCCCCCTGAAGAACAGATAAATATTTGATCTAATTCTTTAAAAATGTCATATCCAGAGAAGAATAATCATATAATGTCATACCCAGAGAGCTCTGAAGCAAGTGGGTCAGCTTTGAGTTCCTGAGATATTAACCATGCTACAAGTTAGAGAAAGAGAAAGGAGAGAGATATAGAGATAGAGAGAGAGGGGAGAGTAGTTTCTGTGCCTGTATGGAATGTGAGGATTCTTTGAGGCAAGAGCTGCAATGACATCTCCCAGAGCTGAGAGAGACTTGTTGATGAACTGAGACTCTTTTAGTCTTTCTCCTTCAACCTCAATTTTTCCGACCCTCTCGCTTCCTGCCAAGTCCACAAGCCACAAATGGCTCCTTGTGCGTGTGCCATTTGTCAAATTCTCTGCTTTTACTGTGAGGCGAACCAGGCTGTGACAGAAAAAAAGAGGCAAATAAGGAAAAAATAACAGGAATAAGAAGAGAATGAAGAACAGCGGTCAAAGATCACCTGTGAGATCTACTGCTTAACTCATTAGCAGCAGTAGATCCAACTGATCTGTTCCTTGCCCCAGTTTTAAGTAATTCCCAAATTCCATCAATGGTAGAAGCTTGGGCTTCGACTAGACCAGGGACCTCTTGTGTTCCTTCGGCAGCTTGCTTCACCTCCAACCTGAAAAATCAAATAAATAAGATGATGAAACATGTTACATTAAAGCCAAAATCAAAGAAACCAAAAAAATAAAGCAACTTCTGGGATGATTTTCCTAGGTTTTTGCTCACTTCTTGGGGTGAAGATTGGAGTTGTCTGTCAATAGATCCCGAATCCGTTCGTTGTAGACCTCAAGCATGCTTACTAAGAACTCATATCTCATCATTGAGCTCCTCTCCTCTGAAACTTTAAATAGCTCTTCCAAGGTCCTGTAATTCACTCCTCTGTTATTGGGAGTCCCCTCCATTGTAAATGTTTTTCCAGTGCCCGTCTGGCCATATGCAAAAATGCATACATTGAAGCCATCCAATGCAGACTTCACCACAGGCTTTACTTCCGCAAATATATTCTCTATAAAAAATAATATTAGTATAGGTGACTCCTTCATATTATTGAATTGAACTTTGAGGAACTATTGAGTATTTTGGAAATAGAAGTTCATACCTTGGGTCGCCTGAGGACTGAAGACATGATCGAACTTAAATTGCTTCTTCAAGTTTTCAGATGAGATAATCTGCAGCTCTGCATCCTGAGCTGGATCAAATTCAACCACCATGGAACTTCCCTTGGCGAGCTCTTCGGAGCTTATAGGCCTGCATCTGCAGAAAACCCTAATATTTCCCTTCATCTCAATTATTTCATTGTATAATCGTTTCCTCTCTGCCCAAATCTCTATGTTCCTTCTCAGCAGAATTTCATTCTTGGCCTCAAGGGATTCTTTCAAAGCCTTCTCTTTCTGCCACTTCTGGACGAGAGCATTGTACTTCGTGCCTGGAATTTTCAAGAAATAAAATGCATAAGAGAGAGAGCGAGAGCGTTCCATGATGAGAGTGTAATGAAGGAGAAAAGAAACTCACCTAGAAGATGTAGATGAGACAAGTGAGAGGAAGGATTACAAGCTTCCTGGGAAACATCAAACAGTTCCAGTTGAATGAAGTTGCCATCATTCAGCATCTACAGACAAGAAGTTATCAGAATTATACTAGTACTTTTGTAAAAGAATCAAGTATAATTCTAAAGATCAAGGATTATTGACTCGCAAACCTGTATCATGGAGCTGATCCTGTCTTGTTCATGAGAGTGGGCAGTCGATGTCTTCTCGCCTTCGCCTGAAAATTTATGGAACAACTCTTGCAAAATGCCTCTGCTAGAATAATCACAGAAGGCTTCATTCAGTAAAAAAAAACAGACCTTCTTGGGTTTTCTCCTCGCTTTGATGATCTTCAAGCAATGATGAAGTTCCACCAGCAGCTACGAGCGACTGTTCATCACAATCAAGTAACGTGGCGGATTTCTTCTCATTTTCTTCTGAAAGCATGGCAAAGAAGAAGGTTTCAAACAATCTATACATGAGAGTAATCATATAAACCTTAATTTGGTCAAGAATGGACCTAGTTGGAGACTCTCTCCTCCTTGCCAGTGCTCAGCATCATCGAATAACTCTTGAAGAGACGACATCTGAGGTGTTGATAAGAACACTCTGCCAGCCACAACCACAGGCAAGTTTTCTGCACAATCTGCAAGTTTGCGCACGTTTTCTCACTTTAAAGACTTCAAAATCAGAACAAAATGATATTTTATATTGATTTTTTTGGTTGATAATCTTAATTCAGTCTCCTTCCCCAACACGAAGAGTGAGAATGGAAAGTTGTGAGAAAAGATGAAGGGGAGAACCAGGAACTCAAAGTCGTTCATATAGTATATAATTTCAGACTTTAGGAGCACCCGGTATTGGATCATAACGTTTTGTGGCAGGAACATGAATTGTTCAATTAAAATTTTAAACCCTAACTAGGATGAATCGATGCAGGAGGCATTCAAGAACACTGAAGGCACCATCAAATTCCTATACTCGAAAATCAAGGATCTGCAAGAGGATAGTCCCGTCAATCCGACGTTTTGTACTTATAAATCCCAAGATCTTAAACTAAGTTTCTCCGTTTCATTTTGTTCTTTAATTCCGCCTTCTTCTTCTCCGCCAGACAACTTCGGATATTTCTTTGTTCAGCTTCTCAACGCAATCGCAATTCAACAAAGAGAGAAAATTTTACATAGACCGTCAAGATCTGACGAGGAAGCGTACACTACGGCGAGCGGTTGATTCCGATGAAACCAATCGTGATTAGACAGAATAAGGTTTGAAAAATTGTCAAAACCTGACGATGATCTCCAGAAATAAAAACTAAAAAGCCTAATTTAATCAAGAACTAACCTTGTCGACGAATTCTCTTCACAATGCGCGAGTTGGATGATCAGCAGATTACAAGAGAACCGGCAAGAACAAGAGAGAGAGAGGAGGAAGAAGAAGAAGAAGAAGAAGAAGAGACGAGAGTGTGAAAATGGAAAGAAGGATAGATTTTGAAAAGAGGAGCCGTTGAACGGTCGAACGAATCGACGAGAATTTGAATCTTCAGACGATCTCCACCGTCCGATCTCCCTATCTGCATCTAACGGCGCTCGTTAGCCCTGAGATTCATTCAAACAGTCACGAGGAAGCGTGTCTAAAGTGGACGGACGACGGATGGTTGATGACGGATATGACGGACGGGACGGAATTTCGCCCGTCGTCCGTCACATAGTCTGCAGTTTTGTTATATCCCTGTCTAAGAGGTAGACGGAGTGGATGACGTAATGGACGGATGACGGTTTTAACATAGAGAAAATCACTACTATTAGATGATGGTATGGAGCTGGTGGAATGTAACAGATGGGATAACGAAGCGTTATCCGTTAACGAGTCAAATCTACATGTGTGTTTAGCATGTCCTAGATGAGACGGTCGCGACGTGACGAAACGGATGAGGACGGTTGTAACCTAGAGAAAACCTCCACTACTAGGTGACGGTATGGGCTAGACGGAGCCTAAAAAAGACTGGATGACGAAGCATCATCTGTTACTGAATCCAATCTATACTTGTGTTTGGCATGTCCTGGATGAGACGGTCAGGATGTGACAGGACTATAGTTCCAGTCGTCCGGGACGTGGACAATGGACGGAACGGGACGTAGATCGTCCCGTTTGACATCTGGATATTTCAACTTCGTCCAAACCGTCCCGTCCAGGGATTCGTCCATTGAAGAAAAAAATCGGCCGCGTCCTGACTTTGCCAGTTTCGTCCCCTCTGGAGAAAAACCGCCCGTTCCTTGTCCCAGACGAAAAAAAATCACATTTTTTATTTTTAATATACTTTTCTAAGTTTTTAAGGGAAATATGGAGCAGAGAGAAAGTGCAGGGACTAGACATAGTTGTTCTTTTCTGTTCGTTTGAAATGAACAAAAAATTCGCACAAAAAAGCTGCACATGGCCTTGTTCTTTGTTCTGTTCTCTTTTTGTGTCATTTTATTTTAAACAGCAATGTGATCGCCGTAGTTGGGGCAATGATGTTGTCGCTATTTCCCTGTTCTGTATTACAGCGTTCTTGTTGGATTTACGTTCTGTAAGCATCGGGCATGATAGTGGACTAGTTTGGGTTAATAGCACGGTATATCCCAAACCATGTCCAAAGTCTACGAGTTAACCTTAGCTTTTTTTTTGGCACAGTATATCCCAAACTCACTAAGTCGTCTGCGATATATCCCGGTGATGACGTGGAGTCCATCGTGGCTGCCAGGTGGATCTCCGGCCAGATTTTTACCTGGCGGAACCCACCTGGCCGCCACGCTGGATTCCACGTCATCACCGTGATATGTCGACCAGCCAAGGTTTAGCTTAAAGAGAGAGAGAGAGAGAGAGAGAGAGAGAGAGAGAGAGAGAGGCATTCTAGAGAGAGAGAGAGAGAGAGAGAGAGGGAGAGAGAGGCATGCTAGAGAGAGAGAGCGGGAGAGAGAGGCATGCTAGAGAGAGAGAGAGAGAGGGAGAGAGAGGCATGCTAGAGAGAGAGAGAGGGAGAGAGAGAGGCATGCTAGAGAGAGAGAGAAGGAGAGAGATGTCCTAGAGAGAGAAAGAGATGTGTTCTAGAGAGAGAAAGAGAGGTGTTCTAGAGAGAGAAAGAGAGGTGTTCTAGAGAACAATGCCTCTCTCTCTAGAACACCTCTCTCTCTCTCTAGAACCTCTATCTCTCTCCTTCTCTCTAGAACTCTCTCTCTCTCTCTCTCTCGCTCTCTTGGCAGGTAGACATATCACGGTGATGACGTGGAATCCAGCGTGACGGCCAGGTGGGTTCCGCCAGGTAAAAATCTGGTCGGAGATCCACCTGGCAGCCACGATGGACTCCATGTCATCACCGGGATATATCGCAGACGACGTTGTGAGTTTGGGATATACCGTGCCAAAAAAAAAGCTAAGGTTAACACGCAGACTTTGGACATGGTTTGGGATGTACAGTGCTATTAACACGACTAGTTTTATCTTCTCCCAGTAGTAGAGAAACGAAAGGGAAGGGGTATCTACCGAGAAAGGAAATGAAACGAAACAGATAGTTTTCAATCATCTCTCTCATTTGCTGATGACAGAAATATCTGAATCGTGTATGGTATGAACACGAACTAAAATCAAAAAGAAAAAAACGTACCAACAACCTTATAAATCTGATAATCTTCCGCATCCTATTTCTGCCTCCGCTCTGCTCCTCCTCCGATCGCGGAGCAGCGAGACGGATGGCCGCGACACAATAGAGAGACAGAGAGAGGGGACTGGGAGAGCACCGAGGGAGTAGGGAGAGGGGAAAATCATGTCGTCTTTTTTAAAAAAATGACTAAAAAAATTTGCGCAATTCGCACAATCTGAACCGCACACGGGTCTGTGCGATATTTTGTTCTGTACGGAAAACCAACCAGAACGAACAATTCGCACAAAAAGAACTGAACTACCACGTCTAGCAGGGACATATGTACAATTACTTTTGGGTGGCGTCAGTTTTTGCACATGAACAAAAGCCGGGGCTTTGATGCAAAATGTCAAGGAATTTATAAAGCTATGCCAGGTGACAAGATCTCAACGGTCAGAAGCGAATCAGACGGAATTTCGTCCATCTCTTATAGTTCATCGTCTGAGACATCCGGATGGGACGGTTTTTTTTGTCCGATGATAGAAAAACTGTCCCTCCGTTCGTCCCGGGATGAATTTACGTCCTGGTTTTTGTCCAATCTCGCGGACGGGACGGTTTTTTCATCCTGGGATGAAAAACCGTCCCGTCCGCGTCCCTGCACTATAGACAGGACAGATGATGACTGGTGGCTGAACGGAGTGTGACCGTCACATTGCCCCAGTCTCATCGCACCTCTGATTTTAGAAAATCTGTCTCAGTTCACACGTCTCATGGGACCACACCAAGCCATCTGAATGGCGACACTGACTAACACCTAAAGACATTTAAACAAATAAAAATAATTTTGTTCTGCTCTCTCATACACATCATACACAAAAAAGTCGTCCCCGCCGTCATGGAGATGCCACATCCCATCATACTGCCTGGCAGGAGCCCTCGTCATCTGTCACATCTCCTGTCACCATGATGGTCTCCCAGACCCATCTGTTGCCACATTTTTGCCTTTGTTACGTGATGGAAGCCGGTTGTCAAACCTTAATTTTTCACTGAATTTTGATATGGGGTTGGAAAGTTGTTTAAGATTGTTAATAACCCAAAGAGTTAAAATAATAAACTTAAAATAGAATCTTGTCTATTTTTAGTCTTTGGATTCGGGGTGATTTTTACTGAAAGAGAAAGGTCTCCCCCCCCCAACATAGTCGCCACTGGCCAAATAACATAACTAAATCTTCACTCATTTATAATAATGTCCCTGCTGCCCGGATATCGAATATTTTCATTGCCTCTTATCCTTCTTAATTTTCATCCAACCGTCCCGTCCCCTGGCGTTCAACAGCTATCGACAACAAAAATTCCCTTTTTGACCAAAAAAAATCTGGAATTTCCTGTCCCAAAATTTCAAAACTAATCTAATTTTCTCAAGAGTTTGGGTACTGTCTCAATGAGCCATAGCAACAAAGGCATGGGAACACTAACAGCAGGACAGTTTCCGGCCGGGACGGTTACACAAGACGAGGACAAAAACCATCCCTAACCGGCCAACGTCACAGGACGA
This sequence comes from Wolffia australiana, assembly GCF_029677425.1. Lineage (NCBI taxonomy): Eukaryota > Viridiplantae > Streptophyta > Magnoliopsida > Alismatales > Araceae > Wolffia > Wolffia australiana. Next base: position 7,335,528 of record NC_135853.1, on the reverse strand, counting down.
CAAGGCGAAAAATGAACCTCTCCCTATAATGCCCCTACAACACACCCAGACATTTAACATCAAAATTGACAGTAAGAAAAACTTCATGATCATCAAATGTTGATGATGATCAAAACCTACTGATAATCAATACAAGAAGATGAACAATAGAAAAAAGAATGCATCACCACTAAACATAATCATCATCATCGTCATCATCATCATCATCATAATCATCAGATGATTCAGAATCATCATCATCTTCTTCTTCATCTTCCTCGTCAAAATCATCCACGGAGATGGAATCGAAGCTCATTCGCTCCTGAAACTTGGAATCGGAGCAGGTCAGCAGCCACGCGAGAGAGCACTTGAGCTCCTTCTTCGTCACCATCAAATGTCTCGGTTTGATTGTCGAGTCGAGCCCGTAGGTGAAGAACGCAGGGAACGCCACCAGCTCCTCCAAATCGCCGTCCATCTCCCGCAAGAAATACTCCAAACTCGTCTCCATGATCTTCAGATTCAAGGCCAAGATCTGCGGGCAATCCACCACCATCTTCCTCACCTGATCGATGGAGAACCCGCTCTTCCTGTAGAAATCGACATGCTTGACCACCGTGGATCGCGCCAGGCCGACGGCGATCGGCATCTTCTCGATCAGATCTCTGAATTCTCCGTCGTCCAGGAAAATCACCGACTGGAGGAGATTCTTCTGGGAGAGGAGCTTCTCGCGCAGATCGAGGCCGAGGAGCTCAGGATGCTTGGCAATGGCAGAAACGCCGATGCCGAATTCCTCGATGGCCTGCAAATTGGGGTTTACTTGATCTTCCAGGCTGAATCCGAGGATTTGGGGCTTCTCCTCGATCAATTTGGCGACGGATCGCTTGGACAGACCGAGGGATTCGAGGCGTTCAATCAGAGGTTTGATCGTTCTGGCGACTCGCATTCCCAAAATCTCTGGAAATTTGCTGAGAATTCCGCCAATCTCGCGTCTGCTGACGCCGATGCCGACAAGGTAGGCGACTGAGGTGCTCATCGTGCCCTCCAGCTTGAAGCCTAGCAGCTCGGGGTACCTCTCCAGCACGCGAGGGATGGCCTGAGCCGGCACGTCCATGCCACGCAGGTACTTGACCACTGGCGCCAGGTCCACGACGACGCTCGCGTGGAGGACTTGTGGGTACCTGCATCATCATCATCGTCATCATCATCATCATTGTCATTGTCATAGTCACCATCATCATCATCACCACCATTGTAATCATCGTCATCATCATCATAATCATTGTAATCATCATTATTATCATCGTCACTGTCATTGTCATCATCATCATCATTTTAATAAACATTATTATCATTGTCGTCATCATCATTATCATTGTCATCGTCATTGGCATTGTCATAATAATAATCATCATCATTATCATTATCCTCATCATGGCCGTCGTCATTATCCTCATCCTCATCATCATCAAAGTCATCATCATCATTATCATCATCAGTATCATCGTGATCATCATTGCCATTCTGATTGTCATAATCATCATCATCATCATCACCGTCATAGTAACGGAACTGGACTGACTGGGTCTCGCATTCTGTCACAAAACAGGCTGGGAACCTATAAAGGGTTTCCGTCAGTGCTGTCCGTCATCTGTCATTGAAATGTAGGGAACGACGTCATCGTCATCCACACGAGAACGAAATCCTTTTTGACATCGGAGGCGGCAAAACCAAATTGCTCCTTGGGCCAGCTAATAAGTTTGATGACAGACAGGACAGGATGGGACGAATGGGCCTTCTATTTGTGTTCGCACCTCTGATATCAGAATGAAATCGAGAAAATTTCAGATACCGGATATCGAATATCCACCCGATACTGGATATCGGGGGAATAATCTTAGGGGTCAGGACATGACAGTCGCCTGCACCAGATGTTGGATATCAAAATCCGTACAGAAAATCTGTATGCAAACACTGCGCTCTATCCATCCTGAGATAAATACAGTTGACTGCCTTTGGTTTCCAAAGTACCAGCTCCATTTTCGGTGGGCCCAGACTAATTATTAACTATTATTTCAACCCGTCTAACTGAATTGAATTTTTATGAAATCCATTAACAAAAATTAATACTACTCAAACAGAGTACATATATATCTCCTCCAGCTAAATAATGCATTTATTTGGTTCCTAGAAAATGATAAAATCCATTGACTAACGATAAATTCTACACAAACAGTGCATATATATACCTCCTACATCTAAACTATGCATTTATATGGTTCCTAGAACATGATAAACTCGTCAAATTATATTTCTGCTTCTATGTAGAATATCAAGAAAACCAATATCCTACACAGATATCCGATATCATCATCCAACCCTTCAGACAAAGACAGATGCTGATATCGATACTGTAGCAACCGATAACCAATCTAGACATCCTATACAATCATCCAACCCTTGAGATAAAGATGGATGCCTATACCAGTACTGCAGCAACCGACACCTGATCTAGTCATTTTATGTCATCATCCAACCCTTGAGACGAAGACGGATGCCTATATCAATACTGCAGCAACTGACACCTGATCTTATCATCTGGTATCATAGCCCTTCAGACTACAAAGGATTCACTTGCGAGACAGTACAAAAGTATGAATGTATCTAACTAACATCAGTACTGTATCAACCAATATCTGATCTCAAAGACTGGATATGGAATATATGCCCATTTCAAATACCCAGTTCAGCATCTGTCCCGATATTGTGACACTTAACAATGCGAAACGGATAACAGTATCAAATATCAGTACTGCAGCAACCAATATCGGATCTCAAATACTGGATATGGGATATATCTCATTCCCGATATCCCCTTCAGCATATGTCCCGATATTGTCATCCCGATATCCTACAGTTTACTAGCCACACGGATCGGAGAACTGTCCGTGGGTCCGTCATCGTCAACTCAATCGGGACGGATAAAGATATCTGATCTCAAAGACTGGAGATTTGGGAAATAAGTCCATTTCCGATACTCGGTTCAGCATCCGTCCCGATATCGTGACACTCGCAATACGGAACAGGCAACGACTCGGGACCAAAAAAGCACCCAATCTCAAAGACTGGATATGGGATATAAGCCCATTTCCGATACTTGGTTCAGCATCCGTCCCGATATCGTGACACTCGCACTACGGAACAGGCAACGACATCGGGACCGAAAAAGCACCCAATCTCAAAGACTGGATATGGGATATAAGCCCATTTCCGATACTCGGTTCAGCATCCGTCCCGATATCGTGACACTCGCACGGAACGGAACAGCGACGCCGGGACGAAAAAGCACCCAATCTCAAAGACTGGATATGGGATATAAGACCATTTCCGATACTCGTTCAGCATCCGCCCCGATATCGCGACACTCGCACACGGAACAGGCAACGACATCGGACCGAAAGCACCCAATCTCAAAGACTGGATATGGGATATAAGCCCATTTCCGATACTTGGTTCAGCATCCGTCCCGATATCGTGACACTCGCACTACGGAACAGGCAACGACATCGGGACCGAAAAAGCACCCAATCTCAAAGACTGGATATGGGATATAAGCCCATTTCCGATACTCGGTTCAGCATCCGTCCGATATCGTGACACTCGCAATACGGAACAGGCAACGACTCGGGACCAAAAAAGCACCCAATCTCAAAGACTGGATATGGGATATAAGCCCATTTCCGATACTTGGTTCAGCATCCGTCCCGATATCGTGACACTCGCACTACGGAACAGGCAACGACATCGGGACCGAAAAAGCACCCAATCTCAAAGACTGGATATGGGATATAAGCCCATTTCCGATACTGGTTCAGCATCCGTCCGATATCGCGTGACACTCGCCCAACGGAACAGGCAACGACATCGGGACCGAAAAAGCACCCAATCTCAAAGACTGGATATGGGATATAAGACCATTTCCGATACTCGGTTCAGCATCCGTCCCGATATCGTGACACTCGCACTACGGAACAGGCAACGACATCGGGACCGAAAAAGCACCCAATCTCAAAGACTGGATATGGGATATAAGCCCATTTCCGATACTCGGTTCAGCATCCGTCCCGATATCGTGACACTCGCACTACGGAACAGGCAACGACATCGGGACCGAAAAAGCACCCAATCTCAAAGACTGGATATGGGATATAAGCCCATTTCCGATACTCGGTTCAGCATCCGTCCCGATATCGTGACACTCGCAATACGGAACAGGCAACGACTCGGGACCAAAAAAGCACCCAATCTCAAAGACTGGATATGGGATATAAGCCCATTTCCGATACCCGTTTCAGATCTGTCTAGATACTGTGACACTTTTAACCGTCATCGTCAACAAAATCGGGACGGATATAGATATATGATCTCAAAGACTGGAGATTTGGGAAATAAGCCCATTTCCGATGCCCGGTTCAGCATCTGTCCCGATGTCGTGACACTTGCAATACGGAACAGGCAACGCCAATCTCAAAGACTGAACATGGGATAAAAGCCCATTTCCGGTTTCAGCATCTGTCTAGGTACAGTGACACTATTAACCGTCATCGTCAACGTCATCGGAGAGAAAAAAACGAAAAGAAAAGGAGAAGAAAAACGAAAAAGACCTTCGGAGGAGGTCGGCGATGGCGGACTGGCGGACGCCGATGTTGCCGAGGTAGTCGAGGACGGGGAGCATGTTCTTCTTGACGCTGCAGCCGAGGACGAGGGGGTAGCGGTTGACGTCGTTGACGGAGAGGCCGAGCGAGCGGAGGAAGTCGAGGCGCTCGCGGATGACGGGGACGGTGACGGGGAGTTCGAGGCCGTCGAGCTCGTCGGGGACGATGCCGGCGGAGCGGAGGAAGTCGTAGACGAGCGCGCGGTTGGCGGCCTTGTCGGATTGGAGCTCGCGCAGGCTGGGGCGCGAGTAGAGCGACGAGGATCGGGCCGAGATGGGCGCCGCTGAAGAAGGGCGGATTGAGCCGCGCCATGGGAGGAGAGATTGGAATTGGGATTGCTGGGATTGCAGGAAGGGGAAGGGGAGGGATTTGGGGAAGATCGGCCGGGAGAGGGATTTCATCTTGCCTCGCCGCGCTGTGGAGATTTGTGTAGAGATTTGTAGCGATTTTTAGCGATTCGTAGAAATTTGTAAAGAGATTTGTAGCGATTTGTGGAGAGAATGGATAGAAATTTGAAGAGATTTGTAGAGAGAGTGGGTAGAGAGTTGTGGAGAGGGGGGGGGGTTTTGGGATTTTGGATTTATAGGAGCTGAAGAGCTGAGCTGATTAAGGGAGTCGGAGGAGGGAGAGAGAGTGGTGGGAGTCTGTCTATCTCTCTCTCTCTCTCTCTCTCTCTCCTATCTCACACACACTCTCTCTCCTATCTCACACACACACTCTCTCTCTCTCTCTCCCATCTCACTCACTCTCTCTCTCTCTCCTATTCACTCTCTCTATTCTCTCTCTCTTATCTCACACACACACACACTCTCTCTCTCTCTCCTATCTCACACTCTCTCTATCCTCTCACTCTCTCCTATCTCACTCTCTCTCTATCCTCTCTCTCTCTCTCCTATCTCACACATAAGCTTCGGGGATTCGGACAGATCGTTCGAATGTTCGATCGGATCGGGCATTCGAACGATCGAATCCGAATAACGATCTGCCCTGTTCAAATCCGATCCGAACCCGAACTGGAGCATCTGTTCGGATCGGATTGTTCGATCAAGGCGGCTGTTCGGATCGAATGTTCGAATAAGATCCAATTTGAATATGTTGTTCGAATCGGATCGAATCGGATCGAATCGGATCGAATCGAATGTTCGAATCCGGTGGCGCCAGCGCCGCCCAGCGGTGGCCAGCGGCGCCCAGCTGCGCCCAGCGCCGGCCAGTGGCGGCCCAGCCCGACCAGCGGCCGCGCAGCACCAGCCAGCGACCATCCAGCAGCCGCTAGCGCCGGCCAGCGGCGGCCAAAGCTGGCAAGCGGCCGCCAGCGCTTGCCGGATCGGATCGGATCGGATCGTTCGAATCTTGATCAACAGATTCGAACGAACAAAAGCCGATTCGAACAATTTGTTCGAATCTTTCAATCGAACAGACCCTTTGTTCGTGTTCGATCGAAAGTTTAGAACGAACAATTTGGTTCGTTCGTGTTCGATTGCCATTTGTTCGACCTTGTTCGAACAAGTTCTAACAATCGCGAACAATTCGATCCGGCAAGCGCTGGTGGCCGCTGGTCGGCGCTGGCGGCCGCTGGCCGGCGCTAGCGACCACTGGCAGTGTTTGGCGGCCGCTGGATGGTCGCTGGCTGGTGCTGGGCAGCCGCTGGTCGGGCTGGGCCACCACAGGCCGGCGCTGGGCACAGCTGGGCGGTGCTGGCGCCGCCGGATTCGAACATTTGATTCAATCCGATGCGAATGTGTTTGAATCGGATCTTATTCGAACATTCGATCCGAATAGCCACCTTGTTCGAACAATCCGATCCGAACAGATGCTCAGTTCGGGTTCGGATCGGATTTGAACGGGGCAGATCGGTGTTCGGATTCGATCGTTCGAATGCCCGATCCGATCGAACATTTGAACGATCTGTCCGAATCCCCGAAGCCTATCTCTCTATCCTCTCTCTGTCTCTTATCACACACACACTCTCTCTCTCTCCTATCTCACTCTCTCTATCCTCTCTCTCTCCTATCTCACTCTCTCTATCCTCTCTCTCTCTCCTATCTCACTCTCTCTATCCTCTCTCTCTCCTATCTCACTCTCTCTATCCTCTCTCTCTCTCTCCTATCTCACTCTCTCTATCCTCTCTCTCTCTCTCCTATCTCACTCTCTCTATCCTCTCTCTCTCTCTCCTATCTCACTCTCTCTATCCTCTCTCTCCTATCTCACTCTCTCTATCCTCTCTCTCTCTCTCTCCTATCTCACTTTCTCTCTCTCTTTCCCTCTATCCTCTCTCTGTCTCTGTCTCTCTCTCTGACTCTCTCTTTCTCCCCTCTCTCCCTCTCTCTCTCTATGACTCTCTCTCCTCTCTATCTCTCCCTCTCTCTTCTCTCTCTCTCTCACTCTGTCTCTTTCCCTTTCTCTCTCTCTCCCTCTCTCTCTCTGTCTCTTTCCCATTCTCTTTCTCTCTGTGTCTCTCACTCTCCCTCTCTTTCTCCCTTTCTCTTTCTCTCTTTCATCTCTCTCTCCCTCTTTCTGTCTGTCAGTCTTTCTCCTCTCACACTCATACATACACATTCTCTCCCTCTCATTCTCTTTCTCTCCTCTCTTTCTCATTCTCTCCTCTCTTTCTCGTTCTCTCCTCTCTTTCATCTCTCTCTCCCTCTCTTTGTCTGTCAGTTTTTCTCCTCTCTCACACTCATACATACACATTCTCTTTCTCTCCTCTCTTTCTCATTCTCTCCTCTCTTTCTCGTTCTCTCCTCTCTTTCATCTCTCCCTTCTCTCTCTTCTGTCCCTCTCTCTGCTCTCTCTCATCACTCTCTCAACCCTTTTCTCCTCTCTCTCTCTCTTTCATTCTCTTTATCTGTCTCTTCCCTCTCTCGCTCTCTCTCTTTCATTCTCTTTTTCTGTCTCTTTCCTCTCACTCACACACACACACTCTCTCTCTCCTATATTTCTATCTCCTCTCTCCCTTTCATTGTCTTTCCTCCCTCTCCTCTCCTCTCTCTCCCTTTCATTATATTTCCTCTCTCACAAACACTCTCTCCTCTCTCTCTCTTTCCTCTATTTCTATCTCCTCTCACCCTTTCATTCTATTTCCTCTCTCACACACACTCTCTCTCCTCTCTCTCTCCTTCCTCTATTTCTATCTCCTCTCTCCCTTTCATTCTCTTTCTCTCTCACACACTCTCTCTTCTCTTTCTGTCTTTCCTCTCTCTAGATCTCTCCTTTCTCTCTTTCTCCTCTCCTGTCGCTTTCCCACTGATTCTCTGTCTCAGTTTCTCTCAACTAATCTATCATCAGAGAATACCAAAAGTACTAAGTTATCACCAAAACAATTTTTTAGGAAGGGTAAGAAAACATAAGATAGACTGGCACATATTAGACAGACAGAATAGTAAAGTGAGAGAGAGAGATGCATGAACAAGTCAGGCCATGTGTAGCAATATTTTACCAATGCATCATCATATAAAAACCCAAAATTAGTTAAAGTCCCGCCATCAAAACAATAGACTAACCCAACGATTTCAGAGGAAGGGAACAGAAAATTAGACTGGTAGATAGATAGACAGACAGACAGACAAACAGGTAGAAAGAGAGAGAGAGATGCATGAACAAGTCAGGTCATGTGTAGCAATATTTCAACCAATGTATCATCATAAAATAAAATAAAACAAAATTCGTTAAAGTCCCAAGATCAAAACAATAGACTGACCCAACAATTTCAGAGGAATGGGATAGAAAATTAGACAGACAAACAGGTAGAAAGAGAGGGAGAGAGGATGAAGAAGGGAGGCCTACTTGCAGAGCTGCTCGACAGCAGTGACGATCTGCGCGGGCTGGACGACGGTCCACTCCTCGAGGCCTCCGGCGTAGGGGGTGGGCACGTCCTGGGACGAGAGACACGTGACCGGCGCATCCAAATAGTCCCAGAAGTTGTCGATGATGGCGGACCGGAGACTCGCGCCAATCCCCCCTGTCCTCATGCACTCCTCCACAATCAGCACCCTGTGAGTCTTCTTCACTGAATTCCCAATGGTGAACAGATCAAACGGCTTCAACGACCGGATGTCGATCACCTCCGGGTCGTACCCGCGGCTCACCAGCGTCTTCGCCGCCTGCATCACATGATACCTCATCCGAGAGTACGTTAGAATCGTCACCTGCTCCCCGGGCCGCACCATCTCGGCTTCCTCCAGGCACAGGACGTACTCCTCGTCAGGGATGCGCTCCTTTAGATTGTACAGCAGGACGTGCTCGAACAGCACGACCGGGTTCTCGCTGCGGATGGCAGCCTTCATCAGGCCCTTGGCGTTGTACGGTGTGGAGCAGGCCACCATTTGGAGGCCCGGGATGGACTGGAAGTAGGATTCGAGCCGCTGGGAGTGCTCGGCGCCGAGCTGCCGGCCGACGCCGCCGGGCCCGCGGATGACGACGGGGATCCGGAACTGCCCGCCGGAGGTGTAGTGGAGCATGCCGCAGTTGTTGGAGATTTGGTTGTAGGCGAGGAGGAGGAAGCCCATGTTCATTCCCTCCACCACGGGACGGAGGCCGGTCATGGCGGCCCCCACCGCCATGCCCATGAAGGAGTTCTCGGCGATGGGCGTGTCCAGGACACGGAGGTCTCCGTACTTGTTCGCCAGGCCCTTGGTCACCTTATAAGAGCCTCCGTAGTGGCCCACGTCCTCGCCCATCACGCAGACCCGCGGGTCCCGCTCCATCTCCTCCTCCAACCCCTCCCGCAGCGCCTCGAAAAGCAGCAGCTCGTGCCTGCAACCGATGTGACTCGTCAAGTCATGGGCCATGCTAAAAAAACCACCAAAATACATGCACGTAATCGTGTAAGCCGTCCTATTGTTATTCTCGGAGTACGATTCTTAATTCATCATCTTCATCCTTGTGTGGTTTGGGCTGATGATGATGACGTTTAAACAGATCCAGATTTTTACACCACTCGTCGAGTCGTGTAAAAATCACCAAAATACATGCAAGTAATCGTGTAAGCCGTCCTATCATTATTCTTGGAGTAATATTCTTAATTCATCATCTTCATCCAAGTGTGGCTTGGGCTAATGATGATGACATGATTAAACGCTCCATAATCTGGATGGCGTTGAAGATAAAGATCATGCCAGAGACAACGAAAGTCATAGAAGACGCCAATTCCTAGAGAACCGATCAACAAGTATACGATTTGATTTTATTTTAGACTTCATCAATGTCATCTTCCTCGAAATCAGTAGAACTTACCTCTTACACTCATCTTTCGGCAAAAAAATAAATTAAATGAACTACGACCAGTAGATATCGCAGAAATACACGCCATGGATAACCCAGATAGTCAGAAAAAAAAGAACTTGTTGTCCTGGAAAATGGTCAATTAAGTAGAATCGAACATTTTAATATGATTAAGCATACTCCGCAAACAAAAGTAGACATTTTATTGATGGCAAAGAATCAATTTCCATGATATGAACGGTGGGTCTCACCACCATGACCCAACTGCCAGAAGCCATCACATGATGACAGAAAGGTGAATAGTCCCGTTCCTTCAAAGGAAAATACCAACGAGATAATGATAACTTATTGATGTTTAAGAATTATATCTATTGGGAAAAATATAATTTCCACATGTTGAAAATTTGCAAAAATCTAAAGGGAAAACCATGATTTAATAATGTTGGAGAGATCTCGAAGCTGCAACAGGGGAATCAACTCATTTACTGCACTAAAAATATGGTATAAACATCATCTTTTTTTCTGAATCACTTATTGACGCTGAAACTTAGCTTTATGGTCCATGTTGAATGCGTTACTTTTATATCCTTTTTCTTTCTTTTTTTATATCCTTTTTTGTATCTCTCCTATATATGTATCTTCTCGCAAGAAGCTAAATTGAGGGAGAACTATTCTTTTCACTGTCATCTTCTCTCTACTCGAAGCTCCGTTTCCCTTCAGAGCTTCTTCATGGTATCAGAGCCAACACTGGCTTAATTCGTTTCTCAGATCATCCCCATTCTCGTTCTCGTTCTTCAGATCGTCGACGAAGTTGGCGTCGGTTCTTCAGATCATCGCCATCAAATGGCGTCAAATCTTCGAACATTCCTTCGGCGTTGATTCTTCAGATCTTCACCGTCTAACGGACTCGATTCTTCAAATCTTCGGCATTCTCGGTGTTCTCGGCGCCGACTCTCCAGATAGCCGTCGAGTTTTCCAAATCTTTGGCGCTCTCGGCATTATCTGTGTTCTCGGCGTTCTCGGCGGCGACTCTCCGGATAGTCGTCGATTCTTCAGCTCTTTGGTATTCTCGGCGTCGATTCTCCAGATCGTCGAGTTTCCAAATTCTTCAGATCGTCGACTCTCCAGATCGTCAATTCTTCAGATCGCCAACTTTCCAGATTCTCCAAATCGACGACTCTCCAGATTGTCGATTCGGCTAATTCTCGGCGACGACGTCTCCAGATCTGCATCGTGAGACATCTTCCTCATTCCAGATCTCGGTGTTGGCGTGAGCAACTTTCACGTTCCTTGGCAGATCCACTCATTCAGGCAACTGAGGTCGTAAGACCTGTTTGACCCACCGATGTTTAAGAGATTCTCGAATCAGTTACTTGACGTCAACAGAGCCCAATCCGTCACGCCTTTTTTCTTTATTCCTTGGCTGCTATTGAAGTTTATTGATTCCATTGCATCGATAATATGGCCTCTACAGACTCCTCTACTTCCGCTGCCATTCAGCCACCAGGGCTCAACCTTCACTCATCCGAATTGAGCTCTTGGCATTACTCATTGCCACGAATGCCTTCTGAGTTTCGATTCACTGGGTTGAATCTTCTTCAATGGCGTCAATATGTTCAAATTACCTTGAAGGGGAAGCACCTTGTTGATGAGCCGCCATCTCCTACAGCTCCTCATTACGAACACTGGCTTGATGTTGAAGGTGTGGCTCACCGGTGGCTACTTGACAGTATCAGTCCATCGTATGCAGCTGAGTTCTTATCTCTCAATTCTGCCAAGGAAATATGGGATGCAGCTCAAGAATCTCACTCCAAGCGAAATAATCTGGCGATTATCTATGAACTTGTTACTCGCTCTACTAATTTGGTCCAGGGGCAACGATCTGTTCGAGCTTACCACCTGGAATTTTTGTCTCTCTGGGCTGAGTTGGACCACTACATGCCACCCGACCCTCACTCAGTCGATCGTGGGTATGTTCTCCAACTCCGAGTGTTTAAATTCCTCATGGGATTGAATCCAGAGTACGAGTCTTTGCGTGGGCAACTTCTTCACCGCGAGAAGGTCCCTACCTTGAAAGAAGCCCTTGTGGCCGTTCAGATGGAGGAAACTCGTCTTGGGGTATTCCACTCTGAGCCGGTTTCTGTGATGGCGGTTCAACAGCTGGGAAACCCACGACCTACATCTGCTCGGGGTGGATTGCCTCATATGCCCTCTCATAATATGAAGCCACCTCACATGCAACCCACGGCATCAAAAGTGGCGCCCGCCGTGGGAGGCTCACATGTTGATTCTTCTCTTGTCTGCAACTATTGCAAGAAACGAGGTCATACCAAGGAGACTTGCTACAAGTTACTGAGGAAAAATGCTCATCAAAGTCACTTGGTGACTCATATTTCATCTGCCGGCGGGCCATCCATGACTACTCCTATGTCTCTTCCTGAGCCATCTCAACCAATTGCCGAAGCCACATCTTCACTAGGAGACCAGCTTCGACGTGATGAAATTGACCAACTCAGGCAGCTTCTACAGTCAAAATTGGTGGACTCTACCTCCTTCGTTCATCAAGGTACACCCTCCTACTCTTCCACTATGCAATGGATAGTTGACTCAGGTGCCACAGCCCATATGACTCCTATATCCCAATGCTTCCTTACCTACGCCCCTTCTCCTAGTTCTCATACAGTTAGCACTGCCGCTGGGGACTTCATTCCCGTGGCCGGTATGGGATCTATTCAAATCACCCCCAATCTCACTCTCACCCATGTTCTTCATGTCCCAGTCTCACCCTGAGTCTCCTCTCCCTCCATCACCTCGTTCAAGACCTTGGTCAAGACGTATTTTTTACCCCTAATTCTTGCTTCTATTGTGATAAGGTGTCGGGGCAGATGACTACACTTTCTGAGGAACGAGGGGGCCTTTACATCCTTCACCGTTCTACATCCGTCTCTCCTTTGGCCCCTGCTCTCGGCATTGCTCTCTCCACTGTGGCGCCGGGCCCTCTTTGGCTTCTTCACCGTCGCTTGGGACATCCTTCTTTCTCTACTTTGAAATTCATGTTCCCTCGTTTGTTTCATGGACGTCCTGTGGAAGGGTTTGTTTGTGAACCATGTCAGTTAGCTAAACATACTCGGACAACGTATCCTCTTTCTGATCCCTCTTCTCGTCCCTCCTCCCCTTTCTCTCTCATTCATAGTGATATATGGGGACCTGCTCCTGTTCATAGAGCGTCGGGTGCCCGATGGTTAGTGATCTTCGTCGATGATTTTATACGTGTTACATGGGCCTATCTCCTCAAGCCCAAATCAGACCTTTCCCAAATAATAATTTCATTTTATTCGCTTATCCAAAATCAGTTTGCTACCTCCCTCAAACGCTTCCGCTCCGATAATGCCCGTATATCTATATCAATCCTACCATTTCTACCTTCTTCACCTCTCATGGCATTGTTCATGAAACATCCTGTCCATACACACCCCAACAAAATGGCCTTGCAGAACGCAAGTTTCGTCACATCTTTGACACCACACGCTCTCTTCTTCTTCATATGAACATGCCAAAATACTTCTGGGGGGAAGCCACTCTCACCGCAATCCATCTCATCAACCGACTTCCCTCTCGAGTTCTATTCCACCTTTCCCCTCTTGACGCTCTCCATAAGGCCTACCCCATGGTTTCCCTGAAAACTAATCTCACTCCCCGTGTCTTTGGTTGCATCTGCTACGTAACTAAACATCATCCTTCTCGAGACAAACTTGATGCTAAAGCACTCCGATGTGTCTTTGTCGGTTACTCCTCTCACCAAAAAGGTTATAAATGCTACCACCCTTCTACTCACCGCTTCATTGTCAGTAAAAATGTCACATTTGACGAGTCCACTCCATTTTATCCCGTTGAATCATTGTCCACCCCTTCCTCCTCTACTTCACTTGATGAGTCCCTTGATTTCTTGGTTCCACTTACGACCCCATCGTTGTCTCCTTCACCCATTCCGACTTCCTTGGCTCCTCCACAAAGATTTGATGGGACCACGTATCATCGCCGTCCACGCCCTACTCTAATTGTCTCCGCACCACAACCTACAACACCACCCCTCCTTTCATCCCATGACGACCTCCCTATTGCTCTCCGGAAAGCCCCTCGTTCTTGCACTTCCACCCCCTTGTACCCTTTGGCAAATTACCTTTCCTCCCATCGGCTCTCCTCGTCTTACCGTGCCCTTTTCACCCGACTTGATTCTATTGTCATACCGAAGACTGTGGCTGAAGCATTAGGTTCCCCTGAATGGCGACGTGCTATGGAAGAGGAGTTGGCTGCCTTGGATAAAAATTAGACATGGGATCTTGTTCCTTTACCTTCGGGGAAATATTTAGTTGGCTGTCGGTGGGTCTATACTGTCAAACACCAGTCTGATGGCTCCCTCGAGCGGTATAAAGCCCGTCTTTTGCTAAAGGCTATACTCAACAATTCGGTGTTGACTATCTAAAGACGTTTGCCCCAGTTGCAAAAATGAACATTGTGCGTCTTCTTATCGCACTTGCTGCTCATCATGACTGGCCTCTTCAACAATTTGACGTCAAGAATGCCTTTCTTCATGGTGATCTCCATGAAGAGGTTTATATGGCCCTGCCTCCTGGTTATGTGGCTTCTTCTTCGGCGCTTCCCTTGGTATGTCGCCTTAAGAAATCTCTTTATGGTTTAAAGCAGTCTCCTCGCGCTTGGTTTGGTCGCTTCACGCACTGGATGAAATTATTTGGCTACTCTCAGTGCAATGGAGACCATACCCTTTTCTACCATCATTCCACGTCCGGGGGAGTCACCCTACTTCTTGTGTACGTGGATGACATTATTATTACAGGGAATGATTCCCAGGCAGCGGCAAAATTGGCATCTCATCTTGCCAGGGAATTCGTTATTAAACATCTTGGCTTACTTCGCTACTTCCTTGGAATTGAAGTGGCATATTCTGCAGCTGGTATTTTCCTTTGTCAACGGAAATATGTTGTTGATCTCCTTCAAGAACTTGGTAAGGAAGACTCACAACCTCTATCTACTCTTGTTGAAGTGAATCATCGATTATCCCTGGCAGAGCATGAGGAGGCTGTTGATCAAGGAAGGTACCAAAGATTAGTGGGTAAACTGATATATCTCACTCACACTTGCCCTGATATTGCTTATACAGTGGGCGTGTTGAGTCAATTTATGCACTGTCCAAAGGTGTGTCATATGCATGCTGTCAATCGTGTACTTCACTATCTCAAGGGTACTGTTGGACTTGGTCTTCAGTTCAAGCGTAAAGGTGGTCTTCAACTTGATGTCTACACAGATGCTGATTATGCTGGTTCTCACGTTGATCGTCGCTCAACAACGGGCTACTGTACTTTTCTTGGTGGCAATCTTATTACATGGCGCAGTAAGACGCAAGCTGTCGTATCTCGATCCAGTGCCGAAGCTGAATTTCGTGCCCTGGCACAAGGTCTCTGCGAGGCATTATGGATCACTAATCTCCTTACAGAGCTGAAACTATCGTGTCCTCAGCCAACTCAAATGTTTTGTGATAATAAGTCGGCTATCAGCATCGCCCATGATCCAGTGCAACACGACCGCACTAAACATGTTGAAGTTGATCGACACTTTATAAAAGAAAAGCTGGAGTCAGGACATTTTTGCCTTTCATACATTCCATCCGCCCATCAACGACCTGATATTCTCACCAAAGGACTATCTGTCCCACGTTTTCGAGAATTATGTGGCAAACTGGGAATGGATAATATCCACTCACCAGTTTGAGGGCGACTGTTGAATGCGTTACTTTTATATCCTTTTTCTTTCTTTTTTTATATCCTTTTTTGTATCTCTCCTATATATGTATCTTCTCGCAAGAAGCTAAATTGAGGGAGAACTATTCTTTTCACTGTCATCTTCTCTCTACTCGAAGCTCCATTTCCCTTCAGAGCTTCTTCAGTCCAATATGCCAAAAACAGTTGCTCAAGATTACAGTGTGCAAGAAACAAAATTTTTTTTGAAAGAAAAGTAGGGCAGACCACCCGGAAACCGGTGGTCCACCTAGTGTGCAAGAAACAATGAACTGCATGAGTTTATACGGACTCTTCAGAGAGGGTCAAGAGCCCAAATAGATTATCAGAAAGTTGATCAGATAGTTCTGGAATCTATTCCCAAGAGAGATTATTGAGAAAACCCTAACCAATTTAGCGAAAAGAACAGTTGCTCCAATAATCGGTTGTAATTTTGTAATCCTCTAGCCAATCAATCCGGAAATAAATTCAAGTGTACAAGTCTTACAACACGCTAAGATAAAAGATATATTTTTTCTGAAGAAAGACAAAAAGAGATTATGAACTCATCTTAGAAGAATCCCATCAAACCAACTAGGTGCATCATAAAAATCATGGAAATTATGGGGTGAAGTGACCAAATATAAGATTAGATTGAAGTTTCCAGAAGCGTATTCGCAAACATACAAAAATATGGGTCAATTTTTTCACTCTGATAAAGAGAAATTTCACTATGATAACTAAAAAATGTTGGAGGCAAATAGAACATCACCCTGGTTTAGATGAGGCAGGAGCTGTGGTTGACTCTGCATTGCCCTGAGAAAGGATAACCATCCGTATTCAGAGTAGAAAAAAAATCCATAGAAGAAATAGTTGTCGAATGCAACATAATCACTGGATGGAAGAAGGTGAAGCGCCGGAAAAAAAAGAAATTCGAATATTATAAATATTTAAACCTACCGTGACAGCACGAAGAGCGAATACTGTGCCAGCACGGATCTTCCTTTGGTCCACCCGAAAATTCAACATAGAGTCGGATCTGAGTGCCTTCATAGATCCGAGCCTCCCTACATCCACATGCAAATTGCAAAATAAACACAAAAAATATCATCATGAAGTTGCAAATTTGAACAAAACCAGCTTCATGGGGTGGGGGTTACAATCAAGAGAACACCGTCGAAAAATCTTGTCAAGACACCACAAATTTGAATAAAACAGCTTCATAGAACAACACTGACACTTTTCCCAAGGAGAGAAACCAGCACCAACAAACAAAATAAAAGAAGACACGAGTTCTCAGAACTCAAATCTGACGAGAAAAATAACACAATTTTTTTAAAAAACAGGAAGATCACCGGAGAACAGTGATCAGCCTGAGAAAAATAACGTAATAACGCACGAAACGAAGGGATATTGGTACATACGAATATGATGTAGACGCAAGGATAAGAAATTATCACAGACAAAAGGATCGTGAAGTCACAAATTTGAACAAAAACATCTTAAAGGGACGGGGGTAACAGTTTTGCAAGAGAACACTGCCAAAAAATCTCATCAAGACATCACTAATTTGAATAAAACAGCTTCAAGGGACGACAGCAACACTTCTCCCAAAAGAGAGAAACCAGCACAAACCAACAAAATAAAAGCCAACATGAGATCTCAAAACTCAAATCAGGCAAGAAAAGCACCAAAAAAAATGAACGGATTTAGGTAAAATTATGATCCAAGGAAGAAGAAAAATCTCGTCAAGATGCCGCCATTTGATTAAAAACAGCAAAAAAAGTCCCAAATTGAGAAAACAGCACAAACGAACAAAAGAAAAACCAACATGAGATCGCAGAACTCAAATTGAACAAATTCAAGTAAAATAAGGATCCCGTGTAAAAGAAAAGAAATCAGAGATGACCAATACCAACAGCTTCAAGGGACTCCTATCACCCTTTTCCAAACAGAGAAACCAGCAATTACGAGCAAAATAAACCCAACATGAGATCTCAGAACTCAAATCAGGCGACAAAAATGCCAAAATAACATAAAAGCCAACATAACATCTCAGAACTCAAATCAGGCGAAAGAAATTAAGAAATGAACAACTTTAGGTGAATTAAAGATCTAATGTGAAAGGAAAAAATCAGAGATTACTAATCCCAACAGTTTCAAGGGACTAAATCACACTTTAACCAAACAGCGCGAAACCAGCACCGACTAGGGAGCGGGCAAAATGAAATCTAAACTCAAATCAGGCGACAAAAACACGAAAATAACATAAAAACCATCATAACATCTCAGAACTCGAATCAGGCAAAAGAACATAAAAAATGAACGACTTTAGGTGAATTAAAGATCTAATGTGAAAGGAAAAAGCTAGAGATGACCAATACCAACAGCTTCAAGGGACTAAAATCACACTCTTTCCAAACAGCGAAAACAGCACCAACCAGGCAAGGAGCAAAATAAAATCCAAACTCAAATAGCACAAAAAATAACATAAAAACCATCAAAACATCTCAGAACTCGAATCCGGCAAAAGAACATAAAAAATGAACGACTTTAGGTAAATTCAGGATCTAATATGAAAAGAAAAAGCCAGAGATGACCAATACCAACAGCTTCACGAGAATAAAATCACACTCTTCACAAACAGCGAAACCAGCACCAACCACGCAAGAAGCAAAATAAAACCCAAACTCAAATCAGGCGAAAAAAAACACCAAAAAAATCATGATCTGAATTTCAAGAAAAAAGCTCAAAGATTACCATTGGCAACAACATGCGCCTTGCCGGACCCCGGATTCAGTACGATCGACGCCGCCGCCGCCGCCATTACCCGAATGCTGAAGGCGCTGAACAAGCGAGAGAGATCTGAAGCTTACTCTTTATACGCGGAGGAGCTCGGCAGGCGTCGGAGGAGATGGCGGAGAGGCCGATGAAGAACCGGCGGAGTTGCTGATGAAGGAGGCTATCTCAGTACAAAGCCCTCAAGTGTTCTTCGCTTTCCACGCTTCCCGTGCGAATACATCCCCAACCGCGCCACGTCAGCAATCTTACCATATCAATAATCCACTCGTATAAAAAAAAATTGGCATTTAATTTATTTATTTTTTGTTGGCAAAAACACGGTGCCGCGAGGGAACGGCAGCCGTCGTTACGTCACACGTCACGGTGACGGCAACGTGGTGGATGATGTGACGGTGACAGTGACGGAATTTGGGCCCCGTGACGGTGACGGTGACTGATGATGAACTGGGGGTGATCGTGACGTGACGGGATGGCCGTCACGGATGGCGGCCGTGATGGATTTTTAAAAATGACCAAAAAAGCTTAAAAATCGTTAGATTTAAGCGTTTCGACGACCGAGATTTCGCCATGTGGTGTCGCTGACTCGATTTCTTGGCATTTTGCAGAAAAGTCCCTGCATTAATTTGCGCGCGCAAAAGGATGATGTTCATAGATAATTAGAGATATGCCCTCTAATTCTCTCTCCTCCGCATGGTTGTTATTCCCGTCACACGTGACAGTGACGCCGTCCGGTGACGGGGACTTGACGGGGATGTTGCAAACCATGACGGTGACACAAACGTGACGGATTTTTCAGAAATCGTAGGACGTGTGACGGGATAGTGATGTGACAAAACTTTTGTCACGTCACCTTCCGTCACGGATTGTCATCCATCGCGTCACGTCCCAAACATGTCGTTCCCTAGTGTCGGACACGACCGACCCTGGGCTCGTCCACTATGTTAAGATTTACTGTTTGCAAGAGTTTGTAGGCTTGAGTGAGCGTAAATATCCCAATATACACATGGATCCCACTCATCCTGCCCACCGAGACACTAAGGAAAGGCAGATGATACGAACCTTGATCTAGGTTCGTGATGGAAGGAGGGTAGAGGGCGAGGCGAGGTACACGTTCCTGGGGTAGGAGAGGTGAAACAGGAAGGATCCGAGAGGAGGCTGTGCAGAGGGGGTAGGGATCAGCCCGTGACGAGCCACCTGAAGACACGGTGATGTAGAGACGATCATGAGGACGGGGATCGTAAAGGGAGACAGAGCATGGATATAAGAAGAGACGAGAGGGGAGGGAAAACTAACAGTCACTTAAGAAACAACTTCCAGTCTGCCCTCCTAGGAGGGTTGTGCTATTTAAAGGAAACATGGAGGGGAGGGGCCTGGCTACCATTAAAAGAAAAAAGACAAAAATACCCCCAATGAGGGCTCAGGGTAGGGAACGGCATGTCTGGGATGTGACGCCCCGGATGTGATGGGACAGATGATGATCCCTGGCGGATGGTGACATGATGAAAGTTTCGTCATGTCACCGTCCCGTCACACGTCTTAGGATTCGGAAAAATCCATCACGTTTGCGTCACCTTCATGGTTTGCGGCGTCCCCGTCACGTCCCCGTCACCGGACGGCATCACCGTCACGTGTGATGGGAAAAAAACATGTGGAGGAGAGAGAATTGGAGGGGCATATCTCTAATTATCTTTGGGCAACATCCTTTTCCGCGGGTGAATTAATGTAGGGACTTTTCTGCAAAATGCCAAGAAATCTAGTTAGCGACACCACATGGCAAAATCTCAGCCGTCCAAAAGCTTAAATCTAACAATTTAAAGCTTTTTGGGTCATTTTTTAAATCCGTCAGAGCTGATGGCCGTGACGGACGTCCCGTCACGTCACCGTCACGCCCAGTTTGTCATCCGTCACCGTCACCATCACCGTCACCGCCACCGTCACAGGCCCCCTAATTTTGTTACCGTCACCATCACGTCATCTGTCATGTTGCCGTCACCGTGACGTGTGAGGTGCAGATGTCGGCTGCCGTCCCAAGGGAATCCTATCAGCAGACAACAGTTGTACCTTGACAGACCGTTGAGTATGCGTCAGATGCCAAAACTGGGTTGTTGTCCCTGGACGGCGTTGGTGCATGGATGAGAGTAGGGGCTGTCATCACCTTTGTCAAAGGTCATCGCAAGAGCGTCTCAATGTAGATGTTTATTGCTAACGGGCTATGTAGGTTGCGGTGCTTGGCAACTGCCAAAATTTCGGAGATAAGCAAAGTTAAGTGTTTATTTCTTCCTAAAGTCAGAAGAGACCTCAAAATATTTTTTTCATCTCTATCATTGTTTTTTTCATCTCTATCATTTACATTGTACAAAAATGATGGCAATGTTTATAAGATAAAACTTTATATCTTCCAAAAGTCAGAAGATACCTCGAATTTGGTATTTTACTTATGTCCACACTTTTATTTGGGACAGCTAAATGCTGGTCCACTTTCTCACATTGTACAAAAAAAATGAATGAAGGGATGTTTGCATATTGAAAACGTTTTTTGTATCTGATAGTCTGAAGATACTTTTAATATTTTTTTTTATTTTGGAATTATGAGACCTTTTCTCAAAGAGTACAGAATAGAGCATGAATCTTAGTTATATGTTGATAATCACAAATAAACTGTTATTTTGATACCAATTTATGTAATTTATATGTTTATTTTATTTGAAATGAACATAAATGTGTGTAATTTAAGCTAAAAATACTTTATTATATGTTTAAAACAATATTCTGATTTTTCAGTTTTGTGGCATTATATGGAATTTTCTTAAATTAAATTCATGAATAAGATTTTTTTAAGTATGAATATAGAATTTTGGATTTTTAGAAATATTTTTCGGTACTTTTTTTTACAGTCTTCCAAAAATTTTATCTTGCGCTAGTATCCTTTGCATGGAATAGGAGAAGAGAAAAAAAATTATATGGTTTAGAATGATCCAACTTCAAATCACAATATCTAACATCTGGAAGGGTGTCAAGCTGAAATTTAAAGGACACCTTTGTCTCCATCCCCTCAAACAATCCATTTCCTTTGATCAATAAATAGACATTGACGGAGGCAAATTGTGTGTTAATTTTAAATGTCGTTGTAAATTAATTTGCCTAAATCAAATAAATTTGATACAATATATAAACTTACTCAAGTGTATAGCGTAAGGTAGTCTCCACAGGGACTGGAGTTTAGGTATATATTCAATAATCGAGTTGTTATTTATTAAGATATAGTAATAATACTAAAGATAATAATAAGAAGAAGAGACAAGTAATAAGAAAGTATAGAGAATATTAGTTTAAAGAGAAAATATATGAGATTATTTATATATGTAGTAGAGATACTAAGAATAATAAAGACTTAATATATTAGATATTATATTTAAGAATGATAGTAATATAGCTAGTTAAAAGATAGATAAGAATTTAATAAGAATAAGTAGTTTAAAAAGAGTAAATTAGAAGAAGAAGAAGAAGTTAGATAGATAGGGAAAGACTTAATAATTACCTAATAATGACATGATTAAGTAGCCAGATAGATATATTAAGAGAGAAAGAAAGGGTTAGAGTAGTATTTATATACTAAGAAGATAGGTAAAGAGAGAGTATTAAGTAATTATTTAAGTATAATATACTAAGTATAAGTATAGAGAAATATTAAGGAGTAAAGAAGGAGTAATAGAAATTAATAAGTACTTATAGTAATATAAAAAGAATTCTAGGTATCGAATACTCCATAGAATTAGTATATGTATTTTTATATGTTATATATATATAGTTATAGTTGATTCAATGAAATAAAAGGGTGGTTTAGTCGAACAGCCGAGAGGTGTTCGACCAAATTCCCAAGAGATTGTCGGAATAAGATAGATGTATAGTCTAATTAACTATAATATAATTTTTATGAGTATTTTATATAGGTTTTTATAAAGGAAAATCGAAGGTAAGGGGTATTTCTGCCGAACAACCGTGAGGTGTTCGACAGAATGCCCGAAAGAGGTCGGGTTATCTATCTTTATATTTTTTTTTCAATTTATATAAAGTTGATGAAATCGAACTTATATAGTTCGAATAATGTTCATTGAACACATGAGGTGTTCGATGAAATGCCCAAACCAAATTGCAATACGAATTTTTGATATGAAACTTCAGCAATATCTACATTAAACTAGAAATATTCAAATTAACAAAACCATAACCGTTTCTCATCCAGATAAAGCGAAAGAAAATTACAAACTCACCCTGAATCAAAGATAAGGGGGAGGTGGCACCGATCGCCGCCGCCTAGCTTCAGTATGCAAATTCTCCCTTGCTTCTCTAAGTCTTCATCTTCTTCAGATCGTCTAGCGCCTTCTGAGCTCTAGGAGCTATCAGGGGGTTGTCACACCCTTCCTCTTGCTCCACCAGCCTTAGACGGGTCTTCCACCGTCTCTAAGAACCTCGGTCGAAAGAAATCTCAAATTGGGGGTTCTCGGCCCTTTTTAATGGCCTAGGAGGGGCCTCCCAGGCTGTCTGATGGCGGGGGATAACCTTGAGGGTCCTCCCAGGCCATTAGATTGCTTAGCGGTCCCCCTCACCGGCCTACAACTGTCTCTGACCGGCGGCATCGACAGACAGGGGCACGAATGGATGAAACTGCCCCTGGCCGTTTGATCCTCTTTATAAATGTCCAATGGCTGTGGTTAAGTCTATATAAAATACTCGAAGCTCGGTCTTTGGGCCAGGCTGGCTCGAAGCCCGCTCTCCTTTTTTTATTTTGTTTCTTGATATCGCAGCCCATCGGGTTGCGATCGCTTGGTCACCCGGTGGCCCGGCCCGAGCGGCGATAAAATAGACTATGGGCTGTAAATCCCATACCGTGAAGAGCTATATAAATGTCAGATTGTATTATCAACTGAATAAAAAACAAAGCCATACCTCTCATGCGCGCGACTTGACTTGTGTAGGCTTCTCTGTTGGCATGTTCTCCTTGTGGCTGGCTGGGCGTGCCTGCCAGGCGCTGCCCCTTGTCGGATGTGGACTGGCTTGAGCCTTGCACTCGTTGGCCTGCCACTGGCTTGGGCTTTAAGCGCCTGGTCGGGTTCTTAGCCGGCCCAATAGACCCTTTTTTATATTTATATATATGCATTTAATTTGTTTTCTTCTTATTTTTTTATTTCTTTCTTCAATGTCTATATTGGCTTCACCACTGCAATACCATAGATGCATTAGAAAATTAAAAAATGTCGTGAATACATTTTTACTAAGAAATATTTAAAGTTGTAAAACATGCATAAAAATGACATTAAAATGCACTATTTTATCATTTGCTCTATTGAGAGCATGAAATGCAAAAATCTTGTGAAATTGAAGATAATACACATGATATGTACCCAAAATGACCTTAAAATGTGTACGTTTACATGCCACATTTTGGGTCTATCAGACACCATCATCTTTGTAAGAAGGAACTATTTGATTTTATTCATAAGACAGATTCAAATAGTGATTTACTCATCTAAAGTATATTTTTGGTATGCCCATGAGTCTGAGGAGCAAAGAATTGAAGGACCAATGCTCTACTCAGGGTTTTTGAAGAGAGCACCACTCAGCATATTGGACACATGACAACATGGTTAGTATAATCTTCATCTTCTTCAGAATCACATTTTTGTCTTTTTTCCGAGGTTATCGCCATCTAGGATATCCAAGGCTTTCACCATCACGCTTTCCTCTAACAACTCAGATGATCACTTTCATGTATCTCCCACCAACTCTGGAACTCTTTGGTGTGTATGCTATCATCTATGCCACAAATCATGACACTAAAATCACTTCACTCACTAATGTTGCATACACTCGCCTCAACTCCCCTGTCCACTGGCATAATTGGAGAGCATGTTAATGCAAGTAAGTTATAAATAACACTTTCTCATTATGAAATTCATTAAAATACATAAAATTATTCTATAAAATTTGGATACAATTAAGTGAAACAATATGTATAATATTCACTTACTATAACTATTTCACTATTCTGATACTATTCAATATGTAGTTCCAAAAGTAAGTAATTCTTTTTTATGCCAATGATTTTATCAAAATATATCACTATTTATATTCATCAATAATTTTGATGTTTTCCTTAAAATTACTCAGTTGTAGGCGGGTATCAACTATGGGTATTTAAATGGAACTATGATATAGATCCCCATATATAAGATACTTGGATCAAGTATACACAATTATTGACTCTAATTACATTCATTATTTATTTGGCCATAAGTAAATCATTGATAGCTTACCTTCCTTTCCAAGGACCTGGTCACATGGCAAAGCAAGAAACAAAGGATTCTACCAATGTTGGGAACATAACATAAGTTGTGTTCAATAGTTCATAGGATGTGTTGAGTAAATAAGATCAAGGAAAAATTATATTTTATCCATCATTTGTGAAAGTTATAAAATCCATACATGATAACAAGGATTCCTCTGATATAGCTTGCGCCCTTTGTTGTGGAAATTAACGACAAGTTCTTCTGTATTCTATAAGAAAATGCCAAAAGAAATACTGGGTTATGCTTACCAAAGGCACCCTGTCTTAATAATTCAAAAGACTTGTTTCTAGTTAGTCATAAAAATATCCATTCATAGACTGGAGAGAGATAAATTAGAAATTTACGCAAATTTGTACATTTTTGCCTCTGAATTTGTTTATGTGCATATGTGTATGAGTTATGAATAAACAGGAAGGACTAAAATGTGTATTATAATAATATTACCCATAAAGTTTAAGCATTATTTAAATAGTGAATGTCAAGGTACACTGTGTGGCATCCATTTAACCATTTTTTCTCCCTCAATGCGTTGCTCTATTTTACCGTGAAAGTCTGAACTAATTTTCAATGCCAATCAGAGTGTTAATAGTGTGAAACTATGGATAAAAATCTCAATGAATTTGAATGACACAGAGAAATGATACTAGGGTAAAATTTCCATATTTATACTATCTCTTTGATGTTTTAAATCGGAGTGAAAATTTTTGGTACCTAGGGCCGCAACTGACAGGAAATTAAGACAATTCTCATAGTGTGAGACTTAAAATAAAATCTTTATGTACTTTAAAATTTGATGTTCTAATCACCTTGCAAATAGATCAGATCTGTGATTTCTCTGTTTCTCAGTTGAGATGGGTTGAGCTATTCAAATATGTAGTCTCTACATATATTCACTCCATCCCCAACACATCAATTCTACTCCATCTTGATGATCTCCATAATCGATGACATATTAATTATTGGATTAATATCAAAATTTCATTTCTATTTTCATTAAAAATTATTACATGTGAATTTTTATCAAGCTTAAAATGGTCTTATTGCTTTTTGGAATGAGACTATGGGTTTTCTTTATTTTTAGGTTATTTATTTATTTTTTGACATAATATTTAGTAACAAAATAATTTTCTATGTCAACAAATATATGCAGATTTTTTCAAACTATACTGGAATATATTGCTTTTAAGTCAATTTATATATCTTCAGTATTTCTCAAGAGTTAAAATATATTTTCTGGAATTAATTGGATTTATGAGTTTTTCCAGATTTTTTTTAAAAATTGTGGCATGCTAACAATCTGCCACATTAATTAAGTAAAAGATGGAAAATTGGATGGCCAAGAATGATTTAACTTGACATTGCTATAGCTAACGATCCAGAAGGATTTTATAGTTGCATTTTTTAGCATACCTTCCTCTCTCTCTCTCCCCTCTATCCATCCTTATGGTTGGATATATAAATAACCCCATCTATTAATGTAAAAATAATTCAATAATTTTTATGCTTTAATAGAGTGGTTGAAATAAAGTGATTTCAAGATCCATCGAGTTTTCTTGGTGTTTGTCTTCAAGTAAAGTTATAAGGCGAAAGAGAAATGGAGAGACTCTCTTATTATCATAAATCACCTTGATGCTGGAAAAATATTAGGATCTACAGTAATTCTTATTGCTCTTACATTTTCATCTTCTTCTTAGACATTGTCTGTCAATTTGAGTCCATCACTTCCACCCCATCCATCACATCCATATGCATTGTTCATCTAAAATTTTACACACTAGTGTCATTCACCATGCCCACTTTATTGCATTCATTTAGATTCATTCATTATTACACATTTATATATTTATTTATCATCTTCCTCATCTCATCATATTATTAGTTTATAAATATATCATCTCATCCCTTAATCTCCATACAAAATGCATTTTAAATCATATTTTACACCCTCATGGAGATGAACCTTGCTCATAACTAGTCAAATTATCTTCCAAATTATTCCCCCTTGGAGGTTTATACATTTTTATTGATAACTCAAATAAAAATGATATATTAGTCAGCCAAATTTGAGTTCATCAGTTATTTGTCGTTGTTAAGTCATTCCAATCACTTTGAGAGTGTAGCAAACAGGAGAAATGAAGAGTATGATGGAAATTTAAATAATTCTGTCTTAGGTGAATTCCAATTAGGGCCTTCTTCTAATTATATTTAATGTGGTTTTTTATTAAAAAATAAAAATCAAATTATATCTTTTGACATCTAAAGGACCATTTGCATGTGACTTTCTAGGCCCATGTATTAGTCTAGTTAATGACTCTAGTCATCCAACTACCTTTATTGGTTGGCCTAATTAATTATCCGCATAAATATATAAATTAATTACTAAATGATCAATTTAGTTCAATCTGTAGGTCAAGTTTGCGTCATGTTGATTACCAATCTACACCTCGTGCTCCAGAAGAAACAAATGGGTATTTTAATTCTCTCATATTACCTTGCTATCAATGGCTAGTTCTTTGTTTACTTGCCACCCCTAGGACATGTTAGGGTATGGTCAATTATCAAACCCTGATATGTCATCCCATTTAGTACTCATGTATTGGGAAATCATCAAAGATCCCTTCTTTGATATTCCACTACCTTGGGCCAAGGACTTCATCACATCATCTACCTTGAGTTTGTATCCTTTCATTCCGAGGGCATATAATTCCATGTTGATTTCACTATCATCTTTGTGAACTTCTTGTTGCATTCAAATTTTATTAGATGGTTAAGAATTATTTGTACAATAACTCATACGTCATAATCAAAGCATAGAAATTGGTGTCTCAAATCTGAATACTACTTTCACAACCTTGATGAAAATCAACTTAGTTGAGGGTTTGGAATAATACATTCATAATCTGATCAATTCAATAAATTGTTTCCTTAAACAACACCAACTATCCATCATTAATGCCTCCACACTAATGGCTTCAAGATCAAACATACACATCATATGATTGGGACTATATTATACAATTATATATAAATGTTTTGATATGAGTATCCTTTGAATAGGAATATTTGGAATAAATGTTTAAAAACTGATGGAAATGTGGAAAACAAACCAATCACAAAGTCCATATCTCTTTAAATATTCATTGATAGATATACATATGTTATAATGTACCTATGATACATATAACGAAGTCCATGAATATACAATATGAATTAGGAAATTTGATATTATCATAATACGGAGTGGAAATAAAAGGGCAAGAGAGATTTTTCTAATACTAATGAAATTTAATGGGTGAAGTTTGAACTGAATTTCTTAGGCCGCATACACAAATGGATGATAATGCACTTTTAATTCAAATACTCACAAAACCACCACACCTTAAAATAAATGATCGACATACAGTAGACACAAACTGGAATCCAAATTAATTTCTCGATAATCTTATGCACTTACTTCAATACACAAATAATTAGGTTATAGAAAATGCCATAGCCATTTGTAGATCCCACACATCTCTATAAATTATTTTTCATTGTCAGGACATCTTTGTTAACAAAGTAAAAGTACACCTCAAATATGTTGGTTGGATTAGGAAGATACACTATATATATCAGATTAATACATGAGTTGGAGATATCGCTTGTGATCACAGCTCCCAATGGTTGCATCAATGTACTGGTGGTGTGATAGACCACTAGTATATTGGAAGGAGTGATGGGGACCATCTAGCTCCAAATACTGGTCTCAACAAGCTCGAGGAGCCAGGGCTGAGGTGAAAGCCCCAACCTTCAGGTATGCGGCCTAGTCAATGGCCCCCAAAGTTGACGTTTTGATGTTATCTTCGTCGTGCTTTTATGACCTCTTTTCATTTGTAGGCTTTGTGGGTGGGCCATAGTATTGTATTTGGGCAGACGTGTTTGGGCCCATGTGTGGGCCTATCTCTTATGGGGGCCCTGAGGACCCTTTATGTGGGCCTTCTCCCTTTTTCCTAAAGGGGGGCCCTTATCTTGTAAGGGAGGGGGGTGGGTGGTACCCTCGTTAGATGAGAATAAAAGGATGGGAAAAAAACTGTTTTTATTTTTATTATCAGTTTCATCTTTAGGCATATTTATGATTTTTCCATTATGAGTTTGGGTTTTCCTTTGTGAAACTCTAGCCCGTTCTCGCTGCCACCGTCCGCGTCCACTCAGGTCACTGCGTATCGTGCTGCTGCCCGCTTGCACAGGTCACCACTAGCTCTCGCACATGCCGCCATCTGCACCTGTTTAGGCCGTCATGTATTGCATCACCACCTACTAGCACATGCTACCCCCCACTCCTACATAGGCTGCTCTACGCACATTTTCAAGCCACCACATATCGCACTGCTCCCTGCTTGTACAGGTTACCACTCGTGCCTGTAGAAGCCACCATGTGCGCCTGCTCATGCTGCTGCGTATCGCACCACCACCTGCTTGCACATGCCACCGCCCTCGCCCGCAGCCCCGCTCGCACAAGCCATTTTCTAGGCTCACTCAGGCTTCACATAACGTGCCGCCACTTGCTTGCACAGGCTAACGTCGTGCCCTCACAAGCCACCACGTATCGCGCCTTTGTTGTTGTCATCATGGTCATTGCCAACATCGTGCCCATTACCACGGCGGACGCTGTTAATACCACCGCTGCCACTACCGATGTTGCAATTGCCACTGCGTCGTTGGTCACCACCCACACATGCCGTGCCATCCTTGTCATCGTTGACATCCATGTGTGCACCTCTCCCACTGCACGCATCGTCGGCGCCTGCTCCACCCATGTTGCCCGCCGATGCTCCCATCGTTGCACATCGCCCTTGATGTCTTCGTGCGTGGTCCCATCGCCTGGTCAATGCTATCCATATCGCCATTGTCACTGGCTACATCACCGTCAATTGTGCCATCACCACCTTTTTGCTCGTGTCGTTATGCTATTGACATCAACATCTTTGCTTCCATCTGGCTACCTCATGAGCCATTGGCCATACTTCGGCCAACGTCGTCGTCGTGAAACCTCTACCCAATATGTGTGTCATCATCCACGTTGTCACCACTAGCTTTGCATGCACCGCCCACGTTGTCGATGAACACCGTCCACATCACCGGTGAGTGGCCCGCTAGCCCCCCGTTGTCACTAACACAGATGACTGGGTTTCATCTAATCTGATACGCTCTCACCCTCCCAATTTATCCATTCATTATTTCCTTCAATGCCTCTTGAACTTGTCTCCACCACCTAGGTTAGGTTAGGGATAAATAGGGTACCACTAGAGAGCTAGGGTTTTCTAACGGTACATCCTTGGTTGGACCCGTCGAGGGTGGGTGCTCTAGCGGGCAATAGACGTTCTCACACTGTCGGTCTTCAACCCGACATCTAGGTCATTAGGAGCCTAGTGGCATACACATGATCCTCTTATTGTGATAGATTGGTCGTCGGTGTCATCAATGAGCTGCTTGTGATTCTTGTTAATTTGACACACGTGTCCGCATCAGCATCCACATGCATTACACCTCCAATTGACGCCAGAAGAGTCATTCGATCTCGACCCATTGTTCTGCATCGGAGAGACCTTCGATAAGAAGTGTGAAAGGGAATGCATGGGGGAGTGATGGATATTATGTGGTCGTTACGGCAATCACACTACCATGTTTATTTAAGTTCATTAAATTAAATGTTATGTTCATTATTATTCCAGTGTGATGATTATAATGAAGTCCATGAATACATGCAGTGACCTAGTGAATTATGATGAGATCATAATACAATGATCACTAGTCTTTAAACATGTATTCCAAATATTCCTATTCGATGGATAGTCGAGATGGACATCGAATTATCCAGATACAATAACACTAACTTATCCTACTTATACGATAAGTATAGCTGATCTTATGGCTATTAGTGTGGCAAAGCTAAGGGCAGATAGTGAGTGCTTTTAGGAGAAAGAGTTCACTAAATTGATCCATAAGAATCCCTAAATGGTATTATACCTAAACGTCAATCAGGTTGATTCATGTCACGGTTGTATAAGTGATCCATTGAACTGAGACACCAAGGACATCTTGTGGATAGAAAACTACATTTTGACAACGACTTATGAGCATCTAATCATGGGATTCAAACAATTCATAGCTCGGATGTAGTGAGAAGCTCATGGAGATGATTGAGTGGTCAAGACGGGTGTCATCTGCCCTTGATATAAGAGGAGATTGTTTTAAGGAAGACGATGCAGAAAATCCATATACAGGGTAAAGAAGATATTGGAGGAGTTATCCAATGATCCACATTATGCATCAGTACTAATGGAATGATGGATTAGGGTTTGATGATCAACCATACCTTAAGTCGTTCGAGAGTCTCGTGCACATGATGGATTATACATAAACGGTAACTGAGGATGATAAAGGTTCAATGAGAGAGTTCAAACACTACTCGACATCTTCTAGAGCATGAGGTGTGGCTTGGGACCTCACAGGCTGAAAACTTAACCTATCCATTAGGTTAAATTGATCCTTAGTTAATTAATATATATGTTCATATAATTAATTAATAAGGTTGGCCAATAATTATTATTGGGACAGTAAAGTTATTAACTAGAATGATACATTGGCGTAGAGGGTCACACCCATAAGATCATAAGGGCATTGGTGAATATATTTCACTTTATGGGTTTTTAAGAAAAACTTAGATAAAAAATAAATAGGGAAGGAGCACTCATTTCAAGCACCTAAGCCAGCCAGATTTGAAAGCCCCCTTTCTCCACTTTGTCTTCGTGGTGAGAAGATCTTCAAGATTTTCAAGGAAAGTTGAAGAAAAAGATGTGGGGATCCAAGCGTCAAATGATTGCGTGGATACTTCTAGAGGCCGGACACATGAACTGCTTTAGAATGCTCTCAACGTGAGCGGGTCAAGGGTGGAACAAGTTCCACAAAAGACACATTTGATGTATTGTTTTCTTGATTGATTAAGAATTGATTTCACGCTTTCACATCATTGAAACCATGCTTTCCATGATTGAACCAAGACAGAATCCAACAAAGAGAGAGAGGGATGGTCATAAAGTATGTTCCCTAGGGGCCATTCTTGAACTGATAACTGCCCTGGTTCTTGACATTACCGCCCTACGACTTGTTCCCAACAATGATTGACAGAGGAGGAGACTCATAGCCCAGTCCCCATGTCAATTGCCGACGAACTGATAATTGAAACTCAGAACCAATGCCGTAGTTGAGGAACCACAGTGCAGGATTTTCCATGATGTCCTCCTAAGTGTTGGCGACACTAGATGTCGGAAACACTTTATGATCTCCCTCCTCGATTAGGAAGATATTACATCACTTATAATTCAACTTTAATAATGTCCAATGGATCTAGCCCATGGAGGGCTCCAATTACTGAATTTTATTTTGTTTTAGGTTATAAGAAAGAATAAATTTAATACCAGTTCCAAAGTGGGTGTTTGATATGATCCACCACCGCGTCAACGTTCGGAGGAAGGTACGGCAATGGCCCAGCCCAGAAACTTTGACCCAGCCCATGGACGCTCCCATTTAAGCCCTCACTCGTGAGAGTAGAGGGCAAGAAGAATATCCCTGTGAGTCTCCCAGTCCTCCACCTCCCTCTAGCTCTCTCCTTCTCACTCCCTCTTTGTGACACCCTATCGCTCTCACAAGTGGACATCGCAAGTCTGCTCGCGGGACGTTCTCCTCCTCCGGCAATCCTTCGCTCTCTCCTTACCATTCCCGTTATTCTCTTACTCCCTGTAACACCCCCTCCTTCTACTCTTCTCAAACACCAATCTATTAAACTTGAGTTCTGTTGAATTAAAATTTGGAAGCATTACATCGCACAACATCCAATCTTGAATCGGGACCATATCATTGGTATCAGAGCCAAACCACGTCGCCTTCCGCTGCCACCTCTAGCATGGAAGCCAAGTTCGAACCCACCTCTTCCTTCGACAGAGATGACGCAGCTGCAAAGGCCTTGGCCGATGCCTACGATCGCCACTTCGCTCTGCTTGCCACACAAATGCAGCAACTCTTGGGGGCATAGAATCAGCAAATGCCCTCGCTTTCGGGACCCTAACGGGCCCTAGCTAAAGAGCAAGGGGTGTTGTGGGCCCTAGGGGGAGGCTCTCCACCCCCTTGTGACAGGCCCGACCTGATAAGTTGACGGCCTCACCTGCACTAGGACGGGCCAGAAACTGACCTGGGCGGCCCGTTTTGACCGGGCCTGGCACGACTCGGGCCCGCTCAAGAAGTCTGCCGTGGTGAAGATGTAGACGTGGGGGGGGGGGGAGAGTGCCACTTGCACGCATCCGTGGCTGCACCCAAAGGAGCCCGGTGCAGAAGGGTGGAACCCACTCGTCACAACGCTCCATTTGCGTACAACCATGGTTGCCGCATGGCTCGTGCAAGGGCAGAATTTCACCTGTCGGGGGACGGGTCTCGCCGATTGCCATTGGTGCTTCCCCGGCATGACTATGTGGGGGAGTTGTGGTGTGCAGAAGAAAAGGACGAGTTTGATGCGGCATCCGAAGCGTCCTTGCATCCTGCACCGCGAGAGCCTTGACGAGCTCACCCCAAGGTCATGGAGGGTCCACCAAACAAGGCACTGCCCCGTCTTTGCATGGAAGAACCTCCAATCTTCACTGACGGGGACCCGGACTGCTGGCTACGGCACATGGAGCAATACTTTCGCTCCGTACCAGTGGATGACGCGGAACGCTTTCTTCAATGTCGATGACTACGGGGGGTTCCAAGACTGGCGGGACTTCAAACAGCAGCTCAACCGCCGTTTTGGCATCAAGCCACAGGAGGCGTACTGTCGTCTCATGCGTCTTCAATAGGCCGGGGGCGTCGACGAGCCGGTGGCATCCTTCATGGAGTTTGTGGGGTACTTACCCACCCTTGCTGACGGCATGACAATGCACACGCTCCACGCTGCTCTCCACCCCACCCTTCGGGCCGAGACGAATCGTCTCTGACCCCGCAACATGGAGGAAATGATTAACTGTGCTTTCAAAGCGGAGATGACCTTGGTGAAGCTGCAAGACCAAGGGGATTGTCGAGCCATGAGGCTACCTCGTGGGCTCGAAGGAGTGCCTCCTCGTGTCGCGATTGCTGCACCAGGGGGCCCTAATAGAGGGCACAAGAGGCCTCCCCAGGGCCGTTGCCTCAACCTCACAGAAGACGAGTTCCTCTGTCGGCGAGCCCAAGGGTTGTGCTACCAGTGTAGTGAGAGATTCACACCGGGCCACCACTGCAAGAAGGATTTGCACATCCATATCGTCACTTATCACCATGAGGAGCCGAGTGGCGACCATGAAACCAAACTCGACGCGACCTCTGAGGATGACGAAGGGGCCAACAAGGCCAACCTCAATGCAGTCCAATTGGAATCATTGGCCGCCATGGTCACACATCACCACACACTCTCCACATTTAGGGCAATATCCAAGGGTGGATGGTCACCATGTTGATTGATACGGGGGCTTTGACAAGCTTCATTTGTTGTCGACTCACGATGGAGCTGGGTCTCCCATTCAGTCACAGGCACCCCTATCAAATCTGCTACGGCAACAACAACGTCACTAAGGGCGACGAACAGGTCGAGGCCTTCTCGTGGGATTGTAAGGGCACATGGCAGTGGTCACCTAGCTTCCGGTGGCCAACCTCAGCATGGACGTTATCCTTGGGTATTCTTGGCTCTGTACCCTCGGCTGGACACAAGCTCATTGGGACCTCTTCCTCCTCAAGTTCCAAGTAAACGGGGTATGGCGCACTTTGGCGGGAAAACACAACACTAGCTGCACCGACGCCACGCGCCATCGATCTGACAGGGTGCTTGGGACACTTTACGTTATGTATATGTCGCCCTCTAGACCTGCTAGAGATTCCCCGGCTTCATCCAAAGTGCAAGCACTCCTGGAACAATAGTTTTCTCGGGTCTTCCATCATCCAGGCGGCCTACTTCCTCGCCGCACCTTTGACCACTGGATCATTCTCCTTCTAGGTACGGGTCCCGTCAACTCTCAACCCTATTGATATTCTCATCTCTAGAAGAACGAGTCGGAGCGACTAGTGCGCGAGCAGCTCGAAGCGGGTATTATTTGCGCTTCCTCCAGCCCCTACTCCAGTATGGCTCTCCTCGTCCGCAAGAAGGACAATGAGTGGCAGTTATGTGTCGACTACCACGTCCTCAACAGAATTACAGTTCCAAACCATTTTCCGATTCCCGTGGTCAACGAGCTCCTTGAAAAACTGCATGGCATTGCATTCTTTTCAAAGCTCTACCTCAAATCAGGGTATTTACAGATCTGTATGCATTCCGACGACATTGCCAAGACTGTGTTCCACACTCACCTGGGGCACTACGAGTACCTTGTCATGCCCTTCGGATTGTCGAACGCACCGGTGACAAAGCCTCTCAATGTGCAACCTGACTTGGCTCAGCTAGTGGTTTCTTGAAGAACATTCGGTTACAAAAGTCAAGCTGGTTCAGCATCTGAAAAAAAAAAAACTGGAGGGGCGACTTTAGGAGAGGAGAGGAGAGGAGCAGGTCACGAAGAATTCTGTCTGGTCGCACTAGGTTATCCGAAGGATAAGGTCTCACTACTGACTATGTGAATCTTTGTATCCCCAAGGAAATCCCATGCATTGAGATAGCAGGTTGGATCATCATCAAGTGCTCAATCACTGGAATGTTTGCTTTTAGATTTCTTCCAGTGCTTATCAATCCAGGCCCTGATGAACCACGTCTTCAAACTCATCCTCCGGACGTTCGTTTTGGTCTTCTTTGATGACATTCATATCTACAGCTGCTCTACGGACGAGCACATCGAGCATCTCCAACAAGTTCTCCAGCTCCTCGACGCCCACTCACTTTTTGTAAACATCAACAAATGCTTCTTCCTCCAAGACCAGCTTGAATATTTGGGCCATTGGGTGTCTTCCTCGGGCGTTGCCACGAACGCCAAAAAGGTGTGTGCTGTCCGCGACTGGCCGCAACCCCTCACCTTCTGGCAACTCCGTGGATTTCGAGGGCTGTCGGGATACTATCAACGGTTCGTAGCCGGCTATGCTGCCATTGCGTGGCCGCTCACCTGCCTCCTCAAGAGGGCATGTTTGCATGGTCGCCCAAGGCCCAAGCCGCATTCGACCAATTTAAGCAAGCTCTCTCTACCGCTCTGGTACTCATCCTCCCTGACTTCACTCACGAGTTTGTGTTGGAGACAGATGCATCCGGCACTAGCATAGGAGCAGTGCACATGCAACACAATGGGCTCGTGGCATACTTCAGCTAAACCCTTCTGCAAACATCTCGGGCTTGTTCGGCCTACGAGAGTGAGCTGATGGCACAAGTGACGACATTATTTGCTCTTCCAGCCCTTCATCATCCACATCGACCAACAAAGCCTCAAGCACTTATTGGAGCAACGCGAGGTCCAGTGCGACTACAATAGGTGGCTGTCCAAACTCTTGGGCTACCGCTTCACCGTACAGTATAAGACGAGATGCGCGAACGTGGTCGTGGACACATTATCCCATGTCACTCCTTCCATGGAGTTCACCCTCCAGGCCATTTCGTGGTCTCATTGGGACGACTTGAGTGCTATCCACCAAGCAGTGTCGGAGGATCCACAGCTCGCCTCTATCGTTCAAGCCATCAAAGCACGCCAGGCCCCCTCACCACATTTTACCCTCTTTAACGAGACATTCCTCTATGATGGCAGGGTGGTGTTACCCAAGCTCTCCCACTTCATTGACATTGTGCTCAACGAGTTTCACACACGACCGGTGGGCGATCACAGAGGTTTCCTCAAAACCTACAAGCGCATCTCCTCACAATTTTATTGGACCGACATGAAGCATGACATCAAGACCTTCATCAATGCATGCCATGTCCGCCAACAAAACAAGGCTTCCACGCTCGCCCCAGCGGGTCTCCTTCATCCTCTTCCCAGGTCACTGCGCATTTGGGAAGATATCTCCATGGAATACATCGAGGGACTCCCCAATTTGAATGGACTTGACTCCATATTGGTGGTGGTGGATTGCGTCGGCAAATATGCCGACTTCCTCGGCCTCTGTCACCCATTTTTGGCTAAGGACATAGCTGAATGCTTCACCCGCAAGGTGGTCCAATTGCATGGCACTCCGAGCATCATCGTCTCCAATCGTGGTAGCATATTCATGAGCGCTCTCTGGAAAGAGCTGCACTCCCTTCAAGACACCCAACTTTGTCACAGCTCCACCTACCACCTGGAGATGGACGACCAAATCGAGGTGCTAAATCAGAGTTTAGAAGCTTACCTCCGCTGTTTTGCATGCGACCACCCCAAGCGCTGGAGTCTCTGGTTGTATTGGGTCGAACTGAGCTACAACACATCATACCATTCAGTCAACAAGACCACACCATTTGAGGCAGTATAAGGTCGCCCACCCCCCACTCTCCTTCGATATGGCTCGGCCTCCTCTCCCATTGACGACGTTGACAAGCTCCTCCAAGACCGCGATGCCGACCTTGACCTTCTTTGGCAGCACCTCGATTGCGCCAAAGCACTCATGAAGACCCAGGCTGACAAGCATCGGCACCCGGTGGAAGTCGCCTTGGCGGACTAGGTCTACCTAAAGCTCTGACCTTACCGCATGCAATCCCTGGCACTCCTGCCATTCGAGAAGCTCGCTCCTCGTTATTTTGGTCCATATGCCATTACCCAGCGCATGGGTGCCGTCGCCTACAAGCTAGCGCTGCCCCCGTACACCCAAATCCACCCAGTACTCCATGTGTTGCAACTCAAGCGTGCCGCGCCTGTCAACGTTACCCTCCAGCTGCTTCCAAGCCACCTCACTGTCGATCAAGTTTGGCAAGTCATACCAGAGAAGATCTCTGCCTTCCGTCCTTCCACCTACAGCGGTTAGGTTCTCACCCACTGGAAGGGCCTTCCACCCTCAGAGGCCATCTGGGAAGGGGCTGCTACACTTAGCGATCAATTCCCTGACTTCCAGCTTGAGGACAAGCTGGTCAAATTAGGGGGGAACACTGAAATGATCCACCACCGCGTCTACGTGCAGAGGAAGGTACGGCAACGGTCCAGCCCAGCAACGTCAGCCCAGCCCATGGATGCTCCCATTTAAGCCCTCACTCGTGAGAGTGGAGGGCAAGAAGAATATCCCTGTGAGCCTCCCCGTCCTCCACCTCCCTCTAGCTCTCTCCTTCTCTCTCCCTCTCTGTGACACCCTCTCCCTCTCGCAAGTGGACATCGCAAGTCTGCTCGTGGGACGTTCTCCACCTCCGGCGTTCCTTCGCTCTCTCCTTACCATTCCCGTTCTTCTCTTACTCCCCGGGAACATCCCCCCCCCCCCCCCCCCCCCTACCCTTCTCAAACATTAATCTGTTGAACTTGAGTTCTATTGAATTACAATTTGGAAGCATTACATCGTACAAGATCCGGTCTCGAATCGAAACCGTATCACTGTTACACTTTAATGAAGGATGCTAGAGCTGGAAGCCATTCTTGTAGGGATCCAGAAACAGGCCTCTCTTTCTCTCCTATCTCTCTTTCTCTTTCCTTCCCCCTCGCTATATCTCTTTCCTCTCTCTCTCTGTATTCCTCTCTCCCTCTGTCTACCTCTATCTCTCTCCCTCCATATCTCATCTCCAACTATATCTATCTCTCTCCTTTTCTCTCTCTCTCTTGGCTGCAACTTTTTTTTATCTCTCTACATCAATCTCTTTCTCCCTCTCTCATTTCCAACTATATCTATCTCTCTCTCCCTCTCTCGTCTACCACTTGATCTATCTCTCCTCACCCTCTACATCTATCTCTCTATCTCCAAGTCACTCTATCTCTCCTCTCTCTCTATCTCTTCATCTATATCTCTCTCCCACTCTGCTGCTATACTTTACTTATTTCTCTCCTCTTTCTCCCTCTCTCTCCCTTCTGCAGCAACTCTCTTTATCTCTCTCTCCCTGTCTGCTGCAACTCTCTCCCCTCTCTCCGCTGCAACTCTCTTTATCTCTCCTCTTTCTCTCTCTCTCTCTCCCTCTCTCCGCTGCAACTCTCTTTATCTCCCTCTCTACATCCCTCTCTCCTTCTCTCTGCTGCAACTCTCTTTATCTCTCCTCTCTCTCTCCCTCTCTCCGCTGCAACTCTCTTTATCTCCCTCTCTGCTGCAACTCTCTCTATCTCTCCTCTTTCTCTCTGCGTCCCCTCTCCCTCTCTACATCTCTCTCTCTCACCTCTCTCTACACCTCTCTCTGCAGCAGATCTCACAGCTCTAGAGGAAGAAGACGGGCATGGCAGCGCTCGAATCTCCTCTCTCTCCCCCATAAATGGCGCGGGCATGTGCCCATCTCTCTCTCCTCTGCATCCTCTTCCTCTTCTCCATCGCCCTCGCCATCGCCGTCGCTATCCTCTTCCTCGACTTCGACCCATCAAATTTCTACCCCAATTCCGGCCATGGCGATCGCTCCAGCAGCATTTTCAACCACGACCCACCAAAATTCTTCCCCAATTCTCACCATGGCGATCGCTCCACCAGCATTTTCAACCACGACCCATCAAATTTCTCCCCCAGTTCCGGCCATGGCGATCGCTCCAGCAGCATTTTCAACCACGACCCACCAAATTTCTTCCCCAGTTCCGGCCATGGCGATCGCTCCAGCAGCATCTTCAACCACGGCCCACCAAATTTCTTCCCCAATTCTCACCATGGCGATCGCTCCAGCAGCATCTTCAACTACGACGCCCTCTCCATCCCCTCTCTCTCGCTCTTCCTCCTCTTCCTCTTCTTCTTCCTGATGAAGGTCGCCGGAGATCACTTCTCCCCCGCCGTCTCCCTCCTCTCCGACCATCTCCGCCTCTCCCCCAGCAAGGCGGCCGTCACCCTCCTCGCGCTCGGCAATGGCGCCCCCGACGTCTTCTCCTCCGTCGCCGCTGTTCGCCATGGCCAGCCCAGAACTGGGCTCGGCGCTATCCTCTCCGCCGGGGCCTTCGTCTCCTCTCTCGTTCTCGGCTTTGTCGCCATTAACGCCTCCCCTTTCTCCGTCCAGCCCGCTTCCTTCGTCCGGGACGCCTTCTTCTACCTCGTCGCCGCTTCGGCCTTGTTCTATGTCTACCTCAGCGCTGAGATTTACCTCTGGCAAGCTCTGGGTTTCGTGCTGTTCTACGTGTTCTTCGTCTGGGTCGTTTTTCGGATGGATTCGGCTTGTGGGGAGGAGGATGGAGTTGAAATTCTTGCCGGGGAGGTGGAGATTGAGAAGGGTTTGCGGGATGAGATCTTGAAGCCGCCTCCTGCTTCCTTGGACGCGATCGAGGCTTCGGATTCAGATCGGAGTTTTGCGTTTATGGGTTTCTTCCGAAAGGTGATTTTGTTGTCAATCTGTCCCTGTGATTGTTTTCTTATTTCTGTGATCGTTTTGCTCGTCATGAACATCGATCAATCAGTCCATCCATCAATGTGTTCGTTCTTTCATCTACCATCTCATAGATTTCTCTCTGAGTCTGTTCATCTGTTCATTTGTTTAATTATATTCATGGGTTTTGTCGAGGTTTTTTTTTTTTTGACATGGTTGTCCTCATGATGATCATGTGATCATCCAGCCATGGAATTATCTATCCATCTCTCATACATCCGACTCTCTATTCATCTATCCACCTACCACTAATATGATTATGCATCCATCCATTCCTACATGCATACATGCACCCATCCACCAATACATCTGCCATCCCTACATACTTACAGCAGAACATCCATCCCTACATATATATATGCCATCCCTACATACTTACAGCAGAGCATCCATCCCTACATATATATTTGCATCCGTTCATCCCTAAATACTTAGATCCATCCATTCCTACGAATAAATCTGCTTTCCAATCCACCCTCCTTCAATCCTTCAGATTATCCATCCATCATATCTACCAATGTACTCCATCCTGCAGTCTAACTTCTCATCTTATACCATTTATCCATCCATCCAAACATGCATTTACACACAGACACAGTCGCACCAACCCATCCTTCTCTATATACTTTTTTCGTCAGATCCATCCATCTATATGTCTTACTTCAGATCCATCCATCATATGATCGGTCCATCCATATATATCTCCTACTTCAGATCCATACATCATATCTCTTTCA
This sequence comes from Wolffia australiana, assembly GCF_029677425.1. Classification (NCBI taxonomy): domain Eukaryota; kingdom Viridiplantae; phylum Streptophyta; class Magnoliopsida; order Alismatales; family Araceae; genus Wolffia; species Wolffia australiana. The sequence continues at coordinate 7,294,500 of NC_135853.1, read as the reverse complement.
TCTAACCTGCACTTATGCGTGTTTTACCAACCTATCTCTTCGACCTCCCGGCATATCATATATCTACTCTATCCAGTAGTCGAACTTCTTATCATAAAATATCTATCTATTCTTCTATCCATGCATACATGCTTTCCTACACACATACAAACTCGCGCGCATGTTCATACATGCTTGCATGCATACCTACCTACATACATTTATCTAACTTCATATCCATCCATCTGATCCTACCCATATGTTCTACCAACCTATCTAACCTCCCATCATATCATGTATCCAGCACATGTCATCTCGGATATCGGTGGGCCCAGGGAGCATGGGTATGGGAGGCGTCCCATCAAGTGATATACTTTCCATATCCAGTAATCCATCTTCTCATCATATAACATCTATCAATCTTCACACATTCATACGTGCATACATGCATGCATGCATACCTACCTACAAACACAGATGTTCTACCTACTTATCTCTCTCTCCTCCCAGCATATCATGTGTCCAACATACGAGCTTGGGCAATGGTGGGGCAGGTAGCGCTGGCGTGGGAGGCACCAACCTCGGCGATCCTGAAGCTCACCATCCCCAGCCCCCGCCCGCAGGAGTGGACCAGACTCTACTCCGCAGCCCACATCGCTCTCTGCCCTCCCGCCTTCCTCGTCCTCGCCCTCTGCCAAGCCCTCCCCAACCGCCACCATCCCACTGCCTTCCTCCTCTCTGCTGTCGTCCCCGTCCCGTTCGCTGCAGCCAGCTACCTCCTCCCCAAGAATATTCCACCGTCGTTTGCGGATATTCCGGCGACCCTCCTCGCCTTCATCATGGCTGCAGTCTGGATCTCGGCTGCTGCCGCAGAGCTAGTGAGCTGCCTGGCTGCGCTGGGCCGGGCCGCAGGCCTGGCACCGTCGATCCTTGGCCTGACCCTTCTTGCCTGGGGCAATTCAGCTGGTGATCTGGCGGCGGAGATTGCAGTGGCACGGGCGGGGCGGCCCGCCATGGCCGTGGCGGGCTGCTTCGCCGGACCCATGTTTAATATGCTTGTTGGGCTGGGCGGCGGCCTCGCTGCTGCTGCTTCTGATGTGTATCCCAGGGCCTTCCAGCTCACCTTCCACGTCAGCATCGCAGTGGCCTTTGGATTCCTACTCCTGAGCCTGATGGGCTCTCTGTTCGTGGTTACGTGGTGCCATTTCCGGGTGCCACGTGTCTGGGGGTTCTGCCTTGTTGCCTTGTACGCTGTCTTTACCGCCGTCAGTCTTGCCGTGGCTGCGCTCTAGCCTTGAGCGTATCTTGCGACCCCTGCAAAGAAGGTTTTTTCTCATTTTTTTCTTCTTTGGTAACCTGCATTTTCGTATATTATTGGGGTTATCTTTTTATATGTACTCCTAGGAATATCAGGGCAAATCTTACAGGAATATCTCAATGCTGACCTGCATTAACTTCAGTGAATCAAATCGTTTTGAGGGATGGAAGAATGATTGTCAGATTATGATTGCTACTTTCATTTTTTCCCTGTTTAATTATTGGTTAGATCCATGCTGGGTTCAACAATGTTGCTCATTCTTTAGTCAGTGGGAGTTAACAATGAAAGTCAGGATGGTTGATAACAATTTGTCTGTTGACATTCAGTTTCTAAGAGATGGCATCATCATTAGCACCTATCATGTCCAAACTAAGGAGGTTTATATATTTATGTCTCATCATTGCCTTCATCATCCAGTTTCTTGACGACCATCATTCCCACCTATCTGGCTGATGACATCCCCATTGCCACTTGTCCATGTCACACATGAATCCTCACGATTATGACAAAATTTACGGATCAATGATGGTTACTTATTTGTGATAATTCTCCAATCATGTGAGCCAACAAATACGCTTCCATTTGTGATCCTAGAAGAACCTTCCCCCTCTTAAACTAAATAAATTATAGTGCCACAGATTTGCATGAATTGGGATTTCTGAGTTAAACCATTATCCCAATTAGTTGTCTAACGGCCTGAAAATGTAGTAAGTTTCATTAATTAGGTCATGATGTGATATTAGTGATGCAATTTTCTTCAATTTTTTTTTAAAATTTGAATGTGAGGGTCTCTATGTTTGTGCCATGTAAAAGAGTAAACACACTGGGCTATATGGCATTACTCAAAGACATTATCAGGATTGTAAGTTACAAAGGTGTAACTAAGATTTCAGAAAAAATGTTTTTTGATACAAATATAAACTATACTAATAATTGGAAATTTTATATATGCCATAATATACAGGTTTACTTTAATTTGTCTAAGCAGATAAATTTTCAAAATTAAAAAATGGAATTTATAATTAAGACAATTACAAAAAAACTATAACATGAATTGGATATCCCTTGTTGCATTACTGAAAGACATTATCATATGATTGCAAGTGACAAAGGTGTAATTATGTTTTAGGATAAAAATATCACAATACAAATAATTTAAGATTTTTATGTATGATCAAACACAGGTTTAATATAATTTTCTAAGCAGATATATTCTCAAATTACAAAACTCAAAATTATAAATGAGGCCAATTTGATATCCCTTTTTTCCAAGGCAAATATGACACATGTGAATGAAGAATAAATATTTAACCACAAAAAATATGATCTAGAGTTCGAGCCAATCTCTTGATCTGTACTTTTAAGCCTCAAATACCATACAACTCATTGGTTTCCTCTCCAGATATCAGAAGTATTTGTTCCCCCATAAGACATGGTCCCGTAACCACAAATTATAAGAATGTGATTCACCCAGATACTGATTCATGTCTACTAAATGTGAGTTATTATGATACCTTGTAAAATAATCAATAGATATGTGATTATTAAATAGTTCCCAAAAATAACAAATGAAAATATGCATACATATTTTGACACTGGCTTAAAGATTTCTCTCAAAATTGATCTCAAGACTCTGAATAAAAATTTTCATAAAAAATACTCCGATCCGAAGATGCCCTCATACTCACACGATTCAATAAAAAATATCTTCAGTTATCACATTTAAAAAAAACTAACGGGGGAAAATCAATGAAGTATTCAAGAGGTTCACAATTAGTGGTAATGAAGAACTTATTCATTAATATATGTCATGTATTTTACCTATCGTTTTCTTGACATATGATTGTTTTACTTTAATTATCAATACCTTCTCCTAGAGATCTATATTACTATAATTATCAATATTCTAATAGATTTATCCCTAAAAAATTTCATCCTAAATGGTTCGAAACTTATTTTAAGTAGATTTTGTTCAATTTCTTTAGAATGTCGACAACCAATAATTTCCTTTTAATCAACATTGTCAACAATCAAGAATGTCAATAGTATCATATTACTATAAAGATGATGAAATCATAATTATATATATATATATATTATTTGAAGTAAATTTTGTTATTCACTGCATTGGATTTCTTTACATTTTAATAATCGTTGATGATTTTTTTATTACATTTTTTTATGATGTGTCTCTGATTCAGCTGAAAAAGTAATGTATGAATGAGTATTAAAATATATCACTCTCTTATATTTTCCTATATTTAGTTTTTACATTCCTGGAGTAAAGCTCACCACTCGTCTCTTGGAGATAATGTTTTACTTCAATTTGGGAGTCAATCTACTTGGTTCCATAATCCAGCCAAAAAGTCACTAAGATTCCTGAAAAATATTTAGATATAACTAAAAGATTCTTCAAGTTAGATAATCTTGTCTCACAATTCTTCACAATCTCATTTCATGACTTTACAAGGGGACAATCTTCAACTCCTACATTTGAGTTTTCTCCATGACCACCTTTAACTGCTTCTTTCTTCTTAGGATGTTAACAAGTCTTTAAAGATCTTATATCTCCAATCTTCCTCTAAGATACTCCTAGAAAATTCTTCCCAACTTTGGTAATTCTATCCTGAAATTTTGGTCCTCTATTCCCTAGTGTAAGACCCCAAAGTATGTGGCATTCCTGCACAAACGCATGCGTGGGAATTGTGGGGCATGTACATGTACTGGACTCATGATTGGAGACTAAGTCATTAACAGCGACACTACAACACGCACTATGCGTGGTGACGCCCGACCATGATCTTTAAAGCCAACGCCCTTATGGTGTGTGTGCTTGTCGGCGTTCAAGCGTGGCGGACCAGGGGACATCTGCGTGTGCTGGGCGCGCGGGCCGCCGAGAGAGCATCATGGGCGTCTAGCACCGTGAGTGCGGTTGGGATGCGCAGGTTGGGCGGTAGTGCTGCAGCGCTACGCGCGGAATTGTGCAGGCAAACCACGCAGTTGGGCGTGTGAGCCATGCTGGCTACGCGTGCGGGGCGGGAAACATTCCGCCAGGAAACTAAGGCATTGGTGCACAGACATCGTCGAGATGGCTGCAGGTGCTTGGTGCCCCCGTGGGTAGTGTTGGGCGTGCTACGCCTAGTTTGAGACGCTGAGCACGGTGGTGTTGCATAGACCGTGGGTGATAGGTGTCAGCGGGGGGTGCTAGTGGGGCATGGAGCATCAAGGCTGGGATGGGCTGGCAGATGGCCACGGCGCCATGCCCACTGGCGCCCAGCCCTAGGCGCGTGTGTAGCGGCGAGGCTGGTGGGAGTGCGCGGAGCAGCGGGCCTGAAGGCTCAAAAGTGACACTACCAAGGCGCACGGTGCCTCATCTCGTTATTTTGGTACCCTCCCTCGTCTTCCCACATGTAATGTCCATGACTACGATGTAACATTTTTGATATGTCATGAAATGACCCTATTCCTGTACGGGGTTGCGTCCCCACCTTCTCTCCTAACCCTTTCTAAGCGTAAATAAGCTATTGCGAAGTCTTCCACAGCCACAAAGCAAGGCTGCTCAGTGTTCTACTCCAAGCACTGAGGCTGGCATGCATCAGATTTCAAGCATTGTTCCTAGCTCGGGATTTGACCGCATGACACCAAGCTACAGCTCTCCTAGCCTTTGTTTGACATTGCAAAAGATTTATATCAAAACATAGTTTTTCATTATCAGCAATAAAATTGTCATCGACTATTGTCAAAAGCTTTATAGAGCATGATTTACAAAAACATATATATTTCAATGATAGAAAATGTGAGTTAATTTTCAAATAAAGTAATGAAACAGTAATATGGAGAAATTTATTAAAAATATTTGAAAGCAATATGAAAATTATCACAGAATGAAAGTTTGTATTGTGAATAAATCAGTCAAAATAAAATTTATTATTGAATACTGCAGACAACTTTTCAGAGAGAGAAACTCAGTTTATTAATACAGTTACAAAAAAATTCTTACTGGATACTACAGACAATTTGTATAGAAGGATTCAATTTATTAAAGCTTTAGAAATTTCCAGATACAATTCTTATTTGATATTGTATAACAATAGTTTATGAAAGCTGTAAAATTTTGGAGATAGAATTCTTATTTGGTTGTGTAGACAGCTTTTTAGTGAACAATTCAATTTATTAAATATTTATAAATTAACAGGTAAACTTCATATTTGATATTGTATAGAGACAGTTTTATAAAACCACAAATAAAATACTACTATAAAATTGATGATGGATGAATATTTTAAACCGATGTTTATGATTGGGATTTTTGAAAAGTATGTATAACTAGAATATTATGGTTTGATCAAATATAACCTTTCAAAAGATCATAAAAATTATTTTTATACCAGGAAAATGAAATCAACAATTTATTATGCAACTGAAATTTAAGAGAGAATTTCAGGGAGAAACCATTATATTGCAGTCGCATAAAGTAATCACTAGATATCAATGAAAAGAATGATCACTGAAAATTATCACAGAGATCAATATAGAAATCGATCACTAAGAATGATTATAGAGATCAATGTAGAAAGTGATAATCATACAGAAAAAAATCAAGTTAAATGCCAAGATCCAACTAGAGTAATTTTTATCTTTCACAAAGAAAATCTACACTTGTTTTTGTGAGAACATTGAAACTTGATCAATACGTTCCCCCTTTCTTTATGTGTCCCAATCATAAAATTTTACTTTTAGTGGGCCTCATAGGGCCGTTTGGCTCAAAGGAAAGAAAAAAATTAAAAAACTTTCTGGATTTTAAAATTACCATTCGAAAAATAAATTCAAATGGTTTATTATCCCCATAAAACTTAAAATTACCCTGCCCTAAATGTGTGCTAAATCTCCATGACGTCTTCTATATTTTTCCTAAAAATTCAACTTAGAAGACTTCCTAAAAAATAATAGTACATCCAATAAAAATAATCAAAACAATGTACAATACTCAACACAAATGAAGGATAAATTTTTATCTATCTTGGTCACTTGCTTTCTCATATATAAGTTTACACGATCACATATTTAGTAATTGTAATTAATAAATATCTTACTTAAATAATAAATTATAAAATATCAGGAATAACATCATACTAACGTGTAATGACTGAGACTCCATAAACCCTTGAATGCAAACTCAAAAATTTGTCTAAACTCTATATTTTGATAAGTGTATCATTAAAATATATAATTATATAATTACTTTATCTAATAATGAAATAGTCTATTGAATATAAACTAGTCCAAACATATGTGTTCACCATGTAATTTAACGATCCAAATATGTTTTTATCTAAAATACTGCCAATGATTCAGGACACAATTAAATTGATATTTCTATTAATTTAAGTCCATAATATTTATCTCAATTGAATCTTTATGTAAAAATCCTATATCTGAAATGAATCTAAAATATTGCCAATGATTCACGACAAAAAGTGAATTTACTAGCTAGGGAATGAATCCAATAGTCATGAAATTATCATTATCTTCACTAGATGAAATGATGTAATTTGAGATGCTCAATTGTGTACCCTCTGGATGTATGAATGTGATCTCTGGCATGTCAAATATCCTCCTTCACCTTGACAAGCCCCGTCTATGCTCCACCATCATCATTACATTGTCTCGATTGTATTGGGAATGAAGAGGAGCTAAGTGGGGAAGGGGGTAAAATGAAATGGGTGAGAAAAATTCTAGACTAGGAGAATTTCATTCAGAGTCTTTTCCTACTACTTAGTTGGTAGTTTTCATAGAAACTCTCAACCTTAAAGTCTATCTTCTGACATCTAAAGAACCATTCGCATGTGACCCAATAGGCTGCTATTGCACTCTAGTTAATGACTCTATGGCCTGTTGGGTTCTAGAGGCCTAGATCTGGATGAACAAATCAAAATGATACACAGCAGAAGACATTTACGATTCGAATGGCATCATTAAAACCATGCAACGATGTAACTTTGCACGGATCGCATCTGTGATTTCTTGGGTCCCGGAGTGAGACGAGTCGAGCTGCTCAAGTGTGCAGCCTCTAGACATATCCACACAATCCTCGGCACATCAAATCTCCTCCTCATTGACGAGCTCCGTTCTATCTCCATCATTGTCGTTATGTCGTCCAGATCTCATCGGGGATGGAGAGGGGGTGTGGGGAGAAGGGAGAAGAAGGGGAAAGGCCCCTGAACAATTCTGGCTTAGGTGTATTTCGTTTAGGGCCTTCCCCTATTTATACTAAGTGGGTATTTTCCATAAAAACCCCCAAAACTTAAGTGTACCTTCTGACATCCAAAAGACCATTTGTGTGTGACCTCTAGGCCCATATATCAGCCTAGTTAACGACTCTAGTGGCCCAATAACTTTTATTGGCCTTCCAAATCAATTAACTATATCATCATATGGATTAATTAATGTCGGATCGATTTAACCCAATCGATAGGTTGAGTCTCCAACACGTGGGGTGCCAAGCTACACCTCGTGTTCTAGAAGATACAAAGGAGTGTGTATCGACTCACTCATGGAACCTGTTTGTCATCGCTTACTATGTACGTATAATCCCTCATCCACTTGACACTCCTTGGATGACTTAGGGAATGGTCAACTGTCAAACCCTAATCGGTCATCCGAGTTAGTACAGATGCATTCAGAAATCATCACAGAACTCTTCTCCGATATTTCACTTCTTTGGCCAAGGACTTCATCGCATCGTCTTCCGTGAGTTGTCACCTCTTATACCAAGGGTGGACGATCCCATCTTGACCACTTAATCGTCTTCGTAAACTTCTTGATGTAACCGAACTAAAATTGCTTAGAATCCCATGATTAGAGACTCATTGGCCATAGTCAAAGCACAACCGTCCGTCCATAAGATGTCTTTGGTGTCTCAGGTCTAAGGATCACTTACACAACTGTGATGTGAATCTTCATGATTGACAGTTTGGTATAATACCATTCAGGGATTTGTACGGAGAAATTCAGTGAACCCTTTCCACTAAAGAATACCCACTATCTATCCTTAGTGTCTCCACACTAATGACTACGGGACCGACCATACTCATCATATGAGTGAGGCTAGATAGTGCTATTCTATCCGGATACTTCGATGTCCTTCTCGTGTATCCTTCAAATAGGAATGTTTAGAACACATGCTTAAAGACTAGTGATCTCTATATTACGATCCCATCATAATTCACTAAGTCCAATCATGTATTCATTGACTTCATTATAAGTGTCACATGTGCACTATAATGAATATGTTCTATTAATGAACATGGAACGAGATGTGAATGAGTGATTGGCTTGCCGGGCACATATATTTCCATCATAGCCCAATTACCTTTATTGACCTTTTGAATTAATTAAATAAATTATAATATAGATTAACTAATTATAAATCAATTTAACTGAATTGATAGGTTTGGTCTCCAGTTTGTGGGGTGCAAAGCTGCACCTCATTTTCTTGAAGATTCAAATGAGTGTGTATCAAGTCACTCATGGAACATTTCTATCATTAGTTATCGTGTATCTATAGTCCCTCATCTGCTTGTCACACCTAGGATGAATAAGGGTATTGTCAATTGTCAAACCCTAATCTGTCATTCTAGTTCGTACTGATGTGTTTGAAAATCATTGGAGAACTTTTCAAAGATATTCTGCAACCTTGGCCAAGGCCTTCATCACATCATTTTCCTTGAGCTGTCTCTTCTTATAGTGAGGGCAGATGATCCCATATTGACCACTAAATCATCTTTTTTAATTTATTTCTGCACTCAAACTAAGATTTTTTAGAATTTAACAAGTAGGAAGCCATAGTCAAAGTAAAACTATCAAACCACAAGACATCTTTGGTGTCTTAGGTCCAAGGACTACTTACAAAATCATGACCTGAATAAGCCTGATTGATAGTTTTGTCATTGGTATTTTAGTAATTTAAAAACCTTTACTCATAAATTTATTTGAGTAATTAGTGATCAGCAAGGGTCATCACTGCAGGGAACGGATACTAGGTTGAAATACTCTTCAGATAAGAGGAGATCATGATGCCATGGGTACGAGGTGGTTAGAGGGTGATAATAATTATTTAATAAGGATGATAAGAGTAATAATAAGAGGAATAGGTACGAGGATGTGGCTAGATCAAATGGAAATGGGATATTAAGACAGATGAATATGTGAAGAAATGATGGATGTACAAGATGAATAAGAAGATATGATGATGAGATGGGTGAATGGATGTGAGTGGCCGTGGATGGATTATGGTGAAATAGAATGGTGGAAGAAGAATTCCTAACGCGCTAACTAATGTATGTGATGGAAAAACAAATAAGTGGTTGTGAGATGGAGAAGAGGATGATATACTAGATGATTTTTGATATTTATATGAGACGAAGGTGACGAGTTCAAGATCGAGATTGAGATCAGAGATGTCTATGGTAGGGTGAGATGATGGAAGACGGTGATGACAACGAGATGATGAAAATAAGGATGTATATCTAACTAAAGGGTTTTGATGGAGAGAAATCAATGTAAGGCAATAGACTAACCTTGGATCCCTATGTTCTGTCAGGATCAAGGCATTTTTTGTGATGCAAATCAGCATCTCCACTTATATGTAGGACTTCTCCAATCACTCAAAACACCAAGAATACTTTGATGGACCTCCAATATCTTTCCTCTCTTTCAATCAGCCTCTCGAGGTGGAAGTAAGTTCAAATATAGTTTTTTTTATAAAAATCCAAGGCTCTATAGATCCAACCATATTGATGTAAAGAGGCAACAATAATAAAGCTACGCTCAAAATTTCAGCATGAAACTCTTGGATTGTCAGATGTGGCGACTTGAATTTGGATCGTTCTTAGCATTTTGAGTTTCTTTGAGTTTTCAAAAATCCTAAAAAAAATTAAATATCCATTAAATAATTCCCAAATAGATATCAATTAATTTAGCTTTTAGAAATATATGTTCTGAAATAAAAAATGATATCTGTTCCAGTAATTCAGGAAAAAATCATATTCTGACTCAAAAAATTATGTTCTTTCATAAAACCATTAAAAATACTTAAAATTCATAAAACTACTTAAAATTCCAAAAAAATTACTCATTTGTTGGTTGATAACACACATTTATAATCAATTTAATGTAAATAAACATGTTACAAAGGTCATAATAACCTATTAAAAATGTGCATTATCAAAGGGAGATTCTACTTAACAAATAATGGCAGTAGGGTTCCATGAGAGAGGATATACTCCTTTGTATCTTCTAGAGCATAAGGTGTAGCTTGGCCCCCCATGGAATGGAAAATCATTCAATCTATTGGGTTACATTGATGTTTGATTAATTATTAGATATATTGGTATAGTTAATTATATAGTTTCCAAATAAAGGTTAACACCATTAGAGTTACTAACTACACTGATACATGAGATTAAAGGGTCATACATAAGTTACTACCTACCTAATGTTTAGGAGTTTTGAATAAAAATTCCAATTTAGTAAGAATTAATCCATACAAGATTTATTCATGTGCCTATCATTCCTCCCCCTTCTACCCCTAGGTGCCTGCTTATGTGATTCCCAATAGATCTTTCTTGTATTGACCAATATCGTGGTGATTTTATGTCACCTAGAAGGATATTGATGTGTTTAACCAATGATTTACGAAAGAGGTAATGATTTTAAGAAATGATGAGTGTAAGTAAGAGAGGCCAATGAGAAGGATTGGTCAAAGGGTAGGTAGATACATGATAATGAGAGATGGTGAAGTAATTCAATATCAGCCATGCCCTCCTCTAGACAGAAGGATCTCCTCTCCCAGCCATAACCGCCTCTATTATCTTCCCAAAAAAATTCCTGTCCTCCTGGCACAATTCAAGGGGTAATTTTTTTTAATGAACATGAATAATATTATAATCCCACCTTCAAATTTTCATTTACCTTTGAACATAAGAGTATGTGTAGAGAAGTTAGGCTCATAGAGTAGATCATAAACATGTTTTAAATGGTACAAACTATGATTTTGGACAATATGTGGATGATTCGTAAATGGCAAGGGTATCCGGTAGGGTGAAGGAACAGACATGAATCCATGAATTACTATATTTCTGGATGTAGTGATGAGTGACTTGTGTGAACCTCCACTTCACCACCAACTTTTATAAGCCGACCCTTCTTATGTGTCTTGGTCACCTGCTAGCTGAATCTTAGTATTGGATATTAGTTTGAATTTCTTCAAGTCCCAAAGCACAAAATCACCGTTCCTTCAGCCCCCTAAAATTTGTCTTTGAAATCTATGTATGTTTTCCTCTTCACCATTTTCCCTAACTTATCTTACACCATTTCCTTACTTGTTGTCTATCCCAATAGGAAACCATCTCTCCCCCATCAACCCTAATTGCTTTTGATATGATTTGCTCCAAAGTTATTTCTCCTATTTCCTGTTCTGAAATCATTCTTATATGATATGGTTTCCTTTTTCTTCTGCTCAATTTTCAGCTACATATTCTTAATCTATTTCTTCCTTTTCTCACTAGCTTGGGATGAATTATATATGAGCCTTGTATTTGACTTGTTCATCCCTTTTTACCATCCTATTCTTAGGCGGACACATACCTATTTTATCCACCATCCTCATCTTTCTCTACAATAATAAGCCAAAATTAACGGTGAATTATCCAATTCAAATCCCTTATTGTTGTTAATTTTAACTTTAAAATAAAATTTATAAAACCCTAAAGAAGTATAATGATAAGTATAGGTCTCGTCCAAGGGAAGCTAGTAAGGCAATTCAATTAGTGATCTTCTTGAATAATTTGACCCTAACCAGAATTAATTTAATCGTCAATGAAGATCAAATCACCCTAATTAGATGAATAATTTAGAAAGGAGGGTAGAGGAGATGGGAAGAAAAGAAGAAGTAAGGATCTCTAAATTGAATTTTTTAATCTAATAAAAAGGATCCAAGGAGTCAAGTAGAGGGGGTTAAGAGACTATGTATTGATAATTTGTTGGAACTGATCTCCAAACAAACTCACTACTATCTCATAACTATAATCTAATTTTCCCTAGAAATTAAACCCTTTTATTAGTTTTTCTTCTTAATTTTGCACGTGGAATAATTAGATCACTTCAATAATCACTCCTACTAATCCTATTAAGGGCTTGAACATGCCTCTCAAGCCAAGGGATTTAGAATTTCATACTAAGATCAAGAAGAAGAATCAAGAAATTTAATAACACATAATCCTAATTACACTACAACTCAAATACAAATACAATGAAGTCAAAAATACCAAATGCAGATGATCTAGGCTGATTTTCATCTCTGTCTTGAAGCTGTGAAAGAGTTCCTTCCAGAATGACCTCCTCAGCTCGAATTTATGATTTTATACTTAGGTTAAATGGTAAAAATTACCATTTTACCCTCGATAAGTAATTATCTTTTACCCATCGATGTAGGCTTGATCTGAATGATCCAATCATACGGATAGAAAGAGGGGGTTTAGATGAGCAAACCCATAAAACTTGAACTCAATCTGACATCAGCATTAAAAGTTATTAATAAATGGATATCGACCCATCGTAGTCGTTGGACCAATATTATTTTATTTAAATAAAATTTTCATTACACGCAATCTTGTGTTGCCTTCTGATTGGCTGGAAAATTTTAAAGTCCTTTTGGTACCTCCTCTCTTGGCACGCCATGTGCCCCCGTCCAGAAATTAAGAGAAAGAAAAAATTAACAGAAATACAATTTAAAACGGACTTACCTGTGTGTTTATACTGTCGTCCCCCAATCAGATGTTGCAATGTCACCTCCCGTGCGTGGGCTTTGTATGCGCAGCACAGGCGGTGCACTTAATGCCCTCAAAAGAATCATTTACAGATTACATTTGAGTCGTCAGATTTTCTTCCGATGGCCGAGATTCTGCCACGTGGCCCACAAAATCAATTTGTTCAAGTTTTGCACAAAAGTCTGCGCTTTAATTCCTGCGCGCAAAATGACACTGGCCAAAAGTAATTGTACACATGCCCCTCCACTTTCTCTCCTCCATATTTCCCTAAAAAACAAAGAAAAATGCAGATTATTTCAAGAAAAGTTTCAAACTATTTTAATCAGATCTTTACGCTTGCAGTGTGCGATCGAGAGCTGTTTTAAGGGCATGTTTGCAACCAAAATTTTAGAAAAGTCCCTCCACCTTTAGAAATTGATTTATACTACTATTTTATTTATAATTAAATCCTTTTTCTATTTAAAAATTCATTTCTTTGAATAAATTCCCAAAAATTCAATAAAAATAAAAATCTAGAAAATTCAGTAATTCATCCCCACAATAATTAGCATTATTTTAAAATGTTAAACCTGCAATTTACATTTAAATATTGTTATTTCAAGCTTAAATGAATTACATAAAACTCATAAATTAACAGAAGATTAGGGTAAAAATCAGAATTCACTTGGATTATTAATTAGCATGTAAATATATGATAACAATCTTATTTTAGACTGCTTAAATGTATAAACTTGTGTTAATTATGTACTTTAGCACAAATTTTAAGGTGTTATCATACACATTTGTGCATTCTGCTCATTCTTCTATTGTTGGAAGTAAGCTATCGAAGTAGCATTTACCAATACATTATCCTTTACTAACCCTAATGCCTTCTTTTAAGTAATACATCGTTCTCTTCTATATTTACCTATAGATATCGAGGATCATAACCACTCACATTCTCTTATCTATTTAACATTCTTTATTTACCTCGTCACTATTAATACATATTGATATTTTGAGCTTATACGAGGGAGAATAATATGTATTTCCTATTTTCAGGTATAAAAAATATTATGATGGAGGACCATCTTGAAGCTCCTGCTCAAGCTCGCCAGAAGCTGCGACGTGACACCCGAGCCAATGCGAAGGACCCGGCCTTCAAGTACATGGCTTGAAGATCCATCTAGTAATATTTTTATTTATGCATTTCTTTGTGTTTAAGAACAGTTAATGGGCTACCTGTTTGGGCCTAGTCTTTGCTTTATTTTGTATTTTGTTTTTTTAATTTGGTCCATTAGGGGAAGGTCTCTCAATGGACCATTCCCCTAATGGCCCATTAGGGCAACCATCCTTATATAAAGGAGGGTATGCCCTAATGGGAAGACTCATACTGCATTTGGAAATCAAAAGTGTTGTTTTTTTCCCTATTTGATGGGTCCCACCACCGATCTGCATGAAAGAAAGCGGTTACACCCGATTGTTTGACGACGAAGAAGAAACCGCTATCGCTGAAACCGCTATCGACGTGACGCCCCAGACATGATGGGACGGATGACGATGTGTGACTAACGGTGACGTGATGAAATGTTCGTCACGTCACCATCTCGTCACGCGTCCGAGGATTTTGAAAAATTCCTTCACGTACTCGTCACGCGTCCCTTCTTCCTCATTCCATCACGTCACTGTCACCATGACGCCGTCACTGTCACCGCGACACCGTCACCGTCACTGTGACGCTGTCACCGTCACCGGTGACGGAAATAATACTATTTATTTTTACTATGTTAATAAGCATAGTTGAAATATCATATTATTTATTTTACTATAGCATTATTTACAAAATTTATTTTACTATGTTAATCCGTCACGGTCGTCATCCGTGATGGACCTGTTGTCACGTCACGCGTCCGGGGTATCCTGTCACCGTCACGTCACTGTCACGTACAGCCCGTCACGTGTCGCCGTCATCGTCACGCCCTATTGATAACATGCATTTTAAGTACCTTATATGATCATATTTACCTATTTATCTGCATTTAATTACTTATATTTGCATGTTATCAATCTTAAAATGATTAAATCTGTTCTTAGAATGATTTGTTGATTTTACTGCATTTTATGGATTTTCTAACAATATATTCTAAAAGAATATTATTTTTGAGATAGAAAATGATTTTTATGGAATTTTTTGACATTTTATTTGGAAAGATATGATTTTTCTGAGTCAAAAATATATATATATACGTATTTTCTGGGCTTTTATTTTATTTAATATGAATTTTTAAATGTTTTTGGTTTTTTTTGGCGCCGGGTGACGTGGCACACTCACAGCCACTCGTTTAAAAGAAAGAAAAAGAAGAAAGAAGAAGGTGACGTGGCGCGCTGTCGTGCCGCCACGTCTCCCTCCGAAAACAAAACGTGTTTTGCTTCTTTTTTCTTCTTCTTTGCTTTGTTTTCTTTGACTTTTCTTCAGGTACACGTGGACTTTGAAAAGCGCACGCGTAGAAGACGAAAAGCACGGAATGCGGAGCGCTTTAAATTCTCAACGGGCACGGAAAACGACGCCGATGACGAGGAGAGAGAAAATATCAATGGCTAGGATTTCTTCAAATTGAAACGGCCATAACTTTTGATCTACAACTCCGATTTAGCTGAAATTTTCAGCGTTGCTTCGTCTCCCCCTCCTCTTTCTATCCATACCCTCATATCTATAAATAGAGGCCTGGATCATTGTAAAATTCATATTGAACTTTCTTCCTACTTGTGTAGGCTGATTGAAAGATAGTGAGTTTTGAGATCCATCAAGAGTGTTCTTGGTGTCCTGAGTGTGTGGGAAGAAGCATTGGAGAAGAGGAGGGGCTTACCGTCACTCGTAAATCGCCGTGATCCTGGCGGAACATAAGGATCTAAGGTAAGTGTCCTCGCCTTACGTTGTCTCTTTCCCTTCACTATATTTAACATAATTAGAATTTATCATCATACTTGCACTCTCATTTCACTCGTGTTTCTCGTCTCTCCATCCGTGCCATCATACCCAACCATTATCCTCATTTATACTTTTGTTCATCTTCGTGTCCGTCACAATCATTTACTCTTTATTTTAGTTGAAATAACATATACATTTAGTACTTCTTAATCAATATCACTAGCTCATATCCTTGAATCGTGCTTTTGTCGATCTTCTCATAAGAACATCACAAGTTAAGAAAGTAATTCCTTAATCTTCGTTCCCTGTGGAGACGATCCGTACTCATCCCTAACTAAATATTTTTAAGTACGGTTAAATATGTTTATTGAATAATCTCAATCACCAACGACAAATTTTAACCCTATGCGTTCCGTCAGCGTCACCGTCACATCATCTGTCACGTGTCTGTCACGGTGACGTGTGACGTGATGGATGACGTTTGACTCTCTCTCGACATAATTACAACCCCATTCCATCCCGTCTTTGTGCGGTTTGAATCAACCGTCCCATTGGGTGTGCTTTCTCCTCTTAACCCGACCGTGGACTAATTCGAATTTGGTAACTGCTTATTTCATCTTGCAGCGGTCGATTCTCTTCTTTTCTTTTTTTCGATTCCACACGGGATCATCAGAGCGTCTTCTTTGACCAGCAACGTCTTGATTTACTTGGCATGTATTCTCCAGCCGGCCGGTCAACCAACGACCCTCTAGACGTCCATCTTTTGGGTTGTGTACGAATATACTTAACCATATCGACCAAGACAAGTCTCTGCTCACTGACGGTGGGGCTAGTCATTATTCTATGACCACGGACCCAATAACCCAATTTTAAGACTGTGGAATTTTGACAATAGTCAGTCTTGCATATCCGCCTAATATCAGGCAATTATTCCATCACTGGTCTTCTTGAAGATATAAGACGTGGACGATTGTGCCCAATTATTCCATGTCGCTCCGCGCCACCTGGTCATCTACTTGCAGGTCTCATCCTATTAACTACCCCACTATTTTTCAGCTTAATTACCTGCATTACTGTCGATTCTCATCGCCTCACCGGAGAGTTATTTTATAGGATTAGCCACCACCATTTGTGAGAATAATAGCTTTCATTCTTGGTGTCGGATTAGACTAGTCATCGACGAAGGTTGGAACACCTTCATGCAAGAATTTCCTTCCTTGCTTCGTCAGTATTCATGCAGATCTATCAGGTCATTGGGAGCCTGCTCGGATCCTAGACCCCTCGGGTTATCCGTCATCCTTCGTTCTAATTGGCAGCAATCGACTACCTTTTGTTGTTTTTTTAACGCATTGCTTCATTCATTTCTGGCATCACACTTGTCTACTCACTGTGGTGTAACCCAACCCGACAACACCGTCGCATTGTGTTACATAAGGGGAGACCCCAAACACTAAGTAGCCGTTGCCAGTGAGAGAGTGATCCCCGCTTACGTGAGGCCTGCCATGTCAACGTGTGAAGTGAGAAATTTTCAGGGATATATTATCATAACCATCAAGACAGACTAATTTCCTCATGATTGCAAGCTCTTCCAAGACCAGGAGGTTAATTCCATGAATTCCTGAAAAGAATAGGATCTAAGTTTTCATAAGAACTTTTAATGCTGAACATGTGATTGATACCTTTAACAACTGATAGACTTTTCTTGATTTAATTCAAGGTGAATGAAGAACCTACAGACAACATATTTGGCATTTCTAATTGACCCCCAATGATTAAGTCGTGGGGTATTTAATAATCACCAATATATTGCTACTAAAAAGTTGTACTTTTGTGTATTTAATGTATATATTTTCATTTATATTATCATCAATGCATGTTTTTATATCATAAAATATTTATTCTAAATTTAGAATGAGGCTCTCATTTTTTATTTTATAGCATTTTAACATAGTTCTCAGACATTAATTTCATAAATAAAATATTTTTACAAGTCATAAAATATATACTTGGATTTACTTAAATAATTTTAGGGATTTATATATATTTGAAAAAGGAAATTATGATTTTTTCCTATTTTTTGATACTTTAATGCAATTTTATTTCATTAAATCACGAAGGAAATAATTTTATAAGTCAGAACACATATTTGGATTAATCTAATTCAAATTATTTAAACAAATTGATATTCTGATTTCTCAAATTTCATGATATTTTAATTGAATTTTTTAACATTAATTTCATAGAGAAAATAAATTTATGTTTCAAATATACTATTTTGAATTTATTCAAACATGTTTATTGATTTTTTTAGTTTTTAAGGTCTTCCTATATTTTCATGCCATTATGTTAATTCGCTATCAGAAGAGAAACAAAATCGGTAGTTCCATCTTTGCCTCCATTATCCATCATTCATCTTGGATTTATAAAAGACTCCTGCGATTATAATACAAGGCAACCTTGTAGTTTGTTCTTAATTTCAATTTTCTGAATGATTCTGTGCATTGAAAGTCTCATTTGCTTTTGTTTTTGTGCTCCAAGAGAAAATGATTGAAGGAGTGAGGTTTTTATTTAGACAAATTAATAAAAGCACCAATCATCCTGGAGGCAGGTGAAGACAAGGTTATAGTGGTCTTCATCTTGTTTAGGTTCATGTCTTCATCCTTTTTTGAGGATACCATCGCCAAAAACCTAGGTTTTCACCATACCTCATGCCTCCACCAAACTTTGCCACTCGTTAGTGTATTTTGATCTCATCTTAGCCACACAATGATATATCCACATCACTTGCCCTTGTTCTATCGCTCGTTGGCACATATCAGTCACATCCAATTGTGATATTTCATTCTTCCTCTCCAATAAACTTACGCCACCACTTTCAACCATCAGCCAGAGCTTACAAAGTCCAGAAAAATGAATTTAATTACAATTAATTAGGATTTCTCACTAGAAAGTTCCCATAACACCCATAATAATCCTATCATTTTGGATAACTTAGTTTAATTAGGATAAGTATTATTTTTATTATTATTTTTACTAATTTTATTTCACAAAATTAGGTTTAATTCCTAAAATAAATAGTAAAATCACAATATACACAAAATTAAGGCTTAAATTGAACTATTCAATACTTACTCCAAGTGGATTCGACCCTTATTCTCCTTTCTCTCATTAGGAAATTGATAGATATTGTTGAAAAAGATAGAAGCCTTAAATGACTTTTGTAGCGCCAATTTATGTTTCAACAAGTCTGTGAAGGTAATTTTGTGTATAAGATGGGATTGTTCTTGTATGAGATGAGATGGTGTGAAGTTCTTGGATGAGATGGTGAAAATATCAGAGAAAGAGTTATCCAATGTTTTCTCCAACATATAACTATCAATTATGATGAGTGATTAGGTTTTGACATCTAACCATTACATCTTTCAATCTAGGAGTTTCATATAGATGATGCATTTTACAAATACTATAATTGATGATAGAAAGGCTCAATTTGAGGGTTAATTGAAGCCATTGTACCTTTTAAAAGATGTTGTGTATCTTGAAACCTCAAATGTTGGTGACTCAACCTATAAATTGTGTTTAACTTATTCAATATTATATATATTATTCATACAATATATTTAGTTAAATAATTATCCAATAAAGAGTTCATGGGCTTATAGACTAGGACATGGACCTAGAAGTTCACACAAATAAGGTTTTTTTGGACAATAGGATTATTATGAAAAACTTCAAATAACTATAAAATGAAGTAAACTAAAAAAAAATCTACTCTTTCTTTGGTTTCCCCTCTATCATCTCTCCCAATGGCCCTCTGCCCTTATGATGCAACAGGAATGGCAAGAAGATCCATCCTGGATCAACAATGTTGTTTATTGAGTAGAAGATGAGGATATTAGATGTGTCAAGGAACTCACAAATACACCTAGATGAATAACATGTGAGGCTCAAGAGGACTCATTGAAGGAATAAAAAGGAAAAAATTTACTCCAGAGAAGGTGATTCAATCATCTACATTCTAATTTTTATTACAAAGGCGTATTACCATTCATATTTCTGTTATTGCGTGAACTATCTTCGGATCGTTGATCAGACCCATAAAATCCAACAACTATATGAATCACTTATCTGAATCTGACCAAAATTAAATACATAAAAAACATAACAATTAATTATAAAAAATATATTAAAATCATCATTTATATTCTAAACTCAACATGCACAAGTGTTTCAGTGAACTCTGTGGTAGTTAAGGTTGGGAGATTTGACCTTATTGGTAAAATGATCTATTGAACTAGCATTTTGGCTCATCAAATATTCCATTTCATTGGCTAACTCAGTGCAAAATAGGCCCCATATAATTGGTGTATGAATTGAGATTGAGCATAATTGGTAGATCTATATGCCCAAACTATTAACAGTTAGATCAGAAAACTGATCGGTTGATTGAACATGATGATAGATGGGTTCTCATTATTTTATAAACACCATTTCTAAAGAAATTAAAAATACCAAATTTATTCTCCCCTGATGGCTCCTCTCCCCCCTCTGCACATTCGTGAGTACCTCCTTCCATACCCCACTTCTGCGTCATTCCCTTGTGATAACCCTTGTGGCCTTTTTTTTTATGGTTGTTGTAATAGTGCCACCAGTGGATTTAGGTGTGTTAGTGACCTTGATAAAAATATGATGACTCTAGTGATGGTTCCATGAGTAAGCCTTCATTTTATAAAAAATTAAAAATATGTAGATTGTGCTTAATGGGCATATAGATCAATCAGAAGGATTTTTCCCATCTGATTGATGATGCTTGATTAAGATCCACATATAATATTGATCAAACTATTGAAATTAAACCATTCAGACGTGATGTCTAAATTATGATCTAACTTGATCATATTAGATCAGCCAACCTTACTTCTATCCATAATTCTGAGTGTTTCATTCTTATAAAATAATATAATAAATTCAAAAATGAATAATATAAATAGCTTTGACTTTACCTAGTGTGAATTTCCCTTTCTCACTTATAACACAAATAAATATTACTTTATCTTCAACAAAGTAGTTTGTCATCAGATAAAATACTACAACTTCAACTGAAACATAAAATGGCAATTTTTTTTAAAGCAAAAAATCACATTAGACACCCACAACACAATAATCCTTATAGTTAAGGAAATTTAGATATGAAATTAAGATAGTTAATAACTATTATTATTTATTATTTATATTTTAATTAAATAAATCAAATAATAATATATAGATTATTTTCTATATAATGGTCCCATTTTACTCGAAACTTTTCAGGATGTCATTCATAAACAAATTTCTTTTAAAATGATTATATGAATTAGTGTGATAATAGCTAAAAAGGAAAAAATAAAAAGGTAAGCAACTTATGAATAAGTCCTTAACCCAAACATTGAGCTTACCCTTACGTATGTATAAAGCAGCTCCATATGAATAATTAAGCAACTGATGAATAATTTTAGCATTAAGCAAACTCTTTAAGTTTCTTTATTCATAAAATTAAGAAAACTCTATATGAATAATTTAACCGCAAAGGAATTAACCAAACTCTATACAAATAAAGGTAAGGAACTTATATTTGAAGAAATTAAAAGAGGATCTAAGCAAACTCTATAAGAGTAATTTTAACGCAAAGGAAATTTTCCTAGAACTACAAGTACAAGATACTATGTAACTAACTATTGATAATTTAATGCACTATAAGGGAGTGCGGTTATTTAAGTGCTAGTTTTCAGAAAATGAGTGGCATACATATATAATTATTGAGTTATTTAAAATATAAATAATCATATATTATGTATAAAAAATTATGATCATTTTAAATTTATTTTCTCTGAGAATTAATTATTTTTAGGTAAAAAAATTAACGGATAAAATAAATTTAAAATGATTATTACGATCTCAATAGATAAAACATCATCTAGGATAGGAAATAAGGAAATGATGGCATATTATTGCACTTATTAATCGTAGGGAATAAGTAGCAATAAAGTAATGATAATAAAAAAAGAAAAAATAAAACAAAATATGAACTCTCAGAAAAATTGAATATGTTTCAATTATAGAGGAAATGACACTTCTACAATGCGGAAACAGTCACCTGAGTTCTGAGACTAGATACTGATCTTTAGTCCCTGAAGTTTCCATTGGGTATTGGATGGCATAGGTGTTACTTTGGCACATTTAAGTCTCCAAAAACGGTTCTATATATCTTGGAAATCTAGAAAGAATTCAATATATGCTTTACAAATTTCATGAGTCAGACCTCAATCACTGATATACATAAGACTATTGAAAAACATTCTTGGTCTAAATATTTAAACGGGGTGCGAATAAAAGAACTGGAAATCCCAAATTTATTTCCAGGTCAACTTAATTTGGGTTCTTACAAGTGTAAGTTTTCTGAATATGATACACAGAAATGCTCATAAGAATATCCAAAGATAAAATCCCAAAGTATATGGGATAGCTAATGTATTTATATAATCAAAATGAGAACACAGTAAATCCAAACTAGATTTCGAGGTCAACTTTATTTTGGCTCTTCAAACTAGAAATTCACTGAAACCAGTACATAGAAATCCAACAAAAGATTAATAGATAGAAGACCCAACAGATTATATAAGGTCTTCTCGAATAGCAGGTAGATTTAGACCCAACCTCAAAAAATCAAGGGACAAATTAACTAATACCAATTGTGGGGCCTTTTCCTTCCTCCTTTGTTCTCTCCCCCTTTTTTGTTGTCACATTTAGGGTTTGAGGAGAGACGACTCAGTGACGTAGGGGCAGAATGGGATGTTGCATAATCCATACGCTATACCATCCTTGCCAGACCCAATAAGGTGGACATGACAGATGACTTGATAGATACACTTAAGAATATATTATTGTTTCAATGAAGGTGGACAAGATTGATATACTATACAATATATCATTTTTTGAATGATGGTGGACATGATAGAAATACTACACAAAATATTATTTTTTCAGTCCGTACGAAAAAATAATTATTCATTTTATTTAAATTTTTTTAAAGAATTTTAAAATATTTCAAAGA
This sequence comes from Wolffia australiana, assembly GCF_029677425.1. Taxonomy (NCBI): domain Eukaryota; kingdom Viridiplantae; phylum Streptophyta; class Magnoliopsida; order Alismatales; family Araceae; genus Wolffia; species Wolffia australiana. The sequence continues at coordinate 7,271,377 of NC_135853.1, read as the reverse complement.
CTTTTGGATCAACATCATCCTGGAGATAATGGATCTAGGCAAACCGTGAAATGCTGATGCTCTCTCTCTCTCATTCTCTTTCTATGCAATATGAAGAGGGCCCGGCCCCTGCATCCAATCTCTGCCACAAGATTCTTTTGATTTTTGTTCAAAACAACTTTTTGTTTTTTTATTTAGATGTCACATTTATTTTTATTAAATTGTTCTGGACCAAAACTTAGTTATGGACAAATCTTATGGCTTCATTCTGGACCATAACTTTCATTGAACCGGGCCCGGCCGGTCCACTACACGTGAAAATAAATCATGGGCAGATCTTATGGTTGGTTTCCAATCATCTTATTTCATATTTAAGATCCTTTTATTTAATGCTCAATAAGTTTGACCCTGTTGCAATGAATATTTGTAATTTGTTAAATTGGATTTTGTATGGAGAGAGCGAGAGAAAAGGGAGAGAGAGAGAGAGAGAGAGAGAGAGAGAGAGAGAGAGAGAGAGAGAGAGAGAGAGAGAGAGAGAGAGAAAGGGAGAGAGAGAGAGAGAGAAAGAGAGAAAGGGAGAGAGAGAAAGAGAGAGAGGGAGAGAGAGAGAAAGAGAGAAAGAGAGAAAGGGAGAGAGAGAAAGAGAGAGAGGGAGAGAGAGAAAGAGAGAGAGAGAGGGATAGAGAGAGAAAGAGAGAAAGAGAGAGAGAGAGAGAGAGAGAGAGAGAGAGAGAGAGAGAGAGAGAGAGAGAGAGAGAGAGAGAGAGAGCGAGAGAGAGAGAAGCCCAGGAAATCTTGTGGGCCTTACTTATGGTATGTGGGTCTTGGTAGGTCGAAAATCATTGTCGGCGGTACCTTCACCGCCCTGGCTTTTCAAGTTATACGGCCTTGTGGCTCAGAATCACCCCCAGAAAGAGAGAAGAGAGAGAGAGAGAGAGAGAGAGAGAGAGAGAGAAGAGAAGAGAAGAGAGAGACAGAGAAAAGAAGAGAAGAGAGAGACAGAGAAAAGAAGAATTAGAGAACAGCAGAGAGAGACAGAAGAGTAGGGACAGAGGAGTAGAGCGAGGGAAGAATGGAGACAGAGAAGAGAGAGAAGACTAGAGAGAAAGAAGAGCGAGAGACAATGAAGAGGAGCCAGAGAAAAGTAGAGGAAAAGAGAGAGAGAGAGATGAGTAGAGAGAGAGAAGAACGAGAGACGATGAGAGTAGAGAGAGAGAGAGAAGAACGAGAGACGATGAGAGTAGAGAGAGAGAGAAGAACGAGAGACGATGAAGAGTAGAGAGAGAGAGAGAAGAACGAGAGACGATGAAGAGTAGAGAGAGAGAGAGAAGAACGAGAGACGATGAAGAGTAGAGAGAGAGAGAAGAACGAGAGACGATGAAGAGTAGAGAGAGAGAAGAACGAGAGACGGTGAAGAGTAGAGAGAAAAGAGTAGAGGGAGAGAGAGACACAAAGAGAAGAACGATAGACGATGAAGAGTAGAGAGAGAAGAGTAGAGACAGAGAAGAGTGGAGGGAAAGAGAGAAACAGAGAAGAGAGACTGAGAAGAGTGTAGAGAGAGATAAGGAAGAGTAGAGAGAGAAAATAGAGAGCGAGAGAGAGAGCGAATAGTTGAGAGAGAAAATAGAGAGAGAGAGAGAGGCACACGGAGGTAGAAGAACTTCACTCTCATCAAATCTGCTTTCTGGGGTTCAGAGAGATTGATTGAGAGAGATAGACAAATATAGAGAGAGGGAGTCAGGAAAAGGACTTCAACCCCATCAAATCAGCTTTCTGACGTTCAGAGAGATTGAGAGATAGAGATAGAGAGAGATATAGATAGACCCATAGAGAGAAAGTTTGTGTGTAAGAAAAAGAACGTCACAGTTTCAGCACCACCGAATCAGCTTTATGGGATTTAGAGAGACTGGGAGATAGAGAGAGAAAGAGAACTTCAACACCATGAAATAGAGAGAGAACTATAGAGAGTGAGATAGAGATAGAGAGAGAGATGTAGAGAAATAGAGAGACTAGATAGATCCATAGAGAGAGAGAGAGTTTTGTGTAAGGAAAATAACGTCACTGTTTCAGCACCATCGAATAAGCTTTCTGGGATTTAGAGAGATTGGGTGATAGAGAGAGAAAGAGAACTTCACCACCATCAACTAGAGAGAGATAGAGACTGAGATAGAGAGAGATGTAGAGAAATAGAGATTTAAAAATAGAGATCTAATGCTCTGTCTCCCCCTCTCTCAATCACTCTTCCTCTCCCTCTCCCTGTCCATTTCTATGTCTCTCCCTCTCTCGGTCTCTCTTCTTCTCCAATTCTCTGTCTCCCCCTCTCTCAATCACTCTTCCTCTCCCTCTCCCTCTCCCTCTCCATTTCTATGTCTCTCCCCCTCCCTCTCTGTATTCTTCTCCAATGCTCTGTCTCCCCCTCTCTCAATCACTCTTCCTCTCCCTCTCACGGTTTCTCTTCTTCTTCAATTCTCTGTCTCCCCTTCTCTCAATCACTCTTCCTCTCCCTTTCCCTCTCCATTTCTATGTCTCTCCCTCTCACGGTCTCTCTTCTTCTCCAATTCTCTGTCTCCCCCTCTCTCGATCACTCTTCCTCTCCCCCTCCCTCTCTATTTCTATGTCTCTCCCTCTCACGGTCTCTATTCTTCTCCAATTCTCTGTCTCCCCCCTATCTATCACTTTATCTCTCCCTCTCCATTTCTATGTCTCTCCCTATCACAGTCTCTCTTCTTCTGCAATGCTCTGTCTCCCCCTCTCTCAATCACTCTTCCTCTCCCTCTCCCTCTCCCTCTCCATTTCTATTTCTCTCCCTCTCACGGTCTCTATTCTTCTCCAATGCTCTGTCTCCCCCTCTTTCAATCACTCATCCCCTCCCTCTCCCTCTCCCTCTCCCTCTCCCTCTTCTTCTCCAATGCTCTGTCTCCCCTTCTCTCAATCACTCTTCCTCTCTCTATCCCTCTCCATTTCTATGTCTATCCCTCTCCCTCTCCCTCTTCTTCTCCAATTCTCTGTCTCCCCCTCTCGCAATCACTTTTCCTCTCCCTCTCCCTCCCCCTCTCCCTATTCTTCTTTCTTCACACACATCCTCTCCCTCTCCCTCTCCCCCTCCCTCTTTTTCTCCAATGCTCTGTCTATACAGTTGGTCGTACGGTTATCCAAACTCTCACTGTCTCTGTACGGTTTCCGTTGGCACCGGGCAGATTCATTGTTCTAGCGCCGACTCGGCTATGGAGCATAGGGAGCATTTCTGAAGTCCTTCGGAATTTGGGTTGCTTAGTTATTGGTAAGTTTTCCTTCTTGATTCGATTTCGGTTCGTGCTGATTTGGCTTGGTTTTTCCAAATAATTTCCTCTCTCTATGTTGATTTCGCCGTTTCTCTATGTCCGCGTAAATTTTTTGGTTGTATTGATCATCGCTTAATAAGACATATTCAATTGAAAAGGATACTCTATCACAAAAAACGCTAAAAGTAAGTTATCTGTTCTTGATTCTACTTTACTGTTGTCTTGAAGTCATTCAATACTGATGTCTTCGTCGTATTACGAAGGAATGGTTGGTATACCCTTGATTAAAATTTTAAAACCATGGTATTTATGTTTGATCCATGAAACAAAGATCTCTTGGATAAACCAACGTATTTGTGTTGTATTGCGTGAAATTGGATCAACTAATGTTTGGAAATGTCTCTGCTGCTTTCTCTCTATCTTTGTCTCCCAATTGATTTATCTATCTTTCTCATCATTTAGGATGAACTTGTAATTTAAGATGCCTAGAGCACCTCGATCGCATACCTCTGCTTCCTCCGAGAGCTCTGCATCGACAAAGGGGAGTGTTGGCCACATCCAAAAGAAGAGGAAGAGAAAGAACGAATGCGCCGCACGGATACACTTCACAGAGGTGGCGCCTAGGGTTTTCACATGCAATTTATGTGTGACTCGTACTAGGGGTCGTGCAGTGATAGTATAGCAGAACAAGTATAGTTGCAGTACGGTCTTATGGCAACATTTGCTAAATGTGCACCGTAAAGAGTATAACGAATTGAAGGTTCAAGAAGGGAGCTCTTCTAACCAACCTTCAGTGGCGAACATCTTTGACCGACCAAGTATAGAAAAATTGTACTTCATTGGTCGCACGTCAGAGACGACAAAAGAAGAGCTCGTACGCTTCATTTGTTAGTCACCCGCACCATAGAATATTGTATGTAAGAAATATTTCATACGACTACTGCGATACATTGCACAAGAGGAGATTTCGATTCCATCGACAAGGGCTGTGAAAGAAAGAGCTTTCAAGTTTTACACTGAGTTAAAGATCGGTATTCGTGACCAATTGGAGAGTGTCGATAAAGTGGCCATTACTCTAGATTGTTGAACTTTTGCCAATCGAATCTCATTTATAGGACTCAACGTTTATTGGATAGATACAGCATGGAAAATGTGTGAATGTGTCCTCGCTATACGTTAGTTGGAGGGCTCACATAGTGGGGAGTGCTTGAGCGAGATTGTGTTGGAGGTTCTGGCCGATTTATGTTGAGCGCAAAGGTCTGCGCAATTACGACAGACAATGTGTCAAATAATTCAACAGTGATGGCGACATTAGAACGAGACTTGCGCTCAGTGAACCCCCATTTTACTACAAAGAGACATGTGTTGTGTATTGTACACGTCATCAACTTAGTTATGGAGGCCGGACTGAAGGCGCTCGATGTCGTCTACGGTGGGCCCGAGGCAAGCTTCATTGATGAAGTAGACCTCACAAACCTTGACAACGTGTTAGATGCGGAGGAGTCGGATCCTCCTGCAATTTCCATAGGGGACGTTGTTCGGTGCCTAAGAGAGGTGGTCATCGCTATATGAGGATCGTCGAAGAAAGAGGCGAAATATCTCTTTGAGAGAGATACTGAGTTTACCAGAGATAGAAACCAGATTAAAGGGTGAGATAGATAGAGATTGAGTTAGTGAGAGAATTTGAGGTTAGATTATTGGGCTGATATCTTAGTAGATATCTATATGGGGGAAGTTAGAGAGATAAGGGATGAAACTGGAAGTTGTGAGAGAGATAAAGTACGAGAGACAAACTGAGGTATATAAACTAACATAGATAGTGATAGAGAGTATGGGAGAAATCTAGAGAGAGAAAATTAAAGAGACAAAGGATGATACAATCACTGAGACATATTGATATACATAGAGAAACTTAGGTAGCTAGGGACAGAGAGTGTGAGAGGTCTAGAGAGAGATAAAGCTAGAGAGAGAGAAATCTCGAGAGAAAGAATTAAAGCTAGATAGAGAGATCTAGAGAGAAAGAGAGAAATCTAGAGAGAAAGAGGTAAAGCTAGAAAGAAAAATATAGAGACAGAATGCTAGAGGGATAGGATAAGACAATTAATGAGACATTAAGTAAAATAGAGACACTAAGGTAGAGCGAGAGAGATAGATATAGAGAAAGAAATCTAGAGAGAGAGGAGCAGCTAGAGAGAAATATGTAGATATAAAGGATGAGACAATCAGTGAGACATTCAGAGAGTGCGAGACAAAATTACCGAGAGAAATTTGGAGAGAGAAAAATCTAGAAAGAGAGATAAAGCTAGAGATAAATATAGATAAATAAAGACAGAGATAAAGGATGAAACATATAGACGTACATATAAGGTACCTAGTGCCCTAGAGATAGAGAGAAAACTATAGAGAAAATTTTTGGAGAGAGGGAAACATCTATAGAGAGAAAAAGCTAATGAGAGAAATCTAGAGAGAGAGAGAGATAGTTACCGATAGAAATCTACAGAGAGAGAGAGAGCGATAGCTAACGATAGAAATCTAGAGAGATAGCTAGCGATACAAATCTAGAGAGAGAGGTAGCTAGCGATAGAAATCTGGAGAGACACAGATAGCTAGCGAAGAAATCTAGAGAGAGACAGATAGCTAGCGAAGAAATCTAGAGAGAGACAGATAGCTAGCGAAGAAATCTAGAGAGAGACAGATAGCTAGCGATAGAGACCTAGACAGAGAGATAGCTAGCGATAGAGACCTAGACGGAGAGATAGCTAGCGATAGGAATCTAGAGAGAGAAAGATATAGCTAGTGATAGAAATGTAGAGAGAGACAGATAGCTAGCGAAAGAAATCTAGAGAGAGACAGCTAGCTAGCGATAGAGACCTAGACAGAGAGATAGCTAGCGATAGGAATCTAGAGAGAGAGATAGCTCGAGATAGGAATCGAGAGAGAGAGAGATAGCTAGCGTTAGAAATCTAGAGAGAGAGATAGCTTGCGATAGAAATCTAGAGAGAGAGAAAGCTAGCGCTAGAAATCTAGACAGAGAGATAGCTAGCGATAGAAATCTAGAGAGAGAGATAGCTAGCGATAGAAATCTAAAGAGTCAGAAAGCTAGTGATAGAAATCTAGAGAGAGAAAGCTAGCGAGAGAAATCAATAGAAAGAGAAATCTAGCGAGATAAATCTAGAGAGAAAATTCAGGGGAGGGAGAAAGATAAAGAGAGAAAGTTAGAGAGAGAAAACGACTGACGTTGAGATATTTTGCCCCGCAGCGGGGAATATGTGGGCGGAGGCATCTCTCTCCCTCTCTCTCTCTCTCTCTCTCTCTCTCTCTCTCTCTCTCTCTCTCTCTCTATCTCTCTCTCTCTCTCTGCAAACGCGTGGCGAGAGACCTCCATGCCAAGGGACACGAGCAGGCCCGCAGGATGGGTGCCACCCTCCATCCTTCTCCCCTATAAACAGAGAGAACAACCCACCAAGAGAGAAAGAGAGACTTAGAGAGAGAGAGAGAGCTAGAGAGAGCTAGAGAGAGAGACTTGGAGAGCTAGAGAGAGCAAGAGAGAGAGAGCTAGAGAGAGAGGGAGCTAGAGAGAGAGAGTTAGAGAGAGAACATGCTGGGCGTGTTTAGCAGCGCCGTGGCGGCGCCGCCGGAGGAGTTGGCGGCGGCGGCGGGCCGCTCGCCCTCGCCGAAGACGAAAGCTTCGGAGCTGGTCGCCCGCTTCCTCTCCTCGGCCGACCCCGCCGTCGCCGTCAACGTCAACGGTGACGGAAGCCACCTCGCCTTCTCTCACCTCCACGACTCTCCTTTCAGCCCCAGGTAATGGTAGCTCCTCCTTTCACCCAACCCAACCCCCTTGGATGACGGATGACGTGACGGGACAGACGGAACGGGCCATGGTTTTAGGGCTTCGTCCCCTTCTGTTCCTCTCCCTCGTTCCGGACTGATGACGGATGACGGGTCGGACTCCATCCTGTTCTTGTTCCCAGCTCAGGACTGATGACTGATGACGTGTTGGCTTTCGTCCAGTTCATATCCCAAGCTCGGGACTGATGACGGGTTAAATTTCGTCCCGTCCGCGATCCGAGGTCAGGACTGATGACTGATGACGGGTTGAATTTCGTCCCGTCCTCGATCCGAGGTCAGGACTGATGACTGATGACTGATGACGGGTTGAATTACGTCCCATCCTTGTTCCAAGGTCAGGACTGATGACTGATGACAGGTTGAATTACGTCCCGTCCTCCAACCGAGGTGAGGACTGATGACTGATGATGGACTGGATTCCGTCCCGTTCCTGTTCTGGGATCAGGACTGATGACTGATAACGGGTTGGATTTCGTCCCGTCCTTGTTCCGAGGTCAGGACTGATGACTGATGATGGGTTGGATTCTGTCCCGTTCCTGTTCTGAGATCAGGACTGATGATGGGTTGGATTCGGTTCCGTTCCGTTCTTGTTCCGCTCCTGTTCCGAGCTTGGACTGATGACTGATGATGGGTTGGATTCAGTTCCGTTCATATAACAAACTCAGGATTGATGACTGATGGTGGGTTGGATTAGGTCATGTTCAGTTTGCCATCTTTGTCATCTAATTTGTGTTTATTTGGCTTATTGATATAAATTAATCGTTATTTTTCACTTCTTTTACTAATCTAGGAATTTATGTGACAAGTTTATCTTACCACCCTTTTAATTTATTCAGGGTAGTAATAAAATCTTTCAAGGCTGGAGAATTTGGTAGGATTACTAAGATTGAAATGGAAATAAGGGTGGGTCGAAGAGAAAGGCAGGCTCCACTTATTAAAATACAATAAAAGAAGTTCTATTGATCTGACTAGAAAACTATTTATATAGTTAAATGAAAAAGTTTCCAGATGAATTAGTGAAATTCCAGTTCGTTTTTTGTTGCATAAATCTCTCATAATTATCCAATACACTATACCTGCTTGAAAGCTCACTATGTTTAAGGGCTCAATAACCTATTTGAGTATGGTACTTTTTTTGGAAGCTTTGATATATACAAGTTGCCTAACTCGTTTAATTAATCTTTTGACCTAAATTTTTTATGTTGATTCTTCTTCCAACTTTGAATTTGACTTTATTGAAATATAGAGATCATATCTAAGTTATATATATATCATCCACCAGGATGGCTTCCCTGTCCAACCCGCGACCGTACTAAATTTCTATTTTATGATTTCTTCTAGAACTTTAGAACTATGATTCAGATGGGACCGCTCCGAAAAGACAACCTGGATGATCATATGATCCATCTAGTGAAATACTGGATGGACTAAAAATCGGAAGGAATATACTAAATTTCCATTTTATGATTTTTTCTTGAATTTTAGAACATTTATGATTCAGTGAGTACTAGACGGAACAGACAGCTCCAAAAAGACAACATGATGATCATATTGACTAGATGATCATCTAGTATTGACAAGATGGACTAAACTGGGGGAAAAAACCCTTTTCCCCCAATTCCTGTAGGAAACCCTAAATCCTAAAAAGGGATAATTGACGACGACGATGACGATTTCGTCGTTTCTCCCGTCGTTTCCTCAAGAATTTCTCCCTAATTTTGCTTCGGATTAGGTCATTCGCGGTGAAAGACGACATATTCTGCGTTTTCCGCGGCGCGATTGAGAACATTTCGAGCTTGAAGCAGCACTACGGGCTGAGCAAGAAGGAGAACGAGGTGATAATGGTGATCGAAGCTTACAAGGCGCTCCGCGACCGCGCTCCCTTCCCCCCCAGCCAGATGGTCGCCCTTCTCCGCGGCTCCTTCGCCTTCCTCATCTTCGATCGCTCCTCCTCCTCCCTCTTCGCTGCCGCCGTAGGCTCCGATTCTCAACTGTTCTTGCTTTTCTTTCTGGCTTATATATATAGTGTTCATGGTTTCTTTATTTTTTAGGATTTTTTCTTGAAAAATGTTATTGCTACTTCTGAACATTGTATTGTATATAAGATATAGTGTTCATCATTTTTTAGTCTTATAGGATTTTATTGAAAAATGTGATTGCTATTTTGAACATTGAATTGTATATAAGATATAGTGTTCATCATGTTTTTAGTCTTATAGGATTTTATTGAAAAATGTTATTGCTACTTTTGAACATTCTATTGTATATAAGATATAGTGTCCATCGTTTTTTTAGTCGTATAAGATTTTATTGAAAAATGTGATTGCTATTCTGAACATGTTATTGTATATAAGATATAGTGTCCATCGTTTTTTTAGTCTTATAAGATTTTATTGAAAAATGTGATTGCTATTCTGAACATTTTATTGTATATAAGATATAGTGTCCATCGTTTTTTTAGTCTGATAAGATTTTATTGAAAAATGTGATTGCTATTCTGAACATTTTATTGTGAGCTAGATATAGTTTTGATTATTCCTTTATCTTGTAAGGTTTTCTCGAAAATGTTGTTGCTATTTTTAGCATTTTATAACTTTTTTAGTATTGATCACTTTTTTAGTCTGATAAGGTTTTTGTGAAAAATGTGATTTATTTTGAACCTTGTATTATGTATAAGATTTAGTGTTGATCATTATATTGAAAATGGGATTGCTATTTTGAACATTATATTGTGCGATGGATATAGTTTTGATTATTCCTTTATCTTATAAGGTTTTCTTGAAAATGTTATTGCTATTGTTAGCATTTTATTGTGTGCTGGAGAAAGTGTTAATTGTTTCTTTATTTTATAATAATTTCTTGAAAATGTTGTTCCTCCTATTAGCATTATACTGTGAATAATATGGAGCGTTGATTATTTCTTTATTTTAAAATATTTTCTTGAAAATGTTATTGCTCTTATTAGCATTATATTGTGAATAATATATATTGTTGATGATTTCTTTATTTCATAAGATTTTTCTTGAAAGTGCTATTGCTATTTTTAGCATTATATCGTGAATAATACATATTGTTGATTATTTCTTTATTTTATAAGATTTTTCTTGAAAATGATACTGCTATTTTTAGCATTATATTGGGTGCTGGAGAAAGTGTTAATTGTTTCTTTATTATATAAGGTTTTCTTAAAAATGGTATTGCTCTTTTAGCATTATATTGTGAATAATATACAGTGTTGATTATTTATTTATATTATAAGATTTTCTTGAAAATGTTATTGATATTTTAGCATTATACTGTGAGATGGATATAGTTTTGATTATTACTTTATTTTTATTTTATAATATTTTCTTTAAAATGTTATAGCTCTTATTAGTATTATATTGTGTTATTGATATACCATAGATTTTCAATGGTTTATTACATGAAGTGATAGGTTTTCTTAAAAGTGTTATTGTTATTTTTTGATTTGTATTGTCTAATAGATGTAACTTTGATTTCAGGGCTTATTAAATGAAGCTCATGATAGATTTTGTTTAAAATTTTATTTCTATTTTTAGCTTTACACTTTGTAATTGATGCGACGTACATTTTTCATGGCTTATTAAAAGAAGGTCATGATAGATTTTCTTGAAAATGGCATGGCTTTGTTTTGTATTATATTTGTGTAACAGACGTGACATAGATTTTTCATGGCTTATTAAATGAAGGTGATGATAGATTTTCTTGAAAATGGCATTGCTATTTTTTGCATTATACTGTGTAATAGATGTGACATTGAATTTCGTGGCTCATTAACTGAAGGAAAATATAGATTGTCTTGACAAAATTATTACTATTCTTAGCATTATATTATTTATATATATATATATACACATGGATTTTCATGGCTTATATGATGAAGGTGATGATAGATTTTCTTGAAATAATTATTGCTATTTTCAGTATTATATTGTATAATTTCACGGATTATTAAATGAAGTGATATAGCTTTCTGGTTTAATCTCGGCCGTTGGATGACAATCATGTGGTTTTAAGCGCAGGATCCACACGGGGAGGTGCCCTTCTTCTGGGGGACAACGGCTGATGGATTTTTGGCCTTTGCCGATGATCTCGATCTTCTCAGAGGAGCTTGTGGCAAGTCGATTGCTGCCTTCCCCCGAGGTAGTTGACGATCCAGTTAGTTTTTTTTCTGTAGGAAGTATGGTTACAAAAGTGACTTCAGTTCGCAGACTTCAGTCTGTAGGGCTCTCATGCGGAGTCATTTCTGTCTTTAGTCAGCAGTCATCCATCCAAGATGATGGATGATGTTAGGATGTAGGAAGAAGAATATAATTGTAGGGAAAAAATAAAATAAAAATTTTAAATATAATCAGAAATGTGATAATCATATAATATTTAAGAATAAATCTCAATCCAAATCTAAAATTCCCCCAACTTCGTCATAGTCGTCAGATGACGGGTTGAGAGTTAAGGGAATGTATGGTTTATGGGTTGCTTCCTCTTATTCTTAGTCATTCACATGGATCGTCCTCATCGACGATAACGACTATCTGGGTTGGTGTGAAGGATTAAAAGGTTATTTTCCCTTTTCTTTAGACATAAGTTATTTTTGTCATCTGGGTCTCTGTCATTGGTTCCTTTCTTCGTCGTGGACTGATGGGAGACTAGAGACGATGACGAAATGTGGACGGATGGTAGTTGAGATGACAACAATTCCATCATTTAACTCTCATCTGATGATGCGTTTGGTCATCATTAAATGGGGTATTTCCCCTTATCTCTCAAATATAAGTCATTTTCGTCGTTCAGATCCCGTCATCCGTCCTTTTTCTTCACCGTGGACTAATGACAGAACGGGACTGATGAGGGAATGGCGAGGGTGATGAAATGTGGACAGACGACAATAGAGATGACGAGACTCCATCCGTCGACATTTCATTGTCCAGATTCCATCATCCATCCTTTCTTCTCGAAGATTAATGACAGAACGGAACTGATGATGGAATGGTGCTGATGACAGTAGAGATGATGACGAGACTCCATCTGTTCGCATTTCGTTGTCCATCCGTTTTCTTCATCGGGAACTAATGACAGAATGGGACTGATGATGGAATGGTGACGATGATGAAATGTGGACTGATGACGATAGAGACGAGGAGACTCCATCATCAACCCCACCAGATTCAGTCTTGTTCTACGTGTTCTTATTACAAGAACAAGAACTGATTAGAATGATTGATTGATTTGTTCCAAGTGTTCTTGTTACAAGAACAAGAACTGATTAGAATGATTGATTGATTTGCTCCAAGTGTTCTTGTTACAAGAACAAGAACTGATTAGAATGATTGATTGATTTGTTCCAAGTGTTCTTGTTACAAGAACAAGAACTGATTAGAATGATTGATTGATTTGTTCTAAGTGTTCTTGTTAGGGGGGATGACTGATTGATTTGATTAGTCTGACAAGATAACACTGATTAGAATCTTTGAATTTTTTGATTAAGGTTGCTTCTACTGCACGAATATCGGAGGATTGAAGAGCTACGAGAATCCCAAGAACAAGATTACTGCCGTCCCCGCGTCTGAGGAAGAGATCTGGGGGGCCACATTCAAGGTTGGCGCTCAAACCCTAACCTTCTCTTGATCTTCAATCTGATTTTTCTCTGCGCATTAAACTAATCAACGAGGAATCTATTGATTAGTCGTATTAAATATTTAAAAAAGGAAATTGGTTAGGATTCCATCGGTAGAATAATCGGAAATAATGATGTATTTCCTGCGGAGAATCCGGAAAGATGATCTGGATTGTAGACAAAGTGCGTAGAAACTTTTATACTTGATTTGTCTTGTTACATTTTAAAAAATGAACATCTGATTGGGTTCCATCTGTATAATATTTGGACAGATTGGGGAGAATCCTGCATTGAATAGGGAAAGATGATCTGGATTGTATTAAAAAATGCGTAGGAACTTCCATGACATTGATTAGTCTTGTAACATTTGAAAAAATGAACATCTGATAGGATTCCATCTGTAGAATATTTGGACAGATTGCTGAAAATCCTGCGATGAATAGGGAAAGATGATCTGGATTATAGGGAAAAATGCGTTGGAACTTTCATGGCATTGATTAGTCTTGTAACATTTAAAAAAATGATAGGATTCCATCAGTAGAATATTTGGACAGATTGCTGAAAATCCTGCGTTGAATAGGGAAAGATGATCTGGATTGTATTAAAAAACGCATTGGAACTTCCATGGCATTGATTAGCAATATTACATTTGAAAAAATGAACATCTGATAGGATTCCATCAGTAGAATAATTGGATAGATGGCTGAAAATCCTGCGTTGAATAGGAAAAGATGATCTGGATTGTATAAAAAAGTGTAGAAACTTCCTTGCTCTTGAATCTGTCATCTGAATTGATTATTCGTTCTAGATAGAAAAAATAAGTATTAACTAGGATTCCACCGGTAGAATAATCACAAAATTCTGAAATTTCTGCAGAGAAAATTCTTTCAAGATCTTGAATTTTTCATTTTAAATGAATTCTTCGCACTAGATGCAATTTACAAACGTTGAATAATAAACTCTAAAAAATTATCTCTGGGAAAACATTCTTAAACCGAATCCTGAAAGATTAACTAGAGTTAGAATTGGATAGAGTTCTCTTCTCTGAACAATTAAATGGAGCTCAATAAACTGACTAGTGTCTTCTGTGCAGGAAGAAGCTACTCCAGTCTTTGCAGCCATAAATTAGAAATATTCTGCAGACAATAATACTGCAAATCATGAGCTAGTGATGCTTTCGGCTACTGGACTTTCGCCATCTCGGGTGCAATGTCCAACCGCTTCGCCTTGCATCACGTGCAGGTGGTGTAAATAAATTAAATTAATTTTGGAGAATTAATTTAATTCAGTGTATGTTTTCTGCAGTGTATCAGCCAAAATCTAGACCTGATTTGCTTGCCAATTTTCATAATTCAGTGTATGTTGTACCAAAAAAGTATCAATAACTTTGGAATGATCTTTCTTGAATAAAATCATATTGAATCTTTGTTGCATAAGGCATGTGTCTAAGGAAGATAATAGAAATAACTGTAGTATTAAAATAATTTTCATTACTTCATGATAAAATTCTTTCTGAGAACATGTTAGGCGAATTTGTCAGATATCTCAAATTCATGTAAGACTTTCACTAATTTGTTGCTCATCATCTACCCGGAATGGCGGCTAGACAGATCTTCCAAGTTCAAGACACACTCACACACAGTTCATTGAACATTGGTCCAGTGGACAATTATTCCTGAAAGCGAAACTTTAATTTCTGATGTCCAAGCAATAATGTTAATCAAGAATTGGCACATGCTCCTACTTGGTTCACAGTTTTTTATTCCAATCCTTAAACATCCTGAGTAATGTGTTCAACACTGTGTTTTTACAAGGAAGAATCACATATTTTGGGTATAATATGACATAAGTCTCTTCATTGATGGCTCAAGAGTGAAAGGGCATGCTATGCAAGCAATGAAGAGTGTGAGCTCATTCTTGCTCTGTCCCATGATCAATTCATTAAACTCTAGCTCAAGATTTTTCATAGAAGAAAAAAAGGTCTGTGATGGAAAACTGATCAATAGAGATGTATGTGGTTTTATCATGCATTAATTGGGTAACATCCTTTCATATGTTTCCACCCTTTTGATGTGCACCCTTTCTCCTCATTAGATAATATTTTCTCTCTATCATTCTGCTTACTTGCAAATCATTGAAATATTCAGCAGTTTTAAAGACTCTACCACAATTATTTGGATTCTGATTTGGTGGAAAGAACACCAACAACCTCTTTTTTGTTCTTTGACTCTTGTGAAATGGGCATAAAAACACTCTAAAAGAGTTACATGAACATGTTATTATATAATTATGAGAGAATAAGTTCCCATGCACATAAAATATAAAGAATAAAGAAGCTAAATAACTTGGAGTAATGAGTAAAAAGAAAATTTAAAATTGAGGGAGATAAAACATAAATTAACATTTAGTGTTAATTATGGGATAAATCTGCATGTTAATAAGAAAACACAAAAATGCGATAAATAATAAAATCCACAAACGGGAAGTAAGAGTTAAATGTTGAGACATATCCCAATGCTAATAAGAAGAGCCAAAATATGATAAATTAACAAAAAAATAAACAGAAAGTAAGAATTAAATTATGAGACAAATCCACAGGATAATGCTAACATGCATAAATAAGTTAACAATCAAAAAAAGAAATGGAAAGTAAGAGTCAATGGAACTGACGCACATGATAATAAGAAAACACAGAAATAATAATTAAATTAAGGCTACATCAATAATAATTAAAAACATAAATGAAAATTAAGAGTTAAATAATGGGACAAATTCTCAGGCTAATAAGGCTACATCAGTAATGACATAAATAATAAAAATCATAACTAAGAAGTAATAATTACATAGTGGGCCTTATGCCCAGGTTCATAAGAAACACAGAAATATATACATAAATCGTAGAAGAACTAGGTAACATATCCACCAAAAAATCTGTCAATATATAGTTAAAACGAATTTTAATTCAAGAAATAAGATAGCACAGTTGCAGAATAAATAAGCATATGAAAATTACGAGTGTGGACAGAAAATGAAAAGTGAATGGAGACATTAGAAAAGTGCATGCACGATGAGAGGAATTGATTGGAGGGAGCACAGAGAGAGGGAAGAGAGAATGTAGAAAACATAGAGGCATTAGAGACTGCCTTTGGAGAACATTTGGTCTGTGAAGAGTGGAGAGAGTGGAGAGATAATGAAGATAGAAATGCCATAAAAGTTCAACCAAGCCAACGCATAAAATATGAATTCCAACTCAAATACAAGTGACCAGATCTTCTAGTATCTGACCTCCCTTTAAGTCAAATGATCAACTTAAGTATTTAAAGATATACTCTCCAACCTACAAGAAATAATCATATTAAGGTCATAAAATCTATGTACCTGAGACGAAATCCAACTTCATCTATAATTCTGCTAGCATCATCTCGTTGAGGCTTACCATATTAATTATTGACCTTACTCTTACTGTTCATCTTTTATGGTTTTATTACCTTATTTTTTAATTTAAATTATGCCGTGATTAACATATTTCTATGTTGGTTTTTCAAATGTTCTGGAGGGCCTCGGACAAGAGTTTAGGCTTCTGGGTGCTCTTACCATCCATTCTTGTATGTGGCTTGAGAAATTAAATAAAATCAGCGAAGGGGAAATCCCTTAATGTCAGAACTAGGGAATGGCGCATACGGGGTGTGACGCCTCGGATGTGATGGAACGGATGACAGAACGTGACAAATGTGACCTGACAAAACTGTCGTCACGTCACCGTCCCATCACGTGTCCCAGCATATACAAAAAAACCCATCATGTTCTGTCACACGTACCTCCATTTGGCGTCCTGTCCCATCCGCATCACCGTGATGGCATCACCGTCACCGGTGACGTGAAAAAACCCTACATTAAAAAAAATTCGCAGGCTGCGAGCTTGCAACGACCATTTTTTCTGAAACTTACAGACTTTAGCATTGCAGAATCTCGTCGGCTGGGTCACCGGGAGGGCGCCCTAGCTTCCTCTTTGGGCTGTAAGTTTTGTGATTTTTTCTTGTTTTCAGTCATGATCTCCTATGATTCCTCGTCAATTTACCTCATGATGTTGTTTTTGACGTGATTAACGGCAAGATTAGGTTCTTGAACATTATTCCACTGAATATTGAATCTGAAATTTTAATTTTTTTTCTCAATCACATCAAGATTAGCTCCCAAATAGTATTCTCATGAAAATTGAAACTTAATTTTGCTGTATGATTTGGGGTTTCACTTTTAACTTCTTCATTTCATCTCATATTGAGCTAAAACCTATTTTGTTGGAGTCAGAAGGCCAAAATGAGTGTAACATCTTTCTGAGGCAAGTTTTTTAAGGTCTTCATCTAGCGTTCAACCAAATGACTCTATGACTCTATTTTATCTCATGATTTTTAGTATTTCATCCTTGTTCTAATATATTATTTTGTCTTAAAAAACTATGCATTTGTACTTAATAATACTGGTTCTAATGGTGCAATGTATTTTGAATTAAATCAGTCTCAGGCATTCTGACATATACATTAGTACTTATTAAAGGGTCACTCCAAAGGGTGCAGGATATGTAAATATGAAATGTGATTCTGGTATAAAATTGAGGGAGAGAGAGTGAGAGATAGAGACAGAGGAGATAAATAACTTCTTTTATGAATATCGAGTAATTAAGAAATCTGTTACAGGAAGTACAATCAAGAAGAAGATCTTACTTTTTCTCATGAAGAGTTAGGTTAACCTGAGGGGAGGAAAAATGATGATAAGGATATCCGGACTAAGATCTAAGATAGGGAAGAGAAGGACGAGAGAGTTGGATTATCTTCATCGTGCTCCCCACAAAAAAGTACAAGATCTAGGTGCTAATGAATCAAAGTAGAATATCATAGTTTATACTTTGGGTCTTTCAATACTAACTGTTGATCCTACTAATTAGCTTTACCTATCTTAAATTTTTAAGCACTTCTGTGCAATCTTATTAGATTATGGGAAAAATGTATATGCTCTAGGATGAGAGATTTAGCAAGAACATTATAGTCCCATTTAGCGGCAAGATTAGGTTCTTGAACGTTATTCCACTGAATATTGAATCTGAATTTCATGATTGATTCGTCGGAATAGCTCGTGTTTTTCTTTTTATTCGCCTTGACCTCTAGATTAGCTCTCAAACAGTATTCTGATGAAAATCAAAACAATTTTTCCGTATGATTTGGGGTTTTCACTTGTAACTTCTTCATTTCATCTCAGATTGAGCTGAAACCTATTTCGTTGGATTCAGAGGTACAAAATGACTCTATGAATTTTATAGTTTTTTATGGTTTTCATCCAGCGTTCAGACCAAATGACTCTATGAATTTGTGTTGATGCTTCACATATCTATTTTTCCCAAATAGTTTTTACTTTGTAATTTTTTAATGATTCTTAATTTTCAATTTTCAATTGAGGTATGACACATAATTGAGTTATCTGGCTTGATTTATTAATCTCTATGAAGCATATATCTTGTTATATATTTTATCTCATGTTTTTTAGCATTTCATTCTGGTTCTAATATGTTATTTTGTCTTAAAAAACTATTTTTCTATGACCCACAATCAAATGTGTCCCATTCCATATAACAGAACCCAAGGCCATGGGCTTAAAGTGTCACTAGTCCAGCCAACGGGGTCTGCCACTTTCCTTGGGATGTCACAAGACCCATTTGATGAGTCAGACACGTCAAATGGGTGTTTAGTGTTCCGGTCATCAATAGGTTGCTCCATTGCTCTTGGACACGCGAAGCACGACACATCCAATATATAGAATTTAATAAGAAGAGATAAAACCCCGTCGTAGACAGTGTTTTCATGTTTTATGGGAATCAAATCAAATGCACCTATTGTGTCACTTGGGGTGGTCATCATGATGATCATAGCTCTAGGTTGATGATCATCCTGATGTCAATCTGTGGGATTATTTCATTCATTTTTATGGGATGAGAAACTCTAGGGAAGAGAACATTGGCGGTCATGATGATGATGTTGATCATGGTGATGGTGATGATGATCTAGCTCTATCTTTTAGGAAGAACAAATTCTGAGGGAAAAATATATTTGGAAGATTATTTTTTTTATCTAGAAACTTTGATTTAGAGTCGTAGGATTCTTGTACACGTCTGTCAATTTAGTCCGTCATGATGATCATCATTGTTATGTTCATGGTGATGGTGACGATGTTTGAGCCAGGGAGTACTTTTTTTTGTTTTGAGCTACTCTAAGGAAAATTCTGAAGGAAAAAATGTAGGAAGATTGTATCTAAAAACTTTGATTTAAGGGGAGAGGATTATTATACATATCATGGTTTCTTTGCTGCAAAAATTTTGATTTAAGGGAGGACGATTATTGTATATATCAGTCATTTTAAGCGGTGATGATGTCTATTTTGGCGGATCATTCATGTGAAAGGAAGTTGAAAATAATGGAAATGGTGATGTCATTGCAGAGAAAATTTTAATAATGCTTTAGGAACTTTATATAAGGAGAGATTTGTAAATATTAGTAAGTTTAGATGGCTGTGATGATTGTAAATAGAGAGCCAGGATTGGGAAACGACATTTTCCATTTTACCTTTTGGTAGGGTTAACAAATAAAATTTAGTTTTTTTTCTCCGTCCCTCCTAACTCACCTACAGGTCACACCGTTCATATCATATTTTCAGAATGTTCAGCGTGTTTATTGAATGTTTAAGAATTTCATTGTATCCTATTGTTTCTTTCATGGAGACTTATTCAATGTTTACTTTGTGTTATATGTCATAAGAATGTTTGAATGTAGGTAAATGAGTTAATCTTTGAATTTAACAAAATGAGCATTTTTAGAATGATGCTCATGCACTGTTCTGACTTTTGCAATGAGCAGAGCAAAGTTTATCTCTTCTCTATGAACCAGTCGTCGATGGAAACTCCAAGTGGCGACATGTGCGTTGACTTGGCAGTAGAATCATTGTCAAAGGATGTTCGGTAAGCCCATCTACCCTTGGTTGGGACTTCACGTACCAAATGCAAAGGGAAGACAGAAATATTGAGATCTTTCACAGAGGTTGGGTCAGGCATATGGGTGTGCGTATTATGTCGCGACCAAAAAGTTGACCCACTACGGAATAGGTTGAAGCGATGACAAGACGGGTCGACAAACATATTTGAAGGCACTTGCAGTTCAATCATGGTAGAATGTATAGTTAGCTGAAGGGCACTGATCCCGATCAACGGACGATAGTTGAGGCGTACGGGCAGTGTAGTGTAGTCTCAAAGACGCTAGAAAAGATGAAGGAGATCATAGCATAATTTTTTTGTCTCACGGACTCCCCATGGGCCATCGTGGATAGTGTGGGGTTCAAGATTATGTGGAAATACACTGTTGAGAGGACAGTTGACCCACCAGGATTGAAGACAATAAAGGCTGCAACACATAAGTTATACGGGGTCATGAAGGGGAGGCTCGTAGAGTTATCAGCAAATGTCCCCATGGTCTCATTGACAATGGATGCGTGGACTGCTGAGAATTTGTGTGGTCTTCTCAGCATCACAGTTCATTGAGTAAACCACCGGTGGGAACTATGTGAATGTGTACTTGCTATATGCAAGCTAGTGGGGAAACACAATGGGGAAACATGTTGGATGACTTCTGTTTGAAGATGAAGGTCAATGACAACCCATCATGCTTCATTCTGTGTCGTAATGCCTTATTGCAACTCTAACCTTTCTAATGTAGGTTGGCTTTATCACTACAGACAATGCATCAAGCAATGGGCGGATGATATCATTGCTCGCGAAGGATCTCAAGTCAGTGAATGACCGTTTCATAGTGGACCAACATGTTCCATGTGCTCCGACGTGCTGAACATTATTGTTCAAGATGCATTGAAGTCGTTGCGTATGTCAGTGAATACACCTCCTCCTTGGATTGCGGACAACTGCATAGCGAACGAAGTAAAGGATACTTCAGACGACACTGACATAGATGATTTGGATGCTATGCGCGAGGCGATGGCAAGTCATGCAAAAATGGTGATTCATGATAGTGCCCTTGTCCTGGGGGATGCGGTTGCCCGTTTGAGAAACTTAGTGACAAGCATCCGAGCATCAACTCAACGACGCCAACAGTACATGAAGACGTGCAAAGACATGCAAAATAATCACAACCAAATCTCATTAGACTATCCAACATGGTGGAACAGTATGCATGACATGTTACATGCCGCATTGGAGAAGCGAGATATCATCAATTTTATGGCTTTACAAATCTCGTACATAGCAGATCAGGACATGAGACTCTCACGTGACAAGAGGGAAATGTTGACTGACTTCTGTGACATACTAGGGCCATTTTACAGGATGAAAAACTATGTCAGTGGCTCGAAGATAGTGAGAGTCATGGAAGTCCTTTGCATTCTGAAGGCGTTGATGAAACATATTGATTTAGTGTTGCATAAGTTTGATATTTATACAATCTTCATGTCAGAAAGAAAGATGACCGCTTGTCAAATTGCATCTATCCGACAAGCTTGTGAGAGCATGAAGTGTAAGATGTTGAAGTATGAGTCAATTATTTCGAAGAACCATGCAATGAAAACAACAACCATTCTTGACCCTTTCAAAAAGGGATCATCACTCGATCCTAGCATCATTCATGATGAATTGGCATTTCTCCGCTGACTTATGCCCATGCATGGTGATAAAGATATAGTTGGTAATGACCCTGAGGACTATGACTGGCTCACTGAACTCATCGATGGTGTAGCACCAGCTAGGGAGAAGGAACGACGGGTACCGACTCCAACGGAGAATTGGAAACTTATCTCCAATCAACGGAAAGAAAAAACATGGAGACAGCACTAGGATGGTGGGCATGCATAGGCTCACAAACTTACCCTCGACTATCTACCCTAGAGAAAGAGTTTCTCTCAATATGTGCGACTAGTGCCCCAGCAGAGCATTTATTCTCCACAAGACGTGCAATCGTCACTTTCAAGAGGGCACGCCTTACTGCTGAAAGCATTGGGCTCCTGGTCACAATGAAGTTTTAGAACTCCATCATGATCACCTAGATCTCAAGTTCGTCATTGTGATTTTTTATGGAAGTATATGTGGGCTCTAAGACACACTCACATTCAACATATGTTTCAATATTTTTTGGGTGCAATCATTTATAATTTTCCTCAAGAACGTATTACTCATGTATGTTTTTCATGGTCGTTACTGCAACTATTTTTTTCATTTTTTATGGTTTACATTACTTTCCAGTAACCCAATTACTAACTTACTTTTTCCAATTTTCTAGAGTTGTCGTCCTCGCAGATGGGTGGATAGCATTTTTGCAGCTTTTCTCTCGGTGCATATCTTGATGACTGAACGTAGCATTTGAAGCAGTTTTAAAAAATAGTGGTGCTCCGGGCTGAAGTTTGTTGAGGAAAGTCTTTGGAGGAATGGCTAAGACCACTAAAAAAATTACAAAAATTAGTGAAATTTTAATTTTATGGTGCCCTCCATTTTGGCATATGTTTTAGTGAAATTCTTTGAAAAATTTCTACCAATCCGGCATATGTTTTGATGTGAACATATACTGCATCATACTTTTAAATGTATACTTTAAAAAATTGTTTCAAAATAACCACGTAAAAATCAAATTTAAACTCATTGTAATACATGTCCCAATCCTTTGCTTTAGGTTCACCCAGGTTTCAAAATTATTTTAATGTT
This sequence comes from Wolffia australiana, assembly GCF_029677425.1. Taxonomy (NCBI): domain Eukaryota; kingdom Viridiplantae; phylum Streptophyta; class Magnoliopsida; order Alismatales; family Araceae; genus Wolffia; species Wolffia australiana. The sequence continues at coordinate 7,248,888 of NC_135853.1, read as the reverse complement.
CATTAATGTCGGGATGGGTCCCCGAATTTTTCATAATTTTTCTGGAAATTAATTGAATTTTTTGGAAATTTTTTGTTGAAGAAAATAATTTTTAAGTGGAAAATAGATCAACTTATCAAGAAAATAGGATATTACGGTAATATCTACAGTTAGTGGTATACTTTTAAAATTTTCATATGGTTTTTACTGGGGAAAATTTAAAGGAAAGAAAATTTGAGGGATATAACTCCAATTATTTATAGGTGGCGTCAGTTTGAAAATGCAAAAAAACATGTACTTCTGTGCAAAATGACAGAAAAGCGAAACATTTAAAAATACTGATTTTTAAAAGTATGTAGAAATAACGTCACGGCTGTCATCCATGATGGCCGTTCCATCACGTCACGCATCCTGGGCTCCCCGTCATCGTCATGTCACCATCACGCCCCCTTCGTCATCCATCACCATCACCGTCAAGTACCCCTCAAACCATCGCCGTCACCGTCACTTTATCCGCCACATTTTTGTCAGAGTGACGTGTGACATGACGGATGACGCTTGTCGATCCCTGGTCGGAACCTAATAGTAGACAAAAATCATATAAAAATAGTAGTGTCAAAAATAGTAGTTCAGTGTTTCTAACTGCTATTAGTACTTAGAAATACTACTTAATACTACTGGTATTAAGTTGACATTTTTCTAACAACTACTGACAGTGCCTGGTGGTCACTGGTCACCGCTTCCAGCCTTAATTTATTAACTAATAATTAGGTTTTTTAATGAGTTTGTCTGTATGAGTGTCGTTTTTAATTGTCCTAGTTAGTATTAACTTGACTTAGTACAAAGAGATTAGTAGACACTTTCAGCTCGATCATATTTCTCTATTTATGAACTCCGTTCCACTAAATGAACATATACTTAGACATAAAGATTCTGATAGCGTATCATTAACATATTCAGTCCTCATCTAGGTATAGTTATTGTATAATTACAACATTAAGGAATAAAAATCATTTAAAAATTTTAATGGAGGTTTTTTATGAATCTAAAATTTAACAAACACATTATTTGAAACATTTTACAGTTATATGTGTTATGCTTGTTAAACAAGTAGCAGACATTTTTGACATAAAATATGGTATTCATTGATATACTGACGACCAGTGGAAGAAGATAAATAGGCAGTCCATTATTATCAACATTTCTATGTCAAAATGTTCTTTTCATTAATTAGCTGCAGTCATAACAACATCGTGTAGATTGCCCTTGACACAATGATCCAGAAGTTTTCACGTCTTTTACTCCTTTATCCTCTAGATACACATTTTTTAATATAATTGGTGATATCAATATTTATCTCTAGACAATACTGCCTTAGTATCTTAAAGCTGATGAGGAATATACTTTGACTTTTACCATTTGAGATTTCTAAAAAATGTGTAACATTGCTAAGACATTTAAACTGAAATATTTTGTTTTTATTTTCAGGATATTATTCCATCCATGATTTTTAATGCTCTATAAACCATTTTATAAAACAGTAAAAATCATTTTATTAAGCTAGGTTGATAACATTAGGTTCAACTAACTCTGAACGAAGTCCTAAATCAAAGAAATATATAATTGATGATTCTTGGCATGAACATTTCTGACATATGAAAATGGAGAGGAACAATCATACTTATTTATTGATCAGCACTTGAATCTGCATAATCGAAAGAGCTATTAATTTTAAATTTTTTCAATTAGCAATTGAGTCTTTCCTTTGAGTTTGATGCAAAAAAATTTCCATGCTTCTTCTGTTTATCTTCCCATCAAGGTTTTTCATGTATATCTTTTGGTTCCTTCAACAACTTCTGGCCTGAAGTTTTTCTTCTTCACTCTATGTCGTGTTGGCTAACATTCTTTTAACCCAAAACATTACTTCTTTGCTTTCCAAGACCCACTTTCTTTTTATTTTGTGTTCTACCGTTTTCATTGTATATTTCCAGTTACTATCAAAGTTATGGGAAAAAGAGGATGAAACATAGGACTGCTAATCTGTCAAACATGGGAGTAAGAAACATGAGATACATGGCTTGATTTTGATATCTGGCTAAAGACTAAGCCTGTCTTTATTTTGTTTATTCTTTCTACTTTATTTTCTGGTATTACTTAGGCATTTAAATTCTCGGTAGTAAAAATGGTCTTCGCACAAAAGGTTAATTGATAACTAAGAATGTAATAAGATCAAGAAATCTTGCAATTTATAGAGATAGAGATAGAAACAGAGGTAGAGAGAGAGAGATAGAGTTAGATATAGATACAGAGAAAAAGAGATAGAGAAACACATGGAGATGGATACTGTCACCTTATTGGAATGAATCTCTTGATTCTAGTAAGTTATGGTTCAATGATCAGAAATTTGATCATATTTGTGAATATTACTTGTCAAGTATATTTACTAGTCAACATAAGCTAACCATGCTTGACTTTATGAAATAGCATTGTGCAGGGTTTGGGTGGGGCAGTCAGGCCGGGCTCACTGGTCGATCCGATAGAAAGTCTAACCAATCCTTGACAAGGACTTCTGGCCAAGTCGTGTACTCGAACCAAGGGTTGGCTCCGGCTGGCAGCCCCACCACCTACCTACCCTCTAGGTCAAGTGGTATTCAGGTCAAGTGTTATGATATTTACAACTAATTTCACAGTTTAATTGCATCAATCCTTAATTATATATATTTAATTGTGTATAAATCAATTCTTACTGAGCTGACCACATCTAGAATCATGGGCCCTCTCGGGTCGACCCGACGAAACCCTTGCCGAACCTGCCTCTAGAACCTAACACAACAGGTCAGGTTGGTCGATCCGCGACGCGACTAGACCTGATAACCCAATTATGGAAGGGTCAGAGATCAATGGAATGATGATGGTATTGATATCATATTCACAAAGGTGGATCAACTATCTAGGCTCCTCTAGAACCTAAAGTCAAGAGTTAGGGTTTATTGCAAGATATTTATAGAGAGTAGGAGAGAGAATCCAAAAGGCACCCCCATGTTAACAGTCCATAAAAAAGAGATATAAGATATTCCAATCAACACTTTGGAATAACTCTTGACTATGCTAGATAACCTTCATCAAAATGATATTCCAAGCAACCTTTCTAATTTTTCATCAAAATCTCAATCTCCTAGCTGAATCTTTTATTACTAAAAAAAAAATTCAAAGAACTGGAGGCTAAACTGAGCCTTAGTTGGAAGTTACCCACCTTTTTCTGGTTTCTGTAGTGATAAGTGTGTCATCATTCTGCATACTTCTGATGCTGATTTTATTTACATAGGAATCTAATTGAACCAAAATTAGGCCTGGCCCAATAACGGCATGATCGATTTTGGGGACGAAAGAATGTGATCCTCCCAAGGGCTTGTCAGCTCAGTCAGATTCAATCCGGAATAGGGGAACTTGTCAGTGTCATTGAGCCCTGTTGGCAATGACGACGACGTTCATGATGATACATTTTTAATGTGGTGGACAAAGATATTGACGGTGTATGAGGGACCGCTGACGGCAATTTCAACCGTCAACTTAGTAAAATTATAGTTAGAAGATCATGGGCCCCGTCAATATCAACGCCGTTGGGACCAACAAACCCTGGTCTGGAATTGCTGATTTGGGTTCCACCCCATTCACATATATTCTATGTCTCTAATAGACCCCCGATCGGGGAACATATCATATTCCCGGATAACGTTATTCGGGCCCTCAATGTAGATCAATCTGTAATGCAGCAAAGCTAATAATTTGGGATTATAAAAAGAAACAGACAACAGTATCAAGACATAATAAGCTACATCCACCCCATTCACATATATTATATGTCTCTAATAGACCAACAATCTGGGAACGTATCATATTCCCGGATAACGTTATTCGGGCCCTCAATGTAGATCAATCTGTAATGCAGCAAAGCTAATAATTTGGGATTATAAAAAGAAACGGACAGCAGAATATAGACATAATAAGCTATATGCACAAGGTTCACTCCAGGTCTATCTCAAAACTCTCAATTCTATTATTTTTCAGAATGGTCTCCAGAGTATGTACAAAAGCTACCACCATTTTTTAGCCGATAACATATGCACAGTTAAAATGGGATATATAACCTCAACCCAGATGGGTTTGAGGTTAATTAAAGAACAAATATATATATCAGGACGTAAGAGATCCATCCTTGAAGCCCAGAAATTACCCACTATTTACCTTAATCTCCATCAGCTCCTCAACAGGTTGGCGACATATAGGGCAGTTGCTTGAGTGTAACCGAAACGTTTTCGCGCATTCGCTGCACATACACTAAAAAAAGAAGGAAATCTACGTAAGAAGGCGGAACAAAAGCTATGCAAGGAGGGCAGTGACTGTAATTATAGAAATCTATATCATACCATATGTCGGCATGGCATGACCGCAGTATCCCTAGGCTCGGACATGCATATAACACATTCTTTGCCCAGATCGTCGCCGTCTACTTCCTCATTTGCGCTGCTCGCGAGGCCGAAAATCTCCCTCAGCTCATATCTTTCCCCATCAACCCATAATATCTGCTTAATTACTTTCACTTTGAAGGTATCGCCGCCGCCTTTCTCGATCACCGCTAACGTGATTTGCGCTCCGGAATCCGCCAAAGACTGAGGCTGCTTGTCAACAGTGGTGGTGGTCACCGGCTCTGACCAAGCTTTGGCACACACCACTAGAGGGAAGACGTCTTCCCGAGATGGTTTTGATAGAGTTTCGAGCTCGAAGAATCCAAGGTCGATGCCGTGCCCGGACGACTGGCAGAACTTTTGTCCATGCCCTTTTTGAAAGGTCTCAGTGATAGGAGAATAAATATCAGGATACATGGGCACGAAGTCGCACTTCTCCCCTTCTTTGGCAAAGTAATATATTGTTATACTGCACGTTGAAAAACACGTGTTAAGGGCTAATATTAGGAAGTTTTCATCTGATAAAAGGATGGAACAATTTTACGAATGTGCCAATTCAGGGAAAATTAAAGTACTTCAAGTATTCAGATCTGGATTCATATTGGACGATAACGATGGATGATGACAATACTCATCGTCATTCGTAGAATTACTTGATGAAGAATTAATAATCTCCTAGTCATCTCATCATTTGTCTGGTCATTCATCTCATTGTTCGTCGCGGATGATGAAATTCAGAGATGATAATATTGTTTGCAAAAACAAATTCGGAGATGATAATGACAAAGAAGGATTCATATAGGTCGATAACGATGAACGATGATAATAACAATGACCCATCCTCATTGACATTCATAGAATTACTTGATTTAGAATAAATAATCTCCTAGTCATCTCATCATTTGTCTGGTCATTCATCTCATTGTTCGTCCAGGATGATGAAATTCAAGGATGATAATATTGTTCACAAAAACAAATTCAGAGATGATAATGACAAAGAAGAATAAATCACCCTCACCCTACCTTAAGAATCACTACTCTAAGAATAAGCATGCCAAGAAGCTGCAAAGCCCAAGTAACGGCCCGAATATACGCGTGTGGGATGGAATGATCAAGATTGGCCAGGGGGAAAACTCAATATAAAGGTGGGAGATCCTGATCAAATACCATTGACCAAGAATTCATTTAGCTGCTGAGACGTGGCTGGACTTCAGGAGATCTTTCCAGATCCAGAAGAGAGCAAGGAGCCGCTTTACTCTCCCGCTCTGTTTATCCTTCTTCTTTCGTTCTTCCTCTCTTTCACAGTTCTTCAGACTTGATTTCTTGTTCTTAACATAGACTGGTACTGCATTTCTTCCTTTAATTCCAATTAAAGGAATGATCATTGCAATCAATTTCTTCTCATATCGTGACAGATCCGTAGCGGATCATATCAAATTTGGCAATTACCTTGATAGTTCCATAGCGAACGTTATCACATCACCATCCGTTTATGAAGAAACCTTATATTCATATTCGTCATCATTTGTCCAAGCCCAAACATAGATGACAAAATTCAGGGATAATGCCGATGATAATGAATTTCTCATCATCCGTCAACTTTATTCTGGGGCTAAAAGTGAGAAAATGAGATCGGAGGTACCCGGTTCAAAAATCTCTAAAGAAAGACCTCATCCTACACTACTTCAGAAATTTTCAGCTTTTCACCACCTTCTGCAAATTAACATAATAAGGCTTAAGAGCTCATGTCTGAGGATCAGACAATATCCTCCAAGATAAACGATTCTTGAGAGTACAATGTCAGCGCAACAGCGATTGCTAATATAAAATTTTAAATACTGTCCCTCCAACTTATAAACGGAAATACCCAGAAAATCCCAGGATACACAGTCAACATGAGAAACTTTCGAGTTAAAGGTCTACAATAGCTTCTCCAGTAAACTAGACATCACTAAAGAAAGAGAAAGATAAAAATACAAATTAAGCAAGTACTCCATTGCATCTCCTGATAGAAACACCAGTGACTAAAAAAGGAAACGAAAAAATAAAGGAAGACAGGATCAACAACCCAGTTGAGTCGCAGCATGCATTTTCTACCCTAGTTTGTGTTTTTGAACAAAAGTTTTAACTCTTTTCGAAACCAAACAAACAGTCCTAGTAACATTGAAACAATGAAAGGTTTTTCCAGCATCGTTTAGGGTCAATGACAGAACTCCCGATTACCTGACGTTAAATTCGAAAAGAAAAATCAAGAAAGGAGTTATTTTATGGACTAACCTTCCATCAAGCAGAGCATCAAAAGTGAAGGAAACGAGCCAGTGCTCCGGATTCTGCTCATCTCTGCGCAGAGAAATCGTATCCTTGTGCAAATTGATGTTGTTCTTTATCTTAACAGCCTGCTGATGCTCCACGTAAGGCGCCGGCGGGTGCTGAGGAACCATGTTCGAAGAAGAAGCAGAAGGATAAGTAATTGGAGCAGACGAAGGCCACCAAGCGCCCCCTTGATTCACCGTATAATACTGATAATTCGATCTTCCAGGAAGATTTCCACTTGGAGGATACTGATAATAGTAGTTGTAACCGTTCGGCTGAGGTCCAGGGTAGGGGACAGCCCCCTGGTAAAGCCCTTCAAGGTGATGAGGGCGGTTGGAAGCGCCCTGGTACGGCAAATTGGCAGGCAAGACATAGCGTGGCGGCGGCGGTGGCGGCGGCGAGAACACGGGGACCGGATCAGGTGCTGGACCGGATGACGGAGGCAGGGGCGGCGGGTGGGGAGGGAGGTTGTACTGGTACCGTTGTGGGTACATCCAGTCGTCCAGCCTCTTGCTCCAGCCTTGCCCCATGGCGATGGCTGTCTTTGACGAAGAACAGCAGCAGAAATCTCAAAATATCAATCGCAACGCAGATGATATGAAGAAATTTCAATCTCTGATGAACAGGACTTTTAGGAATAGAGATCTTCGTGAAAGAAGAACAGCAGAATATCTGAAATGAAGAAATTTCGATATCTGATGAACAGGACTTTTAGGAATAGAGATCTTCGTGAAAGAAGAACAGCAGAATATCTGAAATGAAGAAATTTCGATATCTGATGAACAGGACTTTTAGGAATAGAGATCTTTGTGAAAGAAGAACGGCGGAGTATCTGAAATGAAGAAATTTCAATCTCTGGTGAACAGGACTTTTAGGAATAGAGATCTTTGTGAAAGAAGAACGGCGGAGTATCTGAAATGAAGAAATTTCAATCTCTGATGAACAGGACTTTTAGGAATAGAGATCTTCGTGAAAGAAGAACAGCAGAATATCTGAAATGAAGAAATTTCAATCTCTGAGGGACAGGACTTTTAGGAATCTAGAAAAAAGAACAGCATATATAGATGAAATTGAAGGAATTTTGATCTCTGAGGGTAGGAATGGAAGAAATCACGATCTCCGGGTAAGATGAACCGTAGAAGCCTCAGAATTCCGATCTCAAGTGGAGACAAAATGAAGAAATTTCAATCTCCGTTATACACAAATTGATGGAATCGCGATCACCGCGAAAGAAGAACAACAGAAACCTCAGAATCTCAAGGGAGGCGAAATGCAGGAATCTTGTTATCCGATAAAGAAGAGCCGCAGAATCTCAGAATCTCGATCTGAAAAGAGATGCTATACAGAAGTATTGATCTCCAATGAAGAACAACCGCAGAAAACTCTGAATCTCGATCTCCAGAAAGACGAAATCCAGGAATCTTGATCTCCGATGAACAAGAACCGCAGAATCTCAGAATCTCGATCTGAAAAAAGATGGTGTGCACATGTATCGCGCTCAAATGAAGAAGAAGCGCAGAAATCTCTGAAACTCAATCTCCAGAAAGACTAAATGCATGAATTTTGATCTCCGATGAAGAAGAACAGCAAATGCTCAAAATCTCGATCAGAATAAAGATGCTGTGCACAAGTATCGATATCCGATGAAGAACAAGAGCAAAAATCTCTGAATCTCGGTTTCCAGAAAAATGAAATGCATGAATTTTGATCTCCGGTGAAGAAGTACCGAAGAATCTCAGAATCTCGATCTGAAAAAAGATGATATGCACGAGTCTCGATCTCCGGTGAAGAAGAAGCGCAGAAATCTCTGAATCTCGATCTCCAGAAAGACGAAATACATGAATTTTGACCTCCGGTGAAGAAGAACCACAAATGCTCAAAATCTCGATCAGAGTAAAGATGCTGTGCACAAGTATCGATATCCGATGAAGAACAAGAACAGAAATCTCTGAATCTCGATCTCCAGAAAGACGAAATACTTGAATTCTGACATTCGGTGAAGAAGAACCACAAATGCTCAAAATCTCGATCAGAGTAAAGATGCTGTGCCCAACAATAGATATCCGATGAAGAACAAGCGCAGAAATCTCTGAAACTTAATCTCCAGAAAGACGAAATACCTGAATTTTGACCTCCGGTGAAGAAGAACCGCAGAATCTCAGAATCTCGATCTGAAAACAGATGCCGTGAACAAGTATGATCTCCGAAGAACAATTGTAGGAATCGCAATCTCCAGGGAAGAAGAATTGCAGAAATCCCTAAGTCTTCCAAATCGCCCTCCGCGTTGAAACTCCAGCGAAGTAATAGTAGTCCGACTTGGCACGCGTCTTCCCAAGCGCGCGATTAACTTATTTAACGAGTTCGGATATCAGTTATATTAATGAAAATAGCTAATTTCTCGAAAGATTAATAATTTTTTTTAAATTTTGATAAACCCAAATTCATTGGCCCAGCCCAAATTCCTGGACCAGCACAGTATATTTTATTATTTGAGATTACTAGTGGACTAATTAACGAAATTCTCATTTCTTTAACATGATTTAGTCCACCCATGCCAAGAGAATATCATTATTTTGACTTTTACTTTGGTAAAAGTCAATCTTATTTTGACCCAAAGTTTTCAAAAATTACCATTTTTGGGGTCAACTAGACTCTGTAAGGGTATTACTGTCATTTCCATTTGCTGGAAGGGATATTTCATTTTGATCCTATTGCAACTTCACAGGCATGTCCATAATACTATCTTGACATTTATGTTGACTTTTGGCATTAACTTATAATTAGCTTCCTGCTTATAATTAGCCTCCCAAATTATAAATTTTACCCAACCAGGGTCAAGTCTCAGATATTAGGCTAGGTTATCTTATGTGTGATCTCGCAGTCAGAGCATGAGTAGCGTCTATAGTTCCGGATCGTCCAGGACGTGGACAATGGACGGGACGGGACGGGACGAAGATTGTCCCGTCCGACGTCCGGATATTTCAACTTCGTCAAAACCGTCCCGTCCAGGGATTCGTCCATTGGAGAAAAAAATCGTCTGCGTCCCGACTTTGCCAGTTTCATTCTGTTTGGAGAAAAACCGTCCCGTCCCTCGTCCCGGATGAAAGAAATTCACATTTAAAATTTTAAATATATTTTATGCATTTTTTAGGGAAGTATGGAGGAGAGAGAAAGCGGAGGGACATATGTACAGTTACTCTTGGCCGGCGTCAGTTTGCGTGCGCAAAAAAAAAAGCAGGACTTTGATGTAAAATGTCAAGCAATTGATGTAGTGATGTCACGTGGCAAGATCTCAACCGTCAGACAAATTTTTGTCCATCCCTTATCGTCCATCGTACGAGACCTCCGGACGGGACTGTTTTCTCGTCCGATAATAGGAAAACCATCCCGCCCGTTCGTCCCGGGACGAATTTCCATCCCGGTTTTCGTCCAATCTCCCAGACGGGACGATTTGTTCATCCTGGAACGAAAAAACCGTCCCCTCCTCATCCCTGCAATATAGCGGCGTCAACCTACGACCCGCATCGACGGACATGGCGATGAAGATGATCGTTCCTCTGCCGTCCACTCGTGGCTCGGGATGACGACATGTTTGTTTGATACTCTCTTTCTCCTCCCTCTAAAATCAATATTAGAAAAATGCACAAGCATGCCCATAATTCTAGCTTGGCGTTGACTTTGAATCTGACAAACATGCTTGAACATAATTTAGGTCAGCATTAGGTTATTTGCTAACCTAAATTATAAGTTTTTCCAAGCAAGGACAAAGTCTCAAATGTTAGGTTGGGTTTTGTTAAATAAAAACAGAGATCTACCTTCAGTTAACAATAATATACAACATAAACAGGCCTCAATTAAGATTAAGAAGGCTCCCTGACTTTGGCAGCCCTCATGAAACCAGCCATGGTGACTCCAACAGGGATCTTCTGAGAACCAGATCTCTTCCTCCTTATCATGGTAACCTTCCAATCCTTGCCCTCCTTGTTCTTTGTTTGTGTCACAGACACAAGGTCATAGAACTGTGAACATAAAACAACTCTAGTTTAATTCCCTTTTATCCTTGTTCTTTGATGCGAAATAGTGTATTGAATATGATCTGTATGATGTTTACTTAGACCTGGAGGTTTATATTTATCGACCAACCTTGTGTAGTTTGATATGAAATGATGCTGCACATATATGATGATGGATATGTATGGATGATGATGGAAATGATGGTCTTGGAATACGGATAATGATGACGATGACGACAAAATGACAGAATGCTAGATGATAATGATGATTCATCTGATTGATGAACGAAGATGAGCATGATGTCTTCGTCCTCGTCATCCACCCAGTCAAGGACAAATCGTCATTGTTATTTGTCCAAGTCTAAGTATGGATCATGATGACGACAAAGAGATTTGGGGATGACAATGACCATGGTGAATTCATCATCATCCAACATTTCTATTTGCTCAAAGATTGACAAAAGTAATCGTCAGCAGAGGAACATGGAAACATCTCCAAGCTTAGGACAGACGAACGGATGACTGAATACTACGGGACAGAACGGTACGGTATTTTGGGTTGTCAGCGGTCACAGAGTCTGTGGTTCCGTTATGTTTCCGTCAGAGGAATTGGACTGGACGGAAGACTGAACAGACGGAGGACGGTGGTAAATCAAGAGAAAATCAGCGGAACTCGATGACGAAATGAACAGGAGGCACAGAGATTTTTGTGCCATTATCAGGACCGATGACTGATGATGGATTGCATAAGATCAATTAAGATAATTAAGCCTTGAACTACCTCGCAGACCCCATGCAGAACTAATCTTCGGAAGGGATCCTGAACAGAGAGCACCATCGCCTCTTCTTCTCCGCTATTGCTAATGAACTCTTGAATACATTTCTGAGTCAAAAAAAGAAGGCAGAGATTGAGTCAATGCAGATCAAAGCTAAGGACAAGAAAAATATTGCCAAATTGGAGAGATTTGTCTTTTAACCTCATAACTCTGAACGAGGTCTGGAAGAAAATTACGTCTCAATGCTTCTCTTGTTCGGCGGTCTACTCGGCGCCATGCAATCAGTGCGATGGATTTATCAACAGCCGCAGAAGAAGGAATGTCTCTCTTTCTTGTGAAAGTTTCCATGCCTTGTATCATCCTTGCCTAAAGCGGATGAGAAGAACAGCTCAGGAACAAAATTTACATCATTAAAAAAGTTAACAGACTCCAAAGTTAATATTTCAGAAATCACAAGACGAAAACATCCAGATAAAGTTTTCATTGATCATTTACATCTCTAAAGAAAAGCATCTCCAGTATAGTGGAGATTACTAGAAGCTGAAATGAATAAATAATATCCAGATAAAAAGTGACTTTCACTGGATGCCAAGTAATTTAAATGAAGAGGCATAATAGGGCATAATAACCACCTATTGAGATCACGTAGCATACCTGTTTGTCCATGTCAATATTTCTGAAAGAATCCCACTCACTTACGTTAGTCTTTGAAAATGCAGACACCGGAACTTCGTCACCTTCAGCAAAAAAATATAATTTATTCTCCATATTAAGGCTTAACTATATCTCAAGATAGTAAAATTTAAAATAGTCGTAAGGTAGACTCCAATAACTTGAAATTTTATGAAAGTTAAACTTGCGCTTGACCATAATACAGGTAGAGATTTGAAGAAAGCTTTCAACTACACTCGAGCAACACTGTCAAGTTTTTGGCACAAAATTAAGAAACTTACTGGATAAGATTGATATGTCATTGCAGGCCATGAGACTTTATAAGAGATCAAACATTGCAAAAGTATCAAAGATTACAAACAGTATCAAGCATTATCAGCATTATTACAAGGGCATTTCAACTAGATTGCCAAACTTCAACTACTCGACAACCTTACTGAGGAACCGACACCTAATCAAAAGTTGCATTTCAAGCAACAAAGCGGAACATGTTGCACCGGTGTTCGACATAGAAGTTCTCATACTGAACTAAAGAGACGCAATCTTGAATTCTTCAGCTAGGGGAACAACCCCCGACGTTTGAAATATGAAGAGCTTGCAATTCTAATTCTAACAGAGTAGGCCGCATAACCCGTATTCTCTCCCAAATGCTCAAGTACTGATCCAATGATTTCTCATTGTTTTATTATCTGGGTCCTCCTAATGGATGTATGCAAACTGGATGGTATGTCAACCTTTGGTTATCGAGCTAATGTTTTGTACGTCTTTCATCTCCTCTTTCTGTTAGCCGCACAATGCATAAAGTAGGGTATCGCCATTAGGAGTTCTCTTGCTTGAAATTTCAGGTGCTCTACTATTTATCATCAATTACTAAGTTCTAGACTTGCACGCATCTGAAAACAAGGCTTACAAGAAACTTCCATTCGTTTGTTTAGAATGAACGTTATTGTTATTTTTAAAAGAAACTCCCGGGAAAAAAAAATTTCAGAAAAAAGAACTCCTAGGAAAAAATTGAAATATCACTAAAAATAAAATTATAAAAAATTACCCCAAGGAGGCGGTGCAAAAAGGCCTCTAATTTCTTCTGCATTCAAACGTGGAACGAGCTCAAATAATAAGCGGTCATTCAGCCATCTGCGTGACCTCCGGTTACTTACCTGCTAGGAAGTAAAATTATTTAAAAATATGAAGATTCAAGTAACTTTTTTAAGATAAATAGTAAGATTCAACATTTGTTTCAAGAAATACAGTCCGAGGAAGAGTGTGCCTAGGTAGAATGAAGAGCATCTATTTCCATCTTGAACTATGTAATGATAATGAGAACCAAAAACCAAAAAGATGTGCATTGCTCTGAGACACACTGATATGATCCACAACCCATCTAGGGTTAGTCACATCATGTTAGTCCACAAGGGCATTTTAATCATTTGATCGTCTTTGCTTCATTGCTTTTTTTGGTGGCTAGTCCCGGTCTGATCCCTGCCTCATCTGTTAGACCTCTCCTCAGATCATTTCCGCTTCTCCTCTCCTCCTCCTCATCTAGCCCCCTACCCCGATACGAGCACACTTCAAGGGTCGTATCACACACACGTTCATAATGCACAGTATCACACACGTGTTCATAACGCGTTCATAAAGTTCATGATGCACATAACGCATTCATAACGCGTTCATAACGTGTTCATAATGCACAGTAGTTCATAACGCGTTCATAATGCACAGTAGTTCATAACGCGTTCATAATTCAAAATCACCAAGGCCATTAGATTGTAAATTGAAAATTCAAAATAAGATGTGATTCAGATGAACTTTGATGGGTAGCCTGATTCCACGCTCTTGTTTACCCTTCAAATTGGTTTAGAACGTAAATTATTAGATTTCATTGAAATCATTTTCTTTTCATCATGCATCGCCCAGTTTTTCTGAATATCTACGCAAGGTAATACAACAGGGGATTCTATCAAACAATGAACATCGGATCAAATTAGGTTGGATGACAAACTTCTCGAAGAATATACAGCGAAGAAATCCACTCCACGATTCTAAACTCTAAAGTATAATTCGCATAATTGAATGAATCTTGATTGAAGCAAAAAAAACTGAACGCATCAACCAACCGTACCTTTCCTGTGATAGTTTCGAGGAAGTCTATCTTCTTCTCGATTAGCCGCCCGCGCGACTTGGCGTTGTCCCAAGCTATTATACAACACGAGTCGATTCAAACACTGTAAAATTTCGGCCGGTCTTTGCGTTGAATTAAGAACACGATGAAGAGATCAATAATATACTGAGCGGAAATAAAACAGTTTAACAAATGGTTAGATAGAATGAGACAAGGAATTCAGAAATTCCCCAAAAAAGCCACAGAAAACTCTAATTAAAAGCCTAATCCGGCGGCAGCGCAGCTGAACGATCCAGTAATAAGGAAATTAGTCGAAAATAAATACATTACATGGAAACTTTTACCCCTTCGATTCCAATCACAATTAGGAAAACAAATCCTAACACGACAGAAACAAACCAAGTCCGGACCAAATTGCGCGTATCTCTATACCAATCCGCGATTCATCGATGAAAAATCTTGGGGCAGGTCATTCGAATCGAGAAATTGCATTTGAGCGACAAATTTTACTCGACGAAAAAACAAACTGAATAGGTAAATTTTCCATTGTCCACTCCCGGAATCAAACTTAGAGACAACAAATTATAGCCGAACATGAAAGAACAAACTCCAGACAAACCAACAAGAATCCCGAAATTCCCCAAAAACGCCATTAACGACTCTAATGAAAAGCTGAATCCGGCGGCAGGTCAGTTCAACGAATGAGAAGCAACTGATAATCGCATGCAAATTCCCCCTGCCCCTGTCGGTTCCATCAATCACACCCATGGAACTACATTCTACTAGAGCAAAAACAAACAAAAAACAATAATAAAATAGAAACGGCGAAGATAAATACCAATCGGAGCGTCATCAACGGAGAATCCTGGCGGAAGATCGTCCGCCTTCCTTGACATCTCCGAATTTCTCCGAATTTCTCGGAATTTCTCCAAATTTCTGAGCAGATCGCCGGAGAAGGCGAGCCTCGCCTTCTGTACTTGCTCTATTCCCCCTTCCTCAAGAAAATAAAACTGCCACGTGTACACTTCTCCTTTGGTCCACATAATAGAGCTGTTGGACGGATGACGAGTCGTCATCCGTCCGTGCAAACACCTCATCCATCTTCGTCCCGGACCGAAGCACAGACTGACTGAACGTACTTTTAGGCATTCGTCATCCGTCATCTGTGACGGATGATTGATGACGGAAATGACGAAACGGATGACAAAAACGGACTGATGACGTTTCGGTGTAAGAAGTATTTCTCTCTCTCTCTCTCTCTCTCTCTCTCTCTCTCTCTCTCTCTCTCTCTCTCTCTCTCTCTCTCTCTCTCTCTCTCTCTCTCTCTCTCTCTCTCGATTGATCCATCTATAGTAGACGAATGACAGAACGGGACTGACGACGGGGTTGTGACGATGACGAAGTATGGACCGAAGACAAAACTGACAAACTAAAATGTTATGGACGGATGACTGAAATCCGTTCAGTCCCGTTCCGTCCGTCCAAAATCATCATTCATAATTCGTCAGAAAGCTCTACCGCACATCAAGCTCGAGACGGATGATGGATGATGGAATAGCGTATGGGACGGAGAGGTATTTCGTTCTGTTTCGTCCCGTCCCGTCCCGTCCCGTTTGTGAAGGTAGAGTAAACCACCCTATGATGTAACAGACTGGACTAGAAGGCACGAAGGCTTTCATTACAAGGTCAGGGTTTATGAAGGAAGATGGAGCAACACAGAGAGGACAAAAATATGTTTTGTCCCGTCCCATCTTAATTGTAAAGCTAGAGTAAATCACCCGATGACAAAACACAGGACTGGAAGGCACGATGGCTTTCTTTCCAAGGTCAGGATGGATGACGGAAGATGGAACAGCCCAGGTGGGACAAAAAGGCATTCTGTTTTGTTTGCATCCCGTCCCGTCCCGTCCTGATTGTAAAGGTAGAATGGATCACCAGATGATGAAAGAGAACGGAACGGATGGCAAAGGCTTTTGTTATGTTACTGTTCTGAGTTCAGGACGGATGACGAAAGATAGAACATAAAGGATGGGATGGAAAGGCATTTTTTTCTGGTTCATCCCATTCCATCAAGTTTGTAAAGCTAGACTTTATCACCTAATGACGAAACAGAACAGAAGCAATGAAGGCTTTTGTTTCGTTACTGTTCTAAGGTCATGGACCGATGACGGAAGATGCAACAGAATGGGGTAATACATGAAGGAATTTATTTTCATTTCCATTCCATTCAAACTAGCTTTCCATGGACGATATACATACTTATCACTATACATCATAAGTTAGGGTTTTATAAATTTTATTGTATAAGCTAAAATCAACAACGATAAGAGATTAAAAAATTGCAAAATTCATCCCTATTCTGGCTTATGGATTGGTGTCATTGCTGGGGAAGCAATGCTAAGGAAATTGAATTGGTTTTCATTTCTATCAATTGAGTGCTTTAAAATTTTATTCAAAACCTTTTTGATTTAATTTTCTATAAATTGCTTATTATTAATCTTATATATACTCTTGCACTACATTTTATAGACAATATCTTCTAAGCATATGAAGCAACCATGTCTCACTATTAGGGGAAAAGTTCTCATTATCATGAGTTTCATAAAAATCATCTCCAAGATCATTGTTTTAATAAATTTCAGAATCTGAATATTTTCTTGATCATAGAGATTCCTTGCATCATGGTGAAAAAATACATTGTGACATTAATCCTTATATGTATGATTATGACCATTCTCCAGTTATCATGAGCATTTGTATTATCTGAAATCTACAAAGGCAACAACCCCTAAATTTTCTCTCCATAATACCCATGGTTATGGTTTCCACACTCGAGTTATTCCCCCTTTAGAAAATCCACATTATGAGCGGGGGCAATCACTATCCTTAGGATCTTCCTCTACAAGTTTAGGGCAAAATGTTTCAGCTTCATTTTCCAAAGAGCATCATGTATTTGTTAATGACTTTGAACTGATTCAAGAGAAAATTTCTCAACTTGATGACTCCTAAAAGAGTGGCCAGTTTATGATGAATTATTTTTTTGAATATGAGGATGTTTTCAAACATGAATGTCTTTCCAAAATGATTCAACTTCATAATATGATTATAAGATTTCCTACTAAAACAAATGATTTTTATGAAAGGGGATAATACTACTTAAGGATCTTACATATGGAGAAAGAGGTTTGTAAATTTTTGAAGGATTTATTAGCGGAAAGTGGTCGCCTTGAGGAAGATTATTTTGTCAGAAAAAGGAAAACTATAAATATTGAGATTGCTGAAATCTTTAATTTATATTTTTGTGAAGATGGAGTACATGGGAATGGGGAATAACAATCAGAAAGTTATACTGCTTTTGAGTTAATGTTTCAGGAACAAATGGAAGAAAATGTGAAAACAGATGAGGAAGGGCAGGTTGAACACAACCATCCTAAGCTTGAAGAGTATCAACCTCCTATTCGATTTTCATAAGCACTGCGTACTGGAAGTGTATGTAAACCCACATATAATATGCGTGGAGAAGAGATGAATGAATTCTCAATACATGATTCTTTTGGAAAATCTTAGAGGAATAATTTTGGGGAATCAAAGATCTCAATGGAAGAAGTGGACAAACTAATCTCTGATGTTTACATGTTGTTTCTTGATGACAGAAATCAAGTGATGAAAAATAGCAATGAATTATTCAATGAGGATGATGTTGATAAAAATATAAATGGGAAAACAAATTTTGCAGTACACCAAATGAATTATTTAAAGTTCAAACCAAGAAAAGGATGAAACAAATTTGTAGTGAAGTTGAGGCTGAACCTTTTTTGCGTAAAATCCTTTTTATAGATTGGCATGATCATTTCTTTGAATGGAAATTTTTTGCATAATTTTCTTTATTTCACATTCCTTTAACGTTTTACTCTTGTGAGCCAAAGTCAGAAGATAACTCACTTTTAAATATAGTTATGTACTCATGGGGATTGAGTTTCTCATACACAATGCTTTGAGTTTAGCTTGACGCTCGAGATAATCTTTAGTTTGATTTGCTTTCCTTTTCCTAATGGGAACTGGGATCCTTTTCCAGTTCCCCTTTAGGTCGTTTTCCCTATTTTCTATATATGCCACACCAAGTAGGTGGAGCCACATGAAGGAGGAATTGAGGGAGGCAACCTTACCATATGGAGGAGCAGTTTTGAAGAGCTAGCCACAGTCTGATCTTTTAGGACCCAAGTCCTCAACCTGATTTCTCTCTAAAATTTCTCTCTTTAACGAATTCAACTGTTTTGTTCATGTGGCTCCTCCATTAGTCTAGTTTTTGTGTTTTTTTTTCTTGACCAGGATATTGACCAAGTTGGAGCAATTATGACTCATGATGCATCTACGACTTATTCAGGATTTTTATATCTATCATCTCAATGGCGAGCCACAATGTCCATCCCATTGTTTGTCATTCTTTCCCTCAACTTCTCATTCGGTTATTTGTTCAATTCTGCATTGAGGACCATGCATGATATAGTAGGGGGGAGCTAGTTCATTTTATTTGGCAACCATAATGCATTGCATGAACTTAGCCTGCTAT
Source organism: Wolffia australiana (assembly GCF_029677425.1). Lineage (NCBI taxonomy): Eukaryota > Viridiplantae > Streptophyta > Magnoliopsida > Alismatales > Araceae > Wolffia > Wolffia australiana. The sequence continues at coordinate 7,229,977 of NC_135853.1, read as the reverse complement.
TCACCATAATTAACCTTCATCAAACTTTTCATTCATTGGTTTGGGATCATGTGCGGAGAATTTAAGCTCCTAGAGCGGATAAAGAGCACGTTGCAGATAGAAAAATGCGCGATTTTGAGCAATATGGATTCAATTTCAATTTGGGGAGAGAGTCTAGTGGTGATTAGATGATGGAAAGTCAAAGGGTAGATGCTCTATGCTCCAAAGGTAGAGTGATGAGTGAATTGAGGTCCCCCATTCCATCAGCTCGAAGTAACCGATTCCACTTATTTGTTTTGTCTCGCCATTAGTCTTCTCTTATTTCAGGATAAACCCAAATACGTCTATCTTCCATTCCATAATATCACTCCGATATCGCTTCTTTGCCTCTTCTTCTGTCCATGATTCATTGTTCATTATCTCAATCTTATTCTTCTGTCCCTTCTCTCTTGACAAATGTTATTTTTATGTCATTCATGATAAATGTTATAAGATGTTTAAAAACCACTTATAGGATGGAAGGTGTTTTATTTTTTTCATGCCCCTCTTCTAAAAAACATGAAGAATAAAAAACAAGAAAAATAAAATAAAAATATATATTGGAAAAAAAATAAGAAAAAGGGGTTTTGATGTGTATGCATTTCTTATGCTAATATTCCATTCATGGTTATATTGGTCTGTAATTATGTATCATCATATTGGTGACATCTTTTCTATCTTACCCACTTAGTCTAAAATCTTGGGAGTAGGATATCTTAGGTAGCACCGCATCCCTTTGACCATAAATTCACCCCATTGTTAACACCTATCCCATCCCCTTCACGCGACTTCAATCTAGACATGGTTGTTATGTTCTGTTCATCTGAAATTAATAAAAAATTTGCACAAAAGAACCGCACAGGGCCCTGTTCTTTGTTCTGTTCCTTTTTTGTCCAAAAATTAGAACAGCTTTTCATACAATTAGAATATTCGAGAAAAAAGACACACAATTAGAATAAAATTTTCACAAATTGCGACAAATTTTCACAATTCAAAAAAAATTCACACAGAATTTTCACAATTCACACAAATTCACTGGAAAAAATGTATAGAATATTTTTTCATACTGTGTGGTTGTATTATGAAAGAAATAGTCTTAGTTATTCAAATGATCCTAATAACAAGATTTTTATGGGCATGTAATAGTCTATGTGGTAATGTTATGGCTGACATATGTTATTGTTGATGAATCCCTGCTATCAATTGTAGGGTATCCTGATGTGATTGACTTAAAATTTAAAATTGACTTGTTGAGGAAGCATAGAATCAGAGCCTTGATGATTGTACTTTGGTTCAAGGGTAGTGGAATAATGTTGTCTTACAATGACATGCCATAACTTTACCCGATATGTACTAAAGTAAAAGTTGATTTGGATAATAAAGGTCCCAATTAATGACACAGTGATTCCAAATAGAGAGAGAATCTGACAACTGGACGCTATGTTCACCTAAAAATCCCATGTGTTATCAAAGTTATCTACTAATGCCTTGATAAAAATTTTCCTTACATGATAGAACCACAAATTTGGAAATATTTCCAAATATTTCCATGATATTTCTACTCAATCTTTTCATTTTGACATGATTTTAAAATTTTAATTAAAAAATAAAACGTTTTCATTTATTTTTCCTCACATACATAATCTGAAGAAACTCTTCTACTCAAAAAATGAGAAGAGTCTCATGTCATCCAATATTCACAGCAGTAAAATACAAGAAACACTTTAGAATTTATAATGTTCTAATTTTTACACCTATCTTATCACAACCATCAATTTAAGTGGAATAAAGAGTTTCTTCTGCTTCAATAGCAGAAATATATGGTTAAAATGGTTTATAATGATTTTTTTATAAATATATCCCAACCTGAAAAATAGATTTAAATTCAACAGTGAAAATTAACATAATTGAAGAACAAAATCGCACAATTACTTTCTCTAGTATTGTAATTACTATTGACCAATGATTGGATTGTGTGAGCTATTAACCATCATGAACTGAAGGACATATAGTAGAGATAAGAGATGAATCAATTTCTCCTTGTTTTATTCATTACCCCCATTTATCTCGGAAAGTATTGACGCTGCCACCATTTTCTGCCTTTAACTTAATGTTATGAAGAATGATATCACTGGGCGACACCATGTCGCTGCATGCCAACTTAATTGCATTGGCTGTCTTTGAAATGCCACGGATATCTCTGAATAGTACCTCGCTTACCTTCACTGCCGATGTCTGCCTTGGTCAACAGATAATCAATCAATATAAGGAAAAAAATAGAGTTGGAGTATAACTTTCATAGACTGTTAGTGTATGTATTCTATATGTCAGTAGGTGCAAAGATGAATGAAAAAATCAAATGACGGATGGATGGGTAGATGCGTGAATAACCTATATAAATATATAGATTATTCAGATATCAAGATTTCTAGGTAGATGGATAGAGAGGCATAACGGTCTTCTCAGATAGGGTAGCGGGAAGAGGAAGCTCCACAGTTGAGGGATAAGGACGAGTCTTAACAGATAAAAGTTATTGGGAACTTCATTAGGACAGTTGAGTCTTAACAAGTAACTCAGAAAAAGTTGAAACAAAAGATATTAAAGAAAAGTCTGGAAAAATCTAGAAAATTGGCAGAGTTTATGCCCAAGGTTAACTTCAATGCAATCAATTTCTTCTGTTTTCCCTTCACTGAATCAATGAAAGATACACAGATGAACAATACAAAAAAAGAATGCAAGATGATAAATAACAAACAGAGATCTTTGTTTTTTCTTCCTAGAATCTAATTAATTTCTTCCCGGTCAACCATCATTGGATCAGTAGAACCCACTGATCGATCGAGATACCACTGCTAATATTCTTCTGACTCTGACCCATTGGAGCAAAAACCCAAGAGAATTATCATAAAGCAATAAAATCCCCTGAAGTTTTTCTCATACATCATAAATTCGAAGGAATGAAAATTGGAGTATGGATGTAGATGAAAATCTAACCCACAAGACGAGAAACTCAAAAATGAGTGAACTCAAGGCAAGGAACATCTACTCACGATAAATACTGGTCAGAGATGTTGCACTACCCGAGATGCGATCTCACACGGGAGAACGATGACAATGAAAACGATAGAGACCGCCGAGGAACTAGGGAGAGGGCGAAATTGCGTTGTTTTTTCAAAATGATTAAAAAAATTCGCACACAGCAAACAATCTGAACCACACACGGGTCTGTGAAAATTTGTTATTGTTATGTTCGAAAAACCGAATAGAACAAATCACAGAGATTCACAGAAAAGGAACTGAACAACCATGTCTACTTCCATCATTCCTATTACAATCCCGACAATTTTGCCATATATTCTTTTTTTATCTTTCGAATTCTGTGCTCAACAGGATGAGGAAATTGGCTTGTTCTATTGAAGAGACAAGTACTAGGTGGCCGCCACCCCTGGAGAGAGTGATCTTGCTTGTGAGAGATGCGAGGCCAGTAATAAACAAGTTAAGAGAGTCTACCCTAGGACCATAGCATCATACCTAATGACAAGTACACTCCCTTTTCATCTACTTAGTCATCCAAACCAAGGAGAGAGGAACCCCACATTCCTAAAAAGGTCAGCGCTCAAATTGTCATTTAGTGTTTCATCTCAGCTTGTGATTGATATGTTTACCACTTCCAACATGATGAAAAATGAGAATTTGACAAAATACCTAGATGTTGCTAAGGGACTAGCAATGTCTAAGTAGGGGGGTATATGATAACACCCTAAATTAGGTATTTATTTCAAGCTATTAGCAAAATCTTCTGCATTTAAAGAGTTTAAAATGGTGTTGTTATCATACATTACATGTAAATTAATTTTTCCAAGTGAAGTCTGATTTTTCCTAATTTTCTGTTAAATTATGAATTTTATGGAATTTATTTAATATTGGAATAATTATTTTTTATAAAAATGGCAGGTTTAAAATTTAATTTTAATTATAATTAAGGTGGGGATGAATTACTGAATTTTATAGAATTTTATAGGATTTTATTAGATTTTTTGGGAATTATTTGAGGAAGAAATGAATTTTTAAATGGGAAAAAGTATATTTATAAGAAAAAATAAAAATTTTTAAGCAATTTCTAATGCCGGAGGGCTTTTTCTTACATTTTGTGTTGCAATTATGCCCTTAAAAAAGTCTCGGCTGTGTGTCCAAACGTAGAGATACAATTACAAAAATCAGAATTTTTTTAATGGTTTTCAAGAAAAAAAATGGAGGAGAGAGAAAGCGAGAAGGGCATCAACACAAATATTTCTTCAACGGCGTTCATTTGAGCGCACCCATTTAATTAGGGGTTTTTATGCAAAATCGCAGGAAATTTTCTCTCCAAGAAATAAGTTCACCTGCCACGCATGCATACACAATGCGCGCATGGGGGGGACGTGGCACTCTCTCATTGGCTGACTGAAGTACAAGCGCACCGGTACATACACACCACTATGTATGATGTTTTTTTTATTTTGTCATATTTCTAGCAGGGGGTACGTGGCACTATGAGAATGAGCCCGCCATTTTAAGTTCAAATGCGTCGACCTGTCAAAGAACGACACGACATTGCGTGTAGAAAAAAAAAAATTAATAAATAAAAATTGATCCAACGACTTAGATTTGTTGATTTTTGATTTATTAATTACCTTTCATCCTGAAGTCCGATTGAGGTGATTTTTGTTTATGGATTTTCTCATCTTGACTTCATATTTCTATTTGTACGGTTGGATCATTTAGATCAATCTACACTGATGGATAAAAATTAATTATTACCTGGGGGTAAATTGGTAATTTTTACCATATAACCCAAGTATAAAAGCCAAATTTCAAGAGGAGGAGGTCATTCTGGAGGTGGCTCTATCACAGCTGTAAGATAGAGAGGAGCTTCATCATGGATCAACCCTATCAGGTGATTTCTATTTCCTTGTATTTGAATTTTAGTGTCATTTGGAGTATTTGTTAGTGTAATTTGTGATTTTTCCTGTTGATCTTGGTCTGCATTTCTAATTGCTTGGCTTGAGTGGCATGTACAAACTTTTAATGGGATTGAGAGGAGAGATTGTGAAATTTACCTAGCTATCCCATTTGCACTTTAAAAAATTTATAAAAGTTTAATTTCTAGGGGATATTAGATTGCCTTTATCATCTAATAGTTAGTAATTTTCGTTACCAAACTTCCCAAAATTATACTAAAGCCAAATCAGATTTTCTTCTTATCCCCTCTAATTGACCCCTTTGATCTTTTTCATTGGATCAAAGAAATCAATCTAGAGCTCCTTACTTCTTCTATTCTTCCCATCTCTTCTACACCCCTTTCTAAACTCTTCATCTAATTAGGGTGATTTGATCTTCATTAAAGATTAAATTAACTCTGATTAGGGTTCAATTATTCAAGAAGATCACTAATTGAATACCTTACTAGCTTCCCTTAGACGATACCCATACTTATCACTATACATCTTAAGTTAGAGTTTTATATATTTTATTGTACATGCTAAAATCAACAACGATAAGGGATTAAAAAATTGCAAAATTCACCCCTATTTTGGCTAATCAACCCTCCCGTATCCTACTCACACTGCCAGCCAAACGAGCTCATAACTTTATGAAGATGATATAATTATTGTCAAGGGTTGTATTGACTACAAACTTGCAAAGCCTTTTGGCAGTTTTGTAGCTCATTCAAATGTGATCTATACCACTTTTACATGAAAAAACTTAGTACCATCAAGTTTAACATAATTCTGCTTTAGCTTGGTAATTTTCCTCTTTAGTTTTTATTTCAGGAAGAAAATTGAGGATGTGGGAAAACTTGGACCGCACTACAGATTTGATTGAATTGACATTGACCAATGCATTGAGAACTCCCTTCACTTAAAGAGGTTTGTGTATGCATAAGGTATTGTAATATTGATTTTTTTAAAATTTATATTTATCTATATTTTGGACAGGGATTGAACAATTCATTTGTATTTGTATTTTAATTAAAGTAAGATGAGTCGTGCAATAAAGTAAGAGAGGTAGAGTTGATATCCAACTCAAGCATTCCCACATTTTCTGTACTCTATTATCAAGCATCCATATGTCATTTGAGCTTCATAAAAAAAGCTTGAAGATATTCACTGTGCCATACTTAAAGGACAATGAGGATTTAAGAGATCTCAAAAGGACATTTATTGACTTAGCCTTAGTACACAAATAGGGTAGGAACAGGACTTAAATCCACAAGCCTTGCTCTACCTGAAGGAGCCAACTCCTAAATCACAAAACTAGCTTATCCAACCATCCAAAAGGGGTTGTGCTTGAATCCACAAGTACAAAGCACTCTCTTGCAAAGAGAACATTTAGAGGAGAGAAACAAGAATTTCAGCAATAATCCTTCAAGGGTACATTTGGGGCCTTATATAGGCCACAAAAAGTGTAGGGTCATCCATAATGACTGTACCCATGACAGGAAAACTCAAAACATTGAGAAAAATAACACTAACAAGCTATAATAGAGGATAAGCAGCCTGACACGCCAGAGCAGAGATATTACGCATATTCTAGGACTTGTAAAAGCTGGCAGGAGATGTCTATGTGGCTCAAGAAGATCTTAAGGGGACAAGTTAGAGCAGAAATATTTGCAAATCCTAGCTGAAGAAGGATCTATTAGAGGATTTTGTCAAATATACATCTGTTAGTGAATCTTGTTTGAGAAAATATGTCAGAGGATCTTGTAAGAGAAAATCTATCAGAGAATCCTGTTTGAGAAAATCCTGTTAGAGGATTTTTTGGGGCTCTAGGTACTTTTCTATAGATCCTGTCAACTCTAGAAAAATCGTCTTATTGGGCCACTAGTTGCTAATGGACCTCAGAAAATGCTCTCCTAGGCTAGGTCATTTATAAAATTAGAAGGAAAAATATTTTAGTGTCTAAAATCCATATTTGTTAAATTTTCCACTACTAGGCTGTAATTTGTGGAACTGTGTGCCATGCAAGCAAAGTACGCCTTCAACATCTTGTCAAGCATTCATTGTTATAAGCATGTTCATTATCTATAATGTGTGATGCTTATAATGAATTTTAAAAGTATGTGGGATGATATGTTAGTTTAAAAGTATGTGGTGTCACTTATTTTAAACATATAAATATGACTAAATCCACGATCAATGGTAAATTTCTTCAATCTCTCTCACCTAAGCGGCACCAATTGTAGTAATGTAGTTAGCTTCTGTTGTCACATCTGTAGTGTTACTCCAATTGGAGTTCTTCCAAGACACCACACCTAAAGTCAATGTGAACAAGAATGTGTCTGGATGAAAACTCGAGTTAGTGTAGCCTTGAAGCTTCATCTCCTTTTGTCTAGAAGCAAAAAAATCTTTTATCATTCACATGTATTTAAGTATTCATTTCATTGCTAATCTAGTATTACTCTCTTGGGTCAGCTGAAAATCTACGCATAGCATGAGCAAAGTTTCCACCGGCCTTGTACATATATTACTTACTGAGGATCCAATAGCCAAGCCATTCAAGATTATTTTAATTTCTCACTCAATTTAGGAGTGATAACTTGAAAATTAACATGTTAATGAATTTTACATTATAATGATGTGTTTTAATGACTATATTTGCATGTTATCATATTAAAATAAAGATAAATCACTTAAACTTTCATTTTACTATTATTTCTAATTTTTATCATTTATTACATGGAATTTAACCTCATAATAAGATGGTAAGGGCTCTCATAATTTTTATGGATTTTTCCATATTTTTATATAATTTTTTTACCAATATTTAACCAAGAAATGATTTTTTATCATTTATTTAGCATTTATTTAGCATTTATTTAGCATTTATAAATATATATCAAGGGGCATCCACGTCATTTGCCCAAAATTCGGGCAAATACGTGGATGCATTTTTATATATATGAAAAGTTTTTTTTTAATAATAATAAATAAACAAAAAGTTGGCGAAAAGTATTCAAAAATATATATATTAAAATGTCGGTTAGCCGCGTGCATTTAATCACGCGCTAACCGACGCACGTGCAATATTTATATATATATTTTAAGGTCGTTAGCGCGTGCATTAACCGACACCTTTTATTATTTATAAAAAAATGATGACGACGTTTAACGGCATTGATTCGCCGCGTGCATTAAATGCACGCATAAATAAATGCCGTAAAATGTAAATAAAGGCGGTAAGCTTACCGCCCATTTGATTATTATTTTTTAAAAATAATGCGGTCAAACAGTGCGGCTCATTTTGTCGTTTTCTTTTTTTGGAAAAAAATTTAAAATAAAAGAAGGAGATGTGGCCCAATGATTACGCACCGACGACGAGGACAATCACGTGTCAGAACGTGATCCGAGAAGGCATAAAACGAGAAATACTCATGCCAACCAATAGGAAAGCACCATTTCCTCACTCATTGGAGGAGAGATAAATTAAATCTAACGGCCTAGATTAATCATCACTAAAACCTTGATATCTTGAGATCTAGATGTCCGATTGGGCTGAAATTTTGAGGGTAGGTTCGTCTTTCCTCCCTCTACAATCCAGATGGTTAGATCTTTAATGGAGGTCTGGAAAGGGGAAAAAATCACTTTTTGAAGCTCTCTCCAAGGATTTGGCCAGGAAGGACACAAGGGATGCTTTGGAAGTTGACAGTTCTTTATTCTGCACTTAAAGTTGTAAGTTTCTGATTTGTATTTCAATCTTCTTCTTGAACGATTCTAAAACGCCAAGGCATGGGCGAAATGTACATGCCCTGGAAGTTGGTTTTGAATGAAATTAGCACTATATTTTGATTCTGATTCAAGATATGATTTTTGATCCTTAATTCCACATCAATTTTTATCATTTCTACTTCATTAGATTTTTAATTGAGGGTCGGATTTAATCTTTTCCCCAAATTCTTCACTTTCTCTCTCTAGGTTAATTTGTCTAGTTCCTCTCTCTAGATTTGTATTTTTATTGTTTAGTAATTTCATTTAATATATAAACAACCTAAAAATAAAAATTGATTCGAAAATTCATCCATCTTGAAGTCTAATTTAAAAATCTCTTTCTTGATTATTTAATTCCCAATTTCCCAATTTTAATTCATAAAAATTGTCTTAAAATTTTATAATAATTGGGAAATTAATAATCCGAATTAGTCTGATCTTAAAATTGAAATATTCCTATCTTGAGCTTTCTGACCAAAATATTTAAAATCAAAATTAAGTTTAACTTGATTTTGATTAATTAAAAACATTATTAAGCATAATTAAGATTTATTAATTACAAAGTTAATTCATCTTTGAATTAATTCATTAAAAATTCTTATTTGTTTCCTCCCAGTGGTTCGACCCCTTGCTTACTCTATATTCCATATTTAGTGATTAAGGGAAATTATAAATTTTATTGTATAAGTCTAAACCCCAAATCAACGACATATTTACATGCATTTTTAGGGTTATCGAGGAGGATTAGATGAATATTCCTCAAACATATGAGCTCCACATCTCATCAACATGAGACCTATTTTGCATTCTTCTGTCCCAGATTCCCTCTTGGTTATGATTTCCATGGAAATGGATTGGAGAATTTTAATAACAGTAGTGGTCTATCTCTATAGATCCATATTCCTTTATTTTAGGATAACATTCTGATATCATTCCTGATGATAGAATGTCCTATACATAAAATAGTATGAAACTAATTTGAGTCTACTAGTATTTACATATAGACATGGCTCATCTTTATTCTCAATGAAGACAATCCTAATGGGTATGTGGATCAACTTTAAAGATCCATATATTCGTTATAATTTCTAGTGTTTGAGATGTCTCATAATCGGTTAGATATTTAAATATCTAACATAGAACTTGTATACATTTTGTTAAATTATTATATCTAATATCAAAGTTTTCTATTGACTCAACAAGTAAATTTCTTATGTGTGCATGATCAATTTCACTGAGTATGAGTCCTCATCCAATGAGGTCTTCATGGTTACGGATCTAGAATTCCTTGAAATACTACCTTTTCTCCCACTATCTTCTCCTAGAAGATACATGTCTTCTAGGAAGACGGCCCGTTGGCAGATAAAAATGTTTTTTTGTCCCTCAGGACATCACAATAAGTATCCAAAATTTCGCTTCTGGATATCCATAAGTTCATACCTCATCTTATGTGAACTCCTCATACGGGCTCAACTCCCCACACTTAAACATCTGTAAACTCGTATTTCTATCCTTTTCCACTACCAAAATCATGGATTTTCTAGGAACAAGTTCAGTAGGTATGCGGATAATATAACTGCATTTGCCTAAAAGAGCATTAGAAACTTAAATAGCACATCCATAAGGTTTCATAATGAGAATCAATTTCTCATTATTTGATGAACCATGCCTCATAAGTGTTTGTGAATAGATCGACTAAGTCAGGATAATATTTATCATTCATGAACTATGTGATTCCATACTCAAGAATTATTATCCTTGATCTGATCAAGAGTTTAGATACTCTTTCAGGTATATGGCCACATGAATCAACATATATCAGCCTCAATATGTCACTGGCATGTTCTCCATTTCCAAAATTTGTGCAGAAGTAATTTACCCATCAGGCGATATTAGTGACTTTCATATGATTCAAATCAAATGCAGTGAGTTGGATATCATGCATCTCCAGAAATATTACTTTGATGATATTTCTAAGATCATAAAGATGATCCTTGTTCACATAGTTATTTCTCTTCATAAGAACAACATAAACTTGGAGATAGTAAGAAACATCAAACTGATCTTTTCCGTTGACTAATAATTCAAAATCAACCAATTTTTTTTCAAATAAACATAATAAATTTTATTCACAATATTTATGAAACTATGGTCTTTAGTATGATAATAACATAATGATATTATGAATATTAATAGAAGTTTGATAATAACATATATTACGAATAAGATAATAACATAATAATCCCAATAGAAGTTTGAGGTTCCTCGTCCATACTGTGATTATATTGCAAAATTCATGATACTTTCTAGCTTTGACGTCATCTTGTATCTTCTTAGCTTCCACCCACTTGTCAACAATTAAAGCATAGATATTTCTCAACTTGATTCAAACTGAATAAATGAGTAAGCCATTTTAGTTCCTCTTCAAGTAACCTTTCTGACCATTGTCAAACTAATCATTGTAGCAAGTATCATGTTATAAAAGAGCTATCTTAAAATGCTTTTCCTCATGTCCTTTGGAGGGATGTTCGAGACCTAATTGTTAGCCATACCATCTAAGGTGTCTTAGAATTTTTTTTCTTGAAAGTTCACCCTTGAGATCTTCAAGTAAGTTAAATAGCATAGCCAGATCTCTTTCATTTTAAAATTAATAGTGAACTTATCAATATGAGTTAGGGAGAAATTGAATGGGGAGGTTACTGCTTATGTCACATAGAACTATTCTCCAAGCTCACACCACCTCCAAGTCCATTCAATCATCTTCAAGAAAAAATTGTATACTGAAGATCCCTTAATCATGTGAATATATGAGATCTATTCCCTCATGAAATGGCTTCATCATACACCAATCATGGCCTAAATTTCTGTCTTACACCCACCTGAATATCTCATAGCTCATTAATGACATGTAAAGTTGAACCATGTCAAAATGAATCTCTCAATTATAATACTCTTCTCATATTCCTTTAATGATATCCAATGCATACTCATACTTAGTCGATTTCTCAAGCCAATCATAATGTTGGACTGTCAAAGTTTTGGCATCCGATATATCATATAGTCTGTTGCTCGATCAAAGATTTGTTCATAGGAGATTAGATCCTTCAAGACTTAAAAGTATTCAAGAAGATGTTCTGTTCATTAATAACCGTCCCATTAAGATTTATCTTTCTAGGAAACCCTCAAATGTATGGAAAATGGGAAAATGAGATTCTCCTAATGTGCATCAGAATCTCAACAACTATACTATAGCTTGAAGCTTTCTCCACCAGTCTTAATACATTGCTGAGCACTCATCAAATGGGACATGAAACCTCTTGAATATCTGCTTGTTCTTTGGTTCCCAATGCTCATACATGTTGGATTTTGCTCCATCAACTGCTGCATTTGTTCTGAGCAGTACCTTAGATACTTACAATGAATAGATTTGTGTGTTGAAACGGAGTTTATTACACTAAACTACACAGTGCTTATTCAGCAGGCCTAGAGTTTGTTCCACCTTCCAGACTTAAAGGAATTCATATCCGAAGACTATAAAGGAGGAGCATGCGTGAGATCCAAACCTCCATGTTGTATCATAAAAATTACTCATAAAAATATTCTTATCATACGTATCATGAATATATATATCATACAGCTCAAATGTAGTGTGTGGATGTTAGTGCAAGTTGAGCATCTCACATGGTAAACCTCATGATCTAATCATTGTTAACATCTAGACTTAGAAAAACCTTATGTTACATTCATCTAGGTTATTCTAGGTTGAGCAAATCATCAATCTTATCACATTATAATTTTACAAATTTTAAATCAAATAAAAAATTGGAACATAATGTGATCCTATGTTGACATATATTAGACAATGTATGATTAAATATAATAATGCCAGAAGACAAGATACCAATAATGCGGTTAATATCCTCAAGGAGTCTTTGGTAGTTCCCACAATTTCAATGACTATTTCTAATTAAATAATATACCACAGATTTATGAATCCCCATATGAGCTGCTGAGGCCAAAACTTGTGGCAGAAATGAAGGTAAGTGTCAGGAATTTTCATGTTACAATTCTTTGTATGATTTTGACTTTCAATATTACCTCTTATTTATCACGATGTTGATTTCCTTATTATTATGAAATATTTCCAGAAATAGTCAATAGGGTGCATAGGGAAATGTATTTTGAATTACTAGCCATCCACATTGAATCAGTTACACACGCACACACACACACACACATATATATTCATAAGGAAATGGTTATTTTGATTCAATGAAATCATGTTAGAGGAATTCCATGAGTTATTGGAGAATAAAAATTATTTTGCTGATATAATTGAATTTGAAACGGTTATTGCTTCTTCATTTTTTAACATGAGGAAATTATTCACTTAATTAGTATTTTACATGAAATTTTGATATATGACATCTAGATCTATGAAGATATGAATTCCTAACATAAGAAAAATAGGGTGTGGCTTATTGAATCACCCATGGGTTGTTCAATCTTTTTCAAAATTCATCAACTTCCAAAGTCATTAAAACATGTCATCTCCACGCTTCCTCTTCTCATCACCAAACAGGTCGGGTAAAAGGTATCAGATTTCCCCATCTTAATACTGAAGGAAAATAATTTTAATTTGTGATATCAGTATTTCCTGATCTAAAGTTAACCACTTTTTCCTTTTAATTATTTTTTTTCTTACATTGTCTATGATCTTTTGGTTAAGATGATATGGCTTATCAAGCCTACAGCCATGATACAGATATGTACAAGTTTAGAGGCAAAAATCTACATGTTGGTGCATTATGGATGAGGAGTCCTCTTTCGATTCTGACTCTCCCTCTCCAGTCCTTTCTTTTCTTTCTGTTACTTTGAAAGTAAATGCTTTAAATTTAGCCATGCAAATTTTTGATAATCTTTTTTACTTCTCATCAAATGAATGGCATCTTCTTCTGAAAATTAATGTATTATGCTTTTAATTAATCTAAATAATGATAAAATAAAAACTATAGTCTAATGCTGAATTTTTAATTGAAAGTGTATACTTTAAAAGTATTATCAAAGAAATCCCATAAACTCTAGAGCCAACAATGATGCTTACATGTAAAAGTATACTTTAAAAGTATTATCAAAGAAGGTAACATTCAATATTCAAAATTGAAATATATATTTTTTGCATACTTTCCAAAAATAAATCCCATAAACTCTAGAGCCAACAATGATGGGTACATGTAAAAAGTAAAAATTTAAAAAGCAAGCTCTAATTACCATAATGCACAATTAATATGATAGCCATCTCCATATTTTTCTAGTGATTCTGTATGAAGAATAAACTTTATTTTCTCTTATTACCTCAAAATTTTTGCATTAGATTTTTAAAATTTTCAAAATAGTAGACTCCAATAGTCACGCAGCCTCAGATTCCAGAGGATCTTTCTTGTACATATATATCTATTTTTCAAGCTCTTATTGTACAAGATGATGAATAGCTTTCTTATCTTTGTACCACTAATAAAATTGGTACTGAAATTTTTAATGTCTTATTCATTTCGAGTTCATAGAATAATCTTAGTTAGCTCTGATGATAACTTGTACAATATTTATCCCATAACCATATCAAATATACCACAAATTTGGTAACTTGAGGTGTTTAGGTATGGGGTATTGAGATGCCTTGACATTTGTCAAATTTTATATTAATCATAAAACATGAGTAATAATTTTTTTGTATCCTAAAATATTTATGCAAACCATTTTATGAATTTAATATTAGACCCATTCAAGCAACACCAGATGTAGAAGAAATACAAGGAAACAGCTTTTTCTGTGGTGTAGGTCCACATCATCTCAAGAATTTATGATTTGAGCTGTGTGGAGACCTATGTTGTGTTTGAAATTTAAGGGAATAGTGAAATTATTTTTTGCCAAGATAAGTTTTAGTAATGAGAAAAGGTAAAAGAAATTCATATGCAGAATTGAAATTTAGAATAAGAGAGTTGGATAAATTATAAACTCATAGGAAACTTAATTTACATAACAGGAAAATACAACATTATTTTAAATGTTTCTGTTAATTAAATCATCTTGATTAATTTAATTTTTATTAAAAACTCACTTAGGTATGTCTAGTTGTGATTGAGGTTGTCTCATAGGGACAGGCCTTTAGAAATAGGGAGTACGGACTAAGTGGAAAGAGACAAAAATACGAGTAATAAGAGGGATTACTGATTTAATAAAATAGTATAAAGTATTATTCAATATATATTAGAGGTAGTGTCAATTGGGATAATATCGAGAAAGAGTAAGGTAGGAGAGACATATATAGTAATTAAAGGAATATTTATATTTAAGGAGATAGTGAGTAGGGGAAATTGATAAGAATTATAATGATAGTGGGAAGAGATGAATTAAGTATCTATAGATATCTATTAATGGAGGTGCATTGGATTATAGATATAAAGCACAAGTTTATAAGCTAGAAAATTAATAAGAAGATGTCTTTCATTTCTTGGGAGAATTTAAGAAAGGTAGAGAGGTATAGGCAGAAGATAATATAGAATAATAAGAGGGAAGTATTACATGGTTATTGGTATTAATCAAAGGAACGGGTTAGAGTATCTTGGTACAATACTACTATATCAATTTATATATTTAATAAATATTTTTTGGCATTTTATAATATAAAATTAAAAGAAAATGAGCAAAATTATTGGTGTCCAATTGGCGTTTGATGAAATGCCTCAAATTGGAAGTTCTAAAAATGTAATTCAAAATCCAACTCCAGCCTCCGTTTGGCTTGAATCTAATACTCCAAGAATCGAAGAACAAATACTAAGTAAAATTCTACCAGAGAAGAGGCAGAAATCCACTTGAATTACCGAACTTAGGTGAGTTGAGAATGCGGTTGTTGATAGCAACCCCTAGCTTTGGTGTGCGTCTCTACCCACCTTCCTCCTTGTTGGTGCAAGTTTGAGATGTCCTAAAGCTTCCTTGATGCCTTCCTGTGTGATGGTGCGACGCAGCCCGGGCCCCAAAGAACGTCTTTGGAGACACGGCCGTCGCCAATGACACCACCGCCAACTCGCGTTCAGCCTGCCCAGCAAGCCAAGGCGACGGCGCGACGGATTGAAATATCCACGGTAAGGGACATATCATCTTCTCTTTTTTGTTGTTTTCATCCGAGTCTTTATCCGTGTTTTCCTGTGTTTTCCGCCGTCAACGTTCGTCAGTGACGGGAAGAGAAGCTTTGGTTTGACCGCTTCTCCCTCGTCCCCCCTCTTGTTCCTCCAGTCCATTCCCCTTCTCTTGTCTTTTATTTCTTTTCCCCTTTCGTTTTTGCGCTGTAGTGAAGGGAAGTCCATTCTATAAGGACATTCCCCTCCCTCCCCTCTAATGGGCCTAGACCCCCTTGTTTTCCTCTCTTTTGGGTTGTTAGGGGCCCATTCACGTCCTTCCCTATAAAAGGAAAGGATGGGCGCCCTAACAGAGTTGGACTTGTTTTTGCTTCTACATTTCTGAATTGTTTATTGAAGAACGGTGCAAGTCCCACCCCAAGAAGAAGCAGAGGCATATCGTGCGGGATTGTTTGTGGAGTGCAGAGCTTGTCGAAGGGAGGGAAGAAGGACAAAGGAGGCCCAGACGGCCTAGATCCACCCCTCCTCACCATTTGACTCCCTCAATCAGTGGTCATCCCTAGCAGTGCAGTTCACAGCGTGACCCACTTCCTTTCGAGTACCGGACGACTTCCAGGACCCGCAACAGCGCTCGCGACGTCCGTCCCTTCCTGAAACGCAGTCACCCGTCAGTCGATCAGGGTCAGCAAACCCGCGATGCTCGATCGGACATTGTCCCGCCGGTTCTCGCCGGTCGCGATCGGGTCCTGGTCCTTTTCTTCGGCCGACTTCCGCGATCGGGTCAAACCCGATGCATGCGGACAGTACGACCGTTCACCAATCCACCCGGTCGGTGATCTTTGGGTTTGACGGGCCGGCGCCCCTTCGACTCCTGACGTCGAGCGCTCGATGACCTGGTCTCGCCCTTCCCCTTTCCGTTGAACGACTAGACATGACCAGCCTTGATTGACCGGGCCACGACCAACCAGCCACTCCCTTGGTGGACCCTCTCTGATGCCAGCCTGGGCACCAAGGGCCCTCAGCGTGTGATCGTGTCGTTGCCCTCCCTCCTGTTGATACCTGATTATCTGCTCCGGCCCGAGGCCTTTGTACCCACGATGGTTCCTTCCCCAGTGCCTCCCATTGCCGACGTCGCCCACGACTGCTCCAGACACTTTAGCGCAGAGGATTTCAGCGTGCCATTGCCGACGAGGTACGTCGTCACCCTGCCGACTGTTATATTATTTTCTGCAGTATACTTTCTGATTGCCTCCACTGCGCTCGGGTTAGATATAGGTGAGAGAGAAAGGTTGAGCGTGAAGTCAGGTCTGCCCGTCACAAGCCTACGTTCAGCGCCGTAGTCGTCCTCGTCCCTTCAGGCGAGGCTCGAGGGGTCTATCCTTCCACCACCGAGCGACTCCGTCGAGTCTGAAAATCGGTTGTCCATTGCTAGTCAGCCCTTGCACGTACCCAAACTAGTCACATCTTGCATTGCATCGTAGCATATTTTCCATTTAGGATTTTTGGACGGACGATGCCACCGTCATAGTCCAATACCATTATCATTCATCGGCACCGAACGATCATACTCGATGTCAACTGGACGACATCCCCGACGACGTCCGACATCACTATGCCAGATCGGTTGGAGCTTTCATGGGCTTTAGATTAGTTGTATGCGTCAAATACAGATTTCCTGATGTTGTTCTTGATTATTAGTCAAAAGATGCAAAATTAGGTTGAGCAGGAAGTCAGAAGATGCAAAATCAGATGTTGGGCTCAATGTTCCACTAGTGATGGTAGATGCTAAACTTGTTTGTACGTGTCGACACTCCTTGACAGCTGGCTGGTTGATTGCTCCTGAATCAGGTCTTGGTTGCATGCACTCGTTCTCATACACCCCCTTTTTTATTATTTCTTTCTTCACAATTCTTCTCATTTCATGCTTCTTCTCATTTGAAAACAAATCATGTGTCATAATTAACTCCGCGTTGTGGTTAGGCCAAAATGCATAATGTTAAAATGAACATAATTTTATGGAAGATTTTTTGGACATGTGAATTAAAAAAATGACCCCAACTAATACATCAATTTTAATTTCCAATTTAAATGAGCATATTATGGCATAATGATTCCAAAAACTATCCATAAGATGTGCATACCTACATGCATCAAATTGGATTTGTCAATATACAAGTTTTTGTGAGGAAAATAGATAGATCAATAGACATTAAACTACTACATAAAATAGATGCAACAAAAGAGCGAGAGGAACAATGTCTCAAACACAAGTCATTTAAATTTATGTATAACAAAAAATCCCAAGAAAAATACTACATATGTAAACTAAAATGTAATATTAGATGAAGAATAATATGGTGTATTTTAAGTAAATAAAATGAAGAAATTATATTATAAAAGTAAGTTTTATATTATCGTGCATGATGAGAGGTTGAAAGCTTTATCTCTCAAGCGTAGGAAGCATCGTCTCCACTGCCTTGTGCTATTCTGCTCTACATCTTACATGTACATTAGAATGTGTGCTCTCTGAAAGGATGGACTCATGACAGCATGCAACGCAAAACCCTCCATGATGCAATCAAGATGACACACGACTGTGACGTAAAACTCTCTTTGAAGCAAAACTCAACATTTGCATATAGACCATAGAATAGGAATGGAATCTAATGTGATCGTGATCATGAAAATGGGAGAGGATTAGAATCTCAGCAACAAGGGGATGAACATGATCGACAAATATGTGATCATTTTCTCCTGAATGTCGTACAACATCCAATTATGACAACCAGTGATCAAATACAAAAGTGATTCACGATCTCCGCATCAAGTGACCGTGATATGTATAAAGAGGAAAAACAGGTAGCCTTGTAGAAACGGGGAAGCCACGATCAACACAAGGAAATGTGTAATGGTAAAACAGGGAAGCACAGTTTGGAAAAGAAGCGTAGGGCAACCGAAGTGCTGCAGGCATGAGAAGATACGCACTGAAGTTAAGATACACCTTGTGGGAAAAGTGCAGGCCAAGAAAGATGAATGTTCCTCTATCTCATTTTGGCATTCTGGTCATGCAGCTCCTTCCGTAGGGGCTTTGGAGGGGCTAACAATCTTTGGGCACAATGTCTCGCCAATTGAGGAAGAGGAAGAATTATGGGTGAGGATTGGATTGTGACATAATAAAGCAACACAAAGTCAGTTCGTATCACCAATATCTAGAGGGGTACGACATGCTACAAATGTCTCTAGCAAGGACACCATGCATAGGACAATAAAGGCAGTATAGTTTGCCATTAATGTACACCAACCGACCTCCGATTGTTTCATTGGAGCAAGGCTGGAGGGCTCCTATGACCGACAAGACAAACCATGGGGAGTACTAGAGGTAGGAGGGAGGCCTTATGAAGAAGATATATATGGCAGCACACGACGTCGTTCTTAGGGGTGCCTTATACGAGAGTCACATGTATTTTGGTTTCTTTTCTTTCTGAATTGTTGGATGGGCCTTCGTGTTTGGGCCTCGTCCATGGTTATTTTTGTATTTGTTGGATGGGCCTTCATTTCTGATGTATCTTGAGATGGTTTCCCTGCGTTCAGCCCAATTGGGCATCCTCCCTAACCTATATAAAGGGACGAAATGTCCAAGGAAGGCCTTAGAGTGCATTTTGAAAATTGAAAGTTCCTTCTCATTTGAGTTCTCGCTTCCTCCCATAGGAAAGATATCGATTCACAGTTTTTTTAAGATTGGATCGTGGGATCTGTTCATCGCCAAGCCCTCAGGTTCACCGTCGTTGAGTAGTAACTCCGTTGTAAGAACGACAGTCGATGCCGTCGCACGCCGCTTCTTGTTGTCTCCATCTCTTCTTGAATCTACTTGGAGTTTTCTTCCAAGATTTGCCTTTCTTGCATGCTAACCCTGATTCAAGCACCCATCACATTGATTCTTGCCTGCCCGCGCCATTACCAGTGTCACCGTCTGATAGATCCTGTGATATGTCAGCGCCCTCCATCCTTAGTGGCCAGCATGCACTTGGTTGCCCAGAGCTGAAATTCTTCGTCTCCTAGGCCACTGCCCATGTTCGTTCGTGACTGACACCATGGATATCCACCGTGAAGCTTGGATATTGGAACCATTTCTTTGCAGATATCTTTAATGATCTTGCCTCTCTGAATTGTGATTATTTGACTAACAACCATCAAGAACACCACACATTCAAAGATACTCCCATCTACAGTTTTTGTTCGCACATCTCAATCATGAGCATCAGAATGGACGTCCAATTGCCTGAATTAGCCTTTTCATTGATCTCTGATCTGCGTGGACAGACAGAGTTCACATACTCTGTCAACTATTGAGATTTGATTTTGCACTATCCCGCACTATTGCCTACCTACCCCGGCCTTTGCTCCACTACTCTTTCAATGTATTAGCATGTCCTCAGATCAAGCCGGTGTAACCATTTCCCTCTGTTTGAGCTCTCCCTCCTCCGACACACTCCATCATCATCGCCGAACAGTCTTCGCCAATACATTCAACATTGACACTATGACTCCAAGCTTCGGACTCCCTGGTTTTGACCAAAAAGGTCCTATTGCTCTCCCTTTCTTTCTTAGTAGTATCATTATTTTGTACATTGTTGTATTTCAATTACTTCTCTGCCAATAATTTCAAAAATCATCGCTAGGACTAGGGACCATCTTATTAGGGTAGGATTTCATTGTTAAAGCACTAGGATCATTATTATTAGAGGTCATAGATGCCATTAGATACTACGTGTCCCCCCCACCACTAGGCGTCTGAACAATATGCCTGGTCATTGGGAGTCAGAACTTGATTAGTCCACATTCCCATCTTTTAATTGGTCGTCTTCTTAATCAGTAGTCATTTCATATTTCTCATTAGTATTCATCAATTCTGCATTCATCTTATTAGAATTTGTCTCAGACTGCCAATTTTGTGTTGTGACACGTGCCGGTCGGTCCTGACACTTGCCGTGTTACATCATTTTGCTCAATTCCTCTCAAGTCGTTTGGCATTATCTGATAATTCCTCTCAATTGGATTGGTATATAGGAATTTACCATCATGTTACTAGAGGCAGACGGGCTCTAGGGAGCCACAATACCACCAATGATCAAATTTTGGGGTGCTCGAAGGGGAACTTTGAGATTAGGTTGTCCATGCAATTTTTCCACTGCTATCGACATTGTGATCAAGAAGGGGAGAGGTTGAAGAATATCATGAGAAAGGTACCATACAAGGTGGGGATACCTCATTGGAAACAATTGATGCCCATATCCCACCTTTAGATTGCAGCGAGGGAATCTACCCTAGCTGGAGACAAACATACACCAATGGACCACACAGGCAAGATCCAAAATCACTCACATATAAGACATGGAATAAACAACTAAGGGAACTCAGAGTGAGACTTGGAGTTCCATATTCGAGGAGATGTGTCATCCAAGGGAAGGCATAACATGAATTGGAGACAACAGACCATCAACTAGTAGAATTGACACCCCAAAGAATTCAAAAGCTGTGGGAGTATGAGAATCACGGTCAGCATCGTTAAGCCAGAAAGGGGGAAATCTAAGGGACTTCATTGTGTGCGAAAGGAGAAACAAGACATTAAGCACAAGTGGGGGTTGTGGCATGGATAGTGGATAGAAAAGTGGATGTGTCTAAAGTTAACGATTTGGGAATTGACCTGAGGTAATGTGAAGGAAGATATGGGCTATATGTCAACTGTCGCTTCTAGAGCATGCCACTATGGTGATGGCAAAGATGGTGGGGGGGAGCTGAGTGAGGGGGACAAAGACCCTTTAATTAGTTGATAAGTAGATAAGATCGATGTTGAGGCGTGGCTACATAAGCTACAGACCAAGGCTGGGGAATCATATTTTAATCATGAAGCTATCTCCAAAATGAGCGTAGGATGGGAATAATGGCAAGGTACTTGAGAGAATGCGTAGTAACAATGACGTGTTTGTAGGAAATTATGTTGGAAAGATGTGAGACACAAGAAGCCAACTGGGCTAAGGTTTCTCCAAAGGATTCCTTGCAATTAATGTTGTCCAGTGCTCTAGGTAAGTATTGGTAGCTTGGAGTGAAGTAGTGTTCTCTAAAGTAGATGTGAGGAGGGGTATATAAGTCACAATAGCTAAGTTGAAAAGGAAGAGTGGTGATTTTGAGTTACATCTAGTCTCGATTTATGGTCCAATGAATGCCACGAGTAGGATTCACTTATGACAGGAATTTGTTGGAGTGGTGTCCACCATCTAAGGGTCACAATGTTGTTAGGGGAAGATTTTTAATGTGACTCTGGAAGTGAGAGATGGAGCCAAAAGAATAGGAGGGAAATATTTGGATTGAGAAGAGTAATGGTCATTCGTCTCCAATGTAGTCTTACAAGAAATTGGGCCAATGGAGTGTGTACACATGGAGGAGCTTAATGAAACTCCATATGCAATCTAAATTAGATCAACCGTGGTTGCAAGAAGTTAGATTCAAGGAAGAAGTGGGGAGATCATGGAATTCATAAGTCAAAGCCAGTTTTGCGACAAAGAATCGAGGGGAATCGAGGGGCTGAAAAACACTTGATGGGTGTCAGAAGTGCATCCAACAAGGTAGGAAGAAGAGGAGAAAGTATACCCTATCAAGGGTCAAAAAATTAGACAGTTGGAGGGCACATGAATCCTAATGATAAGGCAAACAAAATTCAAAGTTGTGAAGGGGTAGTTACACAAAAGACAACAAATTGGAAATAAAGTAGAGACAACTACACAGATAATCAACACAAGATTTTCTTCATCTTGTGGCAAATAGCAATATATCAAAAAACCAGAATTTCAGATTAACATTAGGGCATAAGAGACACGTTGACAATGAGGCAGTGGAAGAGGTTATTTGATAAAAATCATTTTAGCTTATTAACCTGACCATATTTACATGTTTATTTGCATTAAATTAATTATAAACGCATGTTATCAATCTTAACATGATTAAATCTATTTTAGAATTAAAATTTCTGCAGATTTATGTACTTTTTACATTTTTATGACAACAGATTCTGAAGAATACAATTTTTTAAGTCAAAAGATAAATTTTCTTGAATTTTTTGACATTAAATTTGTGAAGATATGATTTTTATGAGTTGATATATTTTATTTATATTGTTTGGCTTTTACTTTATTAAATATGAATTTTAGAATTTATTTTTGAATTTTATATCTCACGCCACCGCGTGTCGCCGTTTGATTCGTCGAATAACATGTATCATAACTAAAGATAATGATTGGAGTCAGCCAAACATTTATCTACTTTGTTATGGAATCGCAAAAACGCCGCCATAATGGCATATAAGATAAAAAATTACTTTTTCTATCTTTTTACTGTGCACGATGACGTGGATGAATCACAAAAAGAGCTCCTTTTGCAATAAATGCACTATGTGCATCGAGAAAGAGCTAATTTTAATTTTTTTTTTCTTTTTACTCTTTTTCTATCAGTGGAATGGTCAAAATATGCATCTGCCCTTATGTGTCACGCGACACATGGTGCCACATGTGCACATGGTGTGCACGTGCACACGTGTCACACTTGTGTCACACTCCTATTTGGTAAAAAAGGGGTTTCTACTAACATGGCACGCGATGACGCGCCACCACAGCAACTGCGAGGATATTACTTAAATAACAATTAAAATTCATTTTTTTGTCTTTTTCCTAACAGGTACACATGGAAACTCCAAAAATGATGGGGGACCATCTAGAAGCTCCTACTCAAGCTAGCCATCAACCGCGACATGACGCCCGAGCCGATGCAATACTTCAAGTACACGGGTTGACGATCGATATGCTAATATTTTATTTATGCATTTCTTTATGTTTATGAACAGTTAATGTGCCATATGTTTGGGCCTAGTCCTTGCTTTATTTTGTTTTTTTTTTTTAAGTTGGTCCATTAGGGGAAGGTCTCTCAATGGACCATTCCCCTAATGGTCCATTAAGGCAACCATCCATATACCCCCTACCGGTGCCCAAGCGACCGTGGGACGACATCAGTATGAACTTCGTCCTAGGGTTACCCCAGACCGTAAGATGATACGACTCTATCATGGTCGTCGTTAATAGGTATTTGAAGATGGCACACTTTGTGCCTTGTGCAAAGACATCCGACGCAACTCAAGTTGCACAATTATTCTTCCAAGGCATTGTGCATCTACACGGCTTGCCCACTTCAACCGTCTCTGACTGAGACCTCCGCTTCACAAGTAACTTCTAGAAGACCTTATGGAGTCTCCCCGGGACGAAACTTAAGTTCTCGACGGCTTACCACCCTTAGACCGATGATCAGATGGAGGTAGTCAATCAGAGCTTGGGTAACCTTCTTAGGTCCCCAGTAGGTGATCACCTTACAACGTGGGACTTGATAACTTCCCGCGCTGAGTTCGCGTAAAATTCCTTGGTGAATCGAACCACCAGGTTGAGTCCTTTCAAGATCAGTTATGGCCAGGCTCCTCATCGACCCCTCGGCCTAGCACCCGTAGTTCCTTATGTTAGGGTTTTTGAGGACAGTCTTGCATTCACCCAACATGTTTCTTCGTTGCATAAGCATATTCATGATAGAATCACGAGTTAAAATTCATTGTACAAGCAGGTTGCCAACTTGCATCGCCAACCCCGAGTGTTCGACGTGGGAGACCGTGTGATAGTGAGACTAAGACCAGAGAGATATTCTCCCAGGACGACAACTAAGCTACATGCTCGTAGCACCAGCTCGTTCTCGATCCTCCAAAGAGTGGACTATAACACCTACGTCATCGAAATCCCTCCTACACAAGGGATCAGCTCTATGTTTAACATGGAAGACCTGGCTCTGCACCGAGCCCCTTCTCCCCCTCTGACCCAGACTTTCTAGACCCGCTCAGTGTGAGTTAGTATGTCGCGACCACTCCGTCAATCATTTCACCCAATTGGCATGAGTCAGTCGATTCTATACTGCAAGAGGTAATTAACTATGCAGGGGGTGAGCTATCGTGGGGGTTTTTGGTGCGTTGGCAGGGACACACAAGTGCAGATGACTCATGGATCATGGAGGACGATCTACGACACCTGCGGCCAGATCTCCTTTAGCCATTGCCGTTAACCATCACCAACTTGGCGAAGCCGAGTTTTTGCGACCCCTGGAGGATTGATGGAGCGCACCCAAACAACATCGACGGAACGTCATCGCAGCAATCCTCACCATCAACAACATCACCGCCCGTCCATGTCCAGCCCGACCGGCATGCCAAAGCATCGGTGAAGACGCCCAGGTTTAAATACCCCGAGTAGAGCACGCCCGTATTCACATTTTAATTATCTGTTTTCAGTCGTTTAATTTCTGTTTTGTGTTTGTCATAACGAGCGCACCCTACTTGTCGTGATGCGTCCATATCATCATGTTTTTGGATCTGTTTGTATTGTTTGATTTTCACATCATTTAATCTATTATTTTCAGTATTTATGTTGTAAAAGGGGGGGTCTCTTATTGGACTTCCCCTTGTTGGACTTATTATAAAGGGCCCATCATGGCCCTATATAAGGCCATGATGGGCACCACGTAAGAGGAGAGAAAAGAAAGGAGGAAGAAGAAGAGGGAGGAGGAAGAAGAAGAAGAAGAAGAAGGAAGACTAGAAGAAAGAAGAGAGGACGCCAGTGATACTCCACCAATTTCTCCATCCCTATCAGAATTTTGGATCCACAGTAAATCCCTCCACGATCTCCGTTGCACCTTATGGAGAAAACCTACCGTGCCGTGTGGGTGGGTCTCGGCCACATCCATTGGGGTCTCCTTCATAGTGCGCAGAGGAATCCCATTTGTGACCCGGGCTTCCACAGGTTGTGCATGATTGATCCTTGGGTCTCAATCAGGCCACCAAGAATTCTACGGTGACCCCTGGACTTTCGCAGCCCCGTGCCCAGACTCGCCGCAGGACAACGGCTTTACCGGTGAAGCTCCTTGATGTAAAACGCTATTGGCCGGGATTGATTGGCGCTTTTTACCCCACAAGAATCGACGTATGCAACGAAATTAGCTTGATGATGTGATGCAAGTTTTGAGAATAACAACAGAGTACGAGGAATGAGCGAACAAAGTCTACAAATAGTTAAATCAATGAAGATCGATTGAGGCACAATTCAACTCATCAATGTCCCTTTGGACCAATTCAACGCTACAAGACGAGAGGTAAATGGTTTACCAGTCAGCGTCCAATCCACCTCCGTTAGTGAGATAGTGAACTACCACAAAGATATCCTACACTCACAAGTGGTTATGCATATTGTGATGAAGCAAGTATAATCTCTCTGATTCTCGGGTTACACATCTACGGCACTAAAGGAAATAACTAAAAATGTGGACAAAGGGGAGACGATAGAATTGGAAGGGACGAAGTCCTTGTCGATTTCCGTGTCTCCTTTGATCAATCTCTGTGTTGTAGACCGGCACGACGAGATTGTTGACCAACTAGTAGACCGACCGAGGGTGGATACGACAGGGGACACATGAGCTGCGGTAAAGGGGTCACAGGGCACAGTAGCGTCGTCGTAGATATTTGCGCAGCAAGGGCGGCTCGATTGCGCTCAAGGTTGAGGGCCGCGGTGGGCACGATCGGGGTGCACAGGTGTGCGGTAGTGGGCCGCGGAGAAGCGCGTGGCAAGGGAGGCCGCTGGTATGCAGCGGAGGGCTATGGACAGGGGCGTGGTGAAGGACAAGGGTGTGGCAAGGGCCGTGGGGATGCGGCAGCAGGGCTGCGTGCAGGCGCACGGCGAGGGTGGCTTGATCGCGCGCGCGGTTGACGGCTACGGTGGGCGCGGTCGGGGTTGGGTGCGTGCACGAGTGCAGCGGGGGATTGAGTCGGCGAGGCGTTCCTCCGGGGATCCAAGATTACTCCAAGATGATGTTTCTTGGAAGATTCGTGAACCAAGACGATCAAGAAAATGGTGCTTCTTGAGGGTAATACTTTGCACCGGTTCTCTGAAGATAGTGATGACGACGATCCACAAAATTTGCATCGTGGGAGAGTTGTTTTGAAGCACGATCTTGCAGGAGAATTCTATCTATCAACAAGGAAAGAAAGAACAAGGAATCTCAAACTCCAATTTTCAAATTTCAATTTCAAGTCCGTTTTCCTCTTAGGCATACTGGTCTTTATATAAGGACGAAGACATGCCCAATCAGTCGTAATGGGGACGAACCGTCTGGGGATGAGCGACGCCTTCACACGCACACAGAAAATAACCGTTTAATGGACGAATCCCCAAATACGAGTAGGCTCATCCAAAATTCAAAAGAAAATTACATTTAAAGAAAATAATAGGAAATATGTGATCCTACTGACATGTCATCAAGCTGAGTACTTGAACAACGTGTTGCGTACGTTAGCTCGAGCTGCTCGGCGGGGTTGCTGACGTCCTCCTTGGTTGATGGCGAGATGGTCCCCCATCATTCCTACAGCGATCCATGCCCTTGCGGCCACGCTTACGATTGCAGCATGTCTACCCTTACACTGGTGTTGCATGTACGCGGTTGTGTAGGAAGCTCTTGCGGATTCCATTCACATCCGTAGAACTTAACGGTGGATGCACGCCGTCCACCTCCCTAGAAGCCCACTACTACGAAGGATACCGTCTTTGGTGCTGAACATCAGGATTGGGTGTTGCCGTTGTGTGCATGCTTCACACCCAGGGACGACTAGTGCTTGACCCCGCCCTTGAATCTACGTTGCTGAGGCCTGTCTCTCCGCATTCTTGATCGTTTGGCTGCTTCACGCGTGACGTTGTTGACGTCACCATTCTCACTGCACTGCTCACGGTTGCTGCGTCTGTAGCTATGGTCGTCGTTGTCTCTGCTGCCTTTGCTACAGCTTGGACCTTCGCAACGACAGCACTTGCGCCCACGGACGCGGCCACCCCACTCTGGTTGCATCACACCATCGATACAATCACATATCGCACCGTCAACCACCGGCTGTTCGTCTTGCAATGCCTCGTCATCGCGGATCTCTCTCTCGCGCTCTCTCTGCATCTCTGATTTCCAATCATTGCTTGAGTGTCGCGTCATTTGTTGCCTGTCTAGCTACACAATGCCCGTCTCTCGACACACTTTTGCTTATCTGCCCGCACCGGCCCATGCACCGATGGATTCTCTTACGACGACGATGCCACTGACGAGGTACGCTGCTCCCTTACTCGTCTGTTATATTACTTTCTGCAATATACGCTCGGGTTAGATTAGGTTAGAGAAAATTATGAATTGAGTGAATCCTTTGGTACGGGTCGAGCTCGTCCGTTACGTGCGAGCATCAATAGAATGTATTCGGTTCGACAACATAGTCACCGTCGTCACTCCGACGAGGGTTAGAAGATCACCGTCACCGTCTTCGGCCGTCCACTCAAATCTCGCGGCCTGCATGTAATTCCCCTAGGATTCACGTCATCACGTAGTTACAGCCTATTAGGGAATTACCTGTTGGACGACGCCATCGGTGATGTCCGACATCAGGTAGTGCTTTCCACAATCCCTATATTTTAAAACTTACTATTCAAGATGCCAAAATGAATTGAGAGGAAGTTAAAAGGCCAGATCCTAAGTATCTTGTGAAAGAAGGTGGACTGGATTGAAGCATGGGATTGGTGCTATTGATTTGGGATAGTGTATGTAGACCTTCAAAATTGGGGGACTTGGAGGTACTACACATCCAAAGTATGAACGCGACCCTGTGGATCAAGAGGATGGAAAGGATTATGAATCCCCAAGAAGACCTCACCATCCAAGTGTTGCGGGCTATGTACGGTGAGGGGCTGAATTAGGAATTGCGATTGGTTTCATTCAGAGGAACATCAACCTTTTGGCAAGTACTCAGACATATATCACCTTGGGTATGTGATTTTTTCTCCACCAACTTTGGAAACAGCTCGTTATTTCAGTAATGGTTGGGTGAATAGTCATCTCGAGGAACTTTGAGTGAGGTGTTTCCTCAATTATATGCTCTTAGAAAAAGTTCAAATGCCACTGCCGGGGACTGTTGGGATGTAGTGTGAAACTGATTTTAAAGAGTGTCTTGTTGGGCTAGAGCATTAAATAATTCATTCACATGCAACAATCATTAGTGCAAATGAGACCCTAGTGCGGAGAATACAATGATTGAAGTGGACCAAATGTGCCCTTTGGTCTGAAAGGCCTATCCAAGGATTCAAATGGGGCTAGAGGAGGAGTCGACATGCCCCAAGCATGTTGAATGATATTGTGACAAGAAAATTCCATTGAAGGTACAGATCTTTTGTTGGCTATAAGTGTGCCTTATACAAAAGGATAAGACATCAGGGGAATATGTGTTTGTCTTAGAGGGGAAGAGAACAATAAGCTCCTATTTTTTAAGTGCCCCTTTGCTCACACTATTTGAGCCTTTCAAGAGCTCTCACGCGCAGATGTGATCTCTAAGCAGCCTTTATTGAATTTAATCTAGAGTAGGCGGGATAAAACAAATGAAGTGGGAGACCAGGTACTACAACATTATGGGCCATTTGTCTACGTAGGACTGAGGTGATATTTAGAGGCAGAAATGCTTCTTCGGATGGGGAGTTCCATGCTCTAGAGGGTCTTTAGGCAGCCAGGTTCCCTCAGGTCAGGCATGGACTGGGATGAATGTGATATTGTTTAGGTAGTTCATGATGAACCATGTTGATTATAATGGGATGGTCATCATTTTTTCAGGTGACTGTCCCTTTCACTTTTGAAAAAAAAAAATCAAGGAAAAATGACTGTCAACTGAATATTATCCATGAGCATCTAAATCATTTAAAACTACAAAATCCCTCATGTTTAAAAAAATATATAATTGGTTGGACAGTAAAAATTTATTTCATAATGAAACCATTGAGTGAATATGTTTAGCGAAACTAAATTCTCTTTTGTGCAATCTGGGATTGATTCACTCTCTTGGATCATCTGGTAGAAAGAATATGAAAGTTATGTTAAGTAATTTTACATCCTTTTATTTACTGCATAACAAAATATTTGGTTATATGATGCCCCGGATGAATGAAATGCATCTCATTTATCCATTAACTGTACACGCACCAACAAATTAGAAGTCCCTCTGGTTGATTCCATTAAAAAAATATTGTGTTATGTGATGCTCTATATGAATAGACTGGCACTTATTTATTCATAAAATGTACTTGACACTAATAAATTAACAGTTCTTTTGATTGATTCCATAAAAATATTTTATGCAATGCTCCAAATGAATGAACTCCTCGTTTATCCAGAAAACATACTTCACGCTAATAAATTTCTAGCCCCTCTGATTGATCCCACAACAAAATTGTTTTATAATGTGATTCTCCAAATGAATGAAATGCTACTCATTAACCCAAAAAATATACTCCACACATGACATTATAGTCCCTTTGATTCATTCTATGACAAAATATTTCATTTATTCAAAAAATGTACTTCACAAATCAATTTTTAGTCCCTTTATTTGATTCCAAAGTAAAATATTTCATTTGCCCAAAAAATATACTCCACAAATAAAATTGTAGTCCTCTGGTTCATTCTATCATAAAATATTTCATGTACACAAAAATGTACTTCACAAATAAATTTTCAGTCCCTTTGTTTGATTCCAAAGTAAAATATTTCACTTGCCCAAAAAAATACTCCACAAATAAAATTGTAGTCCTCTGGTTCATTCTATCATAAAATATTTCATGTACACAAAAATGTACTTCACAAATAAATTTTCAGTCCCTTTATTTGATTCCAAAGTAAAATATTTCACTTGCCCAAAAAAATACTCCACAAATAAAATTGTAGTCCTCTGGTTCATTCTATCATAAAATATTTCATGTACACAAAAATGTACTTCACAAATAAATTTTCAGTCCCTTTATTTGATTCCAAAGAAAAATATTTCATCTACACAAAAAATGTACGTAACATATAAATTTGTAGCCTCTTTGATTGATTCTATAAAGTATAAACTAATATTATTTTTCATTTTGGGTATTGGGCCGAGATCTTCTTAACTGGGCCAAATTATGTGGACTAATACGCTTCTATTTACTGCCAGAATTTGATCTTCTATAAAACCCTCTTTCCTCTGTTCGATCGATGTTCTTCGTCGTCGTAGTTGATTCTGATTTGCGCTCCGATCGCGTAGCAAGCGCTGAAGTTTCTAGATTGTCTCTACTTTCGTTTTTCTTAATTTCATTGATCTTTGGTTGATAATACTGTCATTTTCTTCCTAAGCCCTAGCTTCCAACACGTAGATACTCTTCGCGAGGACTGAGATTGCATTAAAATGCCAAGGTAAAGCGGTTTACGATTCCTTGGTGTTGATTTTTGCGTGGAAGTGCGTATTTTTAACTGTTGCTAGTCTTGTTTGCAGGTACTATTGCGATTATTGTGATACTTATCTCACTCATGATTCGGTGAGTTGAATGCTCGGGATTATCCCTTGTATTCGGACGAATTTTTAGTTTCGGTATAAATCAGTCTCTCTTAAATGATCTAAATTTTGTTCTACTTCCTGAAGTATATCGAACCTGCGATAGCACTGGCTACTCTAAATTTCATGAATTCAACTTCTTGATGTTAGCCTGTGATTGTTAATTTGTACATTCCACTTTTGCCAATAAATCTTATCTAACAGGTGGATTGACTGCCTTATTGCCTCATTTGGTGCCCCTATTTTCCGAATTTATGTCTGATTTTCCATTGTTCTCAACTTTGTTTGGTTTTACCGCCTGTAATTCTTGACATTCATCTTCCGCATTCGTCTGTAAAGTTGATTCCATAAGTTGGTTGACCGCATTTTTACTCCAGTGTTCTTATATTCTGAATTTATCTTTGATTTCAATTATACGACTGAAGAGTTCGCTTCCCTAGCTCTTTTTTTATGAAATTGATTGAAATTTTCGATGTAGTAGTCCTATTTCTTACTAGCTTATTCATTTTCTCCACCTTTTTCAGCCATCTGTCCGGAAGCAACACAATGCTGGGTATAAGCACAAGGTGTTTATTATTTCCTAATTTTGGTTTATTGATACATAGACTGACATATAAGCAGACACAGAGATAAGTAGATATTGGTTAGGCAGATATATAGGTAGATAGGTGGATAGAGAGAGACACAGATTGATTAGTAGGTATAAAGAAAGGTAGATTGAAAGATTTATATGTAGATAGATAGATACGTAGAAAGAGAGGTAGACAGATCGATAGATACGTAGAAAGAGAGATAGAAAGATCGATAGATACGTAGAAAGAGAGATAGACAGATTAATAGGTTCGTAGAAAGAGAGATAGACAGATCGATAGATATAGTTAGACAGGTTGATAAATTGGTAGATACATAGAAAGAGAGATAGACAAATTGATAGATACAGATATACAGGTCGATAAATTGGTAGATACATAGGAAGAGAGATAGACAGATTGATGGATACAGATAGACAGGTTGATAAATTGGCAGATACATAGAAAGAGAGATAGACAGATTGATAGATACAGATAGACAGGTTGATAAATTGGTAAATACATAGAAAGAGAGATATACAGATTGATAGATACAGATAGACAGGTTGATAAATTGGTAGATAAATAGAAAGAGAGATAGACAGATTGATTGATACAGATAGACAGGTTGATAAATTGATAGATACATAGAAAGAGAGGTAGACAGATTGATATATACAGAGAAAGAGAGATAGACAGATTGATAGATACAGATAGACAGGTTGATAAATTGGTAGATACATAGAAAGAGAGAGACAGATTGATATATACAGATTGACAGGTTGATAAATTGGTAGGTACATATCGACAGAGAGATAGACAGATTGATATATACAGGTTGACAGGTTGATAAATTGGTAGATAAATAGAAAGAGAGATTGACAGATTGATTG
Source organism: Wolffia australiana (assembly GCF_029677425.1). Lineage (NCBI taxonomy): Eukaryota > Viridiplantae > Streptophyta > Magnoliopsida > Alismatales > Araceae > Wolffia > Wolffia australiana. The sequence continues at coordinate 7,197,118 of NC_135853.1, read as the reverse complement.
ATACAGATAGACAGGTTGATAAATTGGTAGATACATAGAAAGAGAGGTAGACAGATTGATATATACAGAGAAAGAGAGATAGACAGATTGATGGATACAGATAGACAGGTTGATAAATTGGTAGATACATAGAAAGGGAGAGACAGATTGATATATACAGATTGACAGGTTGATAAATTGGTAGGTACATATCGAAAGAGAGATAGACAGATTGATATATACAGGTTGACAGGTTGATAAATTGGTAGATAAATAGAAAGAGAGATAGACAGATTGATTGATACAGATAGACAGGTTGATAAATTGATAGATACATAGAAAGAGAGGTAGACAGATTGATATATACAGAGAAAGAGAGATAGACAGATTGATAGATACAGATAGACAGGTTGATAAATTGGTAGATACATAGAAAGAGAGAGACAGATTGATATATACAGATTGACAGGTTGATAAATTGGTAGGTACATATCGACAGAGAGATAGACAAATAGGTAGATTATCTTACATCGGTGACCTAGCATGTTCTGACTGAATTATTATACCACCAGGCAAACGTACGTCAATACTATCAGCAGTTTGAGGAGCAACAAACCCAAAGCCTTATAGATCAAAGGATCAAAGAGCATCTTGGGCAAGCAGCATATCAAGTCGGCGCGACATATTTAGCATCTCTCCCGCCAAATGCTCAGCGGCCTCGTCTCCCCGTTCTCCCTACACCAATGATGCCGATGCCTGGCGGTTCGCAACCGCCCTTCTCCGCGATGAGGCCTCCTTTTTTGCCACGTCCTATGCCAGGAGCACCAGGTCTGTGTCGAATATTGATTTAAATTATCTATGGTTCTTGAATATTGATTTATGTAGGAATTGTAGTTATCTTCTAAACTGTTTTAGGTTTAGAAAATGTCAATCTTGCGGAATTCCAGAACGTAGACAGATAATGATTAGGATACGTGATCGTAAATACGAAATTTAGGGCTTCTGTTTGTGATTGCATTTTCTCGGAACTGTTTTAGGTATAGAAAATGTCAATCTTGGCAGCAAAGCTGCTCTTGTTCCTCTGGGTCAGCGCTTGAAAGTGTTTTAGGGCTTATCCTGCTGATATGTTTAATTTCATTCCAGGCTGCAAATTCGAAGTTTGATAACCAAAGATTCTTTTTTCTTCAATTGTAGCATAAATGGAGAAAATAATTAGGATTAGGAATCATAAATATAGTATAAGATCTTTTTTAAAGTTGTCAGAACTTTGGACAGATCCAAAAACGCCTAAACCTTCTGTTCAAAATGTCTAAACGAAAGGATTTCAAAAAACTAGGAACCCAAAATAAGGAAACATTCTTTTTTTGGTGCCCAAGTATCTGTCAAGGATTACTGTTAATTTCATTTTTTTCTAAATCCATTCTTCATTAATCTTCATTGAGTTCAGAATTCATCTATTTATCGATATATTATTACCCGTCATGGACAAAGTCGGACATTTTCCCATTGAAATCTCATATACGTGCACTGAACCGAAGTATATGTTTGGGTGTATATGTACGAGGTATAAGACCAAAACCTCGGTTCTTATGCTTTCTTTCTTTTTTATTCGTTCCATTAATCAATAACGGGTCAAACAGATGGTTTATTTATGATGAAAAAGGTTGTAGAGCTCATAATCTAACCGGAATCAGTGCGTAGGCTTATTAAGACAGGATGGGGTATGCCATGATTTCACCAGATGTCAGCTATTCATAAGGATTTATCTTGATAGCAGAGAGTAGGATGCGATGATCTGATCAATCGATTTGATCAATGGTCTACAGTCTGATCTGGGGGATGATCAAGATCCTATGCTCTTTGTTTTGAGTTATCTCTCTGCCGCTGCTTCAGTAACACTCTTCTCTTATGGCTTAAGATAATTGTTGATTTACTCTGATGATTGCAGAGAAGAGTAGAGCAAGAACCAAAGAAGATAAATTTTTATTTAACAGCAAAAGCTAGTACATTACAATGATACAAACAGTTTTATACTAGCCCTCTAACGGCTAGTTCCTAACGTCTAGTTAACGGCTAATTTGACTAGCCGTTAGCCGTGGTTAATGGGTCCGATGGAGGCAGATAATCTTCTAACTCCATTTGGCTTATTAATGAGTTTTACGTACTTATTTAGCCCATATCTTCAACAATAATGAAACCGGAATGGTCCTTACTTATTCCCCCTCTCTCTTTCTCACTCTAAATCTTGTCCTTGGGTTTATGGTGCAGGTTATGGGGGCATGCCAGGAATGCCATATCCGGGTCCGCACGGTCCGGGCTCGGCAGGAATGCTGATGAATGGGCCTCCTCGGCCTCCGCCTCTTGCCCCTCCGTCGGCAGGCGGGTCGTCCGCTATGCCGATTTCGCCTGGCGGGATTCAGGGCTTCAACCCCGCATCCTATCAGAGCAATCCGACTGCGGCAGGCGGCGGCGGGTACGACTTTCAGGATGGCCCGTCGCCTACGTCTACCCCCCAAGATGGGGGCCACCACCACTTCTCCCAGTCTTCTGAGTAGCCACTAGCTAACCGTTCTCCTTGCACAAGGTACATTTCTATATCTCTTTCTTTATCTATCCAAACTATATAAGAATGCATGTAAATGCTCTCTCTCTCTCTGCACATCTTTTTGATTGTCATAGGATGCTGTCTCTCTCTCTCTCTCTGTCTATCTATCTCTCTCTCCTATATTTATACCCTTCTTTTATTTATTGAGACTTTCGTCTCATCTATCTCTCGTCTGCAGGAATGGCTGATGGAGTCAATGCAACCAGCCTGGATTCTTACGTTTGCAAAGTTGTGAAGGTAGTAGAGGAGGCCACTGCCTTTTCAGGCTGTTATCAAACGCAAAATCCTGTTTCTTTTATGGAGATGCTTACCTTTTTCAAGGCCAGTTTTTTTCTAAATTAAAAAGGCATTCATTCAGAGACATAGATGAACCCTAATCTAGAAATCAAACGCTGACTGATTTTCTTAAATGATCGCTTGCTAAAGATAACGATGTGCATAGGGTCTGGATGATGGCACCATAATCAGCAGCCTAATTAATGGCGGGCTCCTTATTAACAGTGAAGACATACTAGAAAATGCCCCACTCTGCATATTTAATCAGTTCTACATTCATTTTTCTCAGTATTCCTATTTTGATGGATATTAATGCAGGGATAAGGTTAACAATGTGCCGGACGGGATGGATGGGACGGGACAGTGTAGCTGGTAGTTTGTCACGGCTCCCGTCCTGTCACGCGTCCCTGATTTTTAGAAAAAAACCTTCACAGTATGACTTTTGTCTCTTCATCCCGTCATCCGGATAGCATCACAGACAGGCACTAAGGGCAAATAAACAAATAAAAAACTTTTATTTTCAGCTTTAATTTAATTGTTTTGAGACCTAAGTTTGTGCAATTTGTTGCGAGCAATAAATCTTCTGATTCCCTCACTATGCACCTCTCTCCCAGCATCCCCACCATGTCTCATAGCGGCCACGGTACCCGTGAACATGTCACATGTGAAGAGAAGGAGAGAGTGTGAGACAGCTTTTCCTTTCTAAAAAATATTGTCCACTATTGTTGAGATTCATGCCCCGTCACGTCACCCATCCTGACCCCTCGTCATCTGTCATGTCATCGTCATCCAGGCAACTCAACTCTCCCATTTGATCCCTTCACAGTCTATCATATCATCCGTCATGTCATCGTCATCCAGGCAACTCCCCAACTCTTCCATCCAATCCCTTCACCATCTTTCATATCATCCATCATGTCATCATCATCCCGGCAACTCCTCAACTCTCCCATCCGATCCCTTCACCGTATGTTATACCATTTGTCATGTCATCGTCATCCCGGCAACTCCTCAACTCTCACATCACTGTGACAGTCCCAGATATGTCTTTCGTCAAGTCTTCATCTTCAATCATGACCCTCGTGACGGGACTAAAGACGTGACGGAAAACAGTTACTGAACCCTACACAGGGTTATGCCGTGTTAACTTTTACAAAATTAATATTCCATCTAATTGATTCGTATTTACAAAGTCACCACTAAACAAGTGATTGAAAGCCTGCATTAGGGGCATTCCTAAATTTTGTGGGAGGAAGGCTGCATCACAAAGCATCATCCGGAGCCACGTCATCCTGCTCTGCATGTCGTATTGGGTTGTAACCCTATACGATGGTTTGTCGTCTGGAGATGATTATTTAAATATGTCGGAGTAACATTTAATGATGATATCTCTGAACAATCATCATCGAAAGTTTCAACTAGTTGAAACAATTATTTATATTTACAAAACCATCACTAAGCAAGTGATAAAATGCCCTAATCAGAGGAATTCCTGAAATTAGAAGAGAGGAAGGCTGCATCAAATGGTATTCCTGGGATCATGAGTGTAAAACTTGGGAAAGGAGCAGTAAACGAATCTTTATGAAAGAATATTAATCTGGAAAACAGTAGTCATTTGTCCCGTAACTTAAGTGAATTAGTATAAGCTAGGTTTCTGCATCAACAATGACCAGTGGATGATGACAAATCATCCATCAGTTTATAATCAATTTTCATTGTCGAAGATGATGACGGTACTTTGGATAACGATGGTGATTGTTTGGGATCATCATCATCATCTGGTTTCCAAGAGCTGTAATCATTGTTGCCTTCGTCCTTCATCATTCATCAACCCACCCCTGTAAGTTCACTGACAGAGAGGGCATTTTTTTCGTCCTGAGACAAAATAACCGGTCCCGTCCAGGGTCTCGGATGTCAGATGAGATGGAAGTTCCTCTGCCAAACTGTTACGATCCCCATGGAGATCTAAAAAAATCAAGAAATGGGACGAGGGGTAGAGAGAAGAATAGGAGAGATGGAAGAGGTAAGAGAGAAGAAGAGAGAACGATAGGTGAACAAACTCTCAAGAACCTCCGAATCGGGAGTTCTTGTCCTCACGAAAGACGGATACAGCTACTCGTGCCAAGAAACCACAAGTTGATCTTTCATCCAAAAGTCCTTCTAATGACCTTACAAGGGGGTATTTATAACCCGACGATTTCAAGAATCGGTTATCTCATCAGGACTCTAACACGGACAAAGGATGAGACCATATTTTCATCTGGCGAAAATGAACGGTCTCATCTGCAGTCGTTAGACTGCAGAGAAATGTACTAAAATTCCATTTGATGATTATTTTCTTGAATTTAAGAACTTATTTGTTTCAGAACTCAAATCATTTCCCATTTCTAATGTCAGAAGGGATCGAGACCGCAGGGGCGTGCCGTTTTCCTGACGGGATGGTTACCAGATGGGACAGTTTCAGACCGGACGGTTCCCTGATGAGACAGTTTCAGACAGGACGGTTTTAGACGACCCAAAAAAAGGGAATTGGGACAAGACGAAAACCATCCTAAACCATCATACCCTCCCATCCCAGACGATTGTACACCATTCAATCATCGTCTGCTAAACCTATTATGAACTTATGTGAATTGGGACTTTGTAAATGAGTCTTAGACCAAATCTTTAAACATGGCTTTAAAGATGTCTAGTAAAGGTTAGCTATACAAGGAAAAGAAGAAACGGAACTCTATGAAGCAGTGGATTGCCTACCTGGACTTGCTCAAGGAGAGGAACTGATTATTGCTGCTTGTTCTAATCCAGATAGTAGAGCGGGTCCGCTTGATACGATCAGTGAAAATTTGATGTCTGTGGATGAACAGAAACAAAACATTACAAACTCTATTTAAATTAAAGGACATGAATAACTTGAAATTTGAATAGCTGAAAAAATGGCAGAGTGAGTTAAAATGAATTCCTTAAAGACACAATATTTATGAAATAAGATTTAAATTTGATCAGTTCTCCAGAAAAAAAAGCATGCTTTGCAAAATTCCTTCTCGAATTCCTTGTTCAAACAATATTAAAATTAGTTGACGTTGAAATCTTTAAATTTGTAATTTTCTCTCTATGAAAATCGGGAAACTTAAGAAAATTCCTACATGAGTTCCTTGTATATTCTTCCATTGCTTTTTTCTAGGGATAGGAAGGAGAAACAAAAACTTCTGCAGACAGCATTTGAATGAATATACATAAAGCAAACTTCTGGAGATAACATTTGAATCAGTGGACATCAATAGCTCCTCACAGAGTCTCGTCTTATTTGGAATTGAAGGAACAGCCATAACTTGTAAAGACACGATCAAAATCAATTGTCATAATCAGCTTTAAATTTGATCGCTTATCCCAGAGATAGGCAGAGAGACAGAGAGTAAAATAAACCGCTAGATTCCTTCTTGTTCTTATTTAACTGTTCTTGCCAAGGAATGGAAGCAGGAGCTGAAACCTCTAGAAATACTATTTATATTGATTGACACAAACCGCTTCACATTTTTTTCCCCAAAAAAGTAAGTATAACAAATAAACCTCTGGTATGTTACTCATGAATCTACCCGGTTCTTGCACCGGAGAGGAGTTTGATTGTGGCTTCCAACTCTGTTAGATGCAGCACGGATACCTCAAAAGCCAAACTAATCGTCCATACAAGAGTCTTAGAACAAAACATAACAAAATAAAATAATGGGCATATACCCCGACCCAGGCCCTATCTGATGGGCATTGGCCATTTGCCTTTCTGCCGATATGTCATCAGCAGGACCTCGTCAAAGTCCTGACGAATTCCTTCTAGTTGTTAAAAATAATTCTCGTGAATAGAAGACGTGACTGGAACTTCAACAAACACTGTTCAAATCCAATGATGTCAAGAAGATACATCATAAGTAATCTTAAATTGCTTTTTTTAGAGATCGGATGTAGAACTGAAACTTCTACAAAAATTATTTAAATCGATTGACACAAATAGCTTTAAATTTCTACAAACATTGTTCATTTAGAAAAATAGGCACAGTAAATAAAACACCGAATTACTTAGTTATAAATGCCTTTTCATAGGACTGGAAGGAGGGAACATTAATTAAACATTGGAATAGGTATTGCATCCAGGGTCAACCTCTCGTAATCAAGCCTCTGAACAACAATCCCATTTAACAAGAGCTCGGAGCTGAAGACTTCCCCACCTGAAGATTATTGATTACGAGCAGCTCGGAAAAATTGACAATTTAATCCTCAAACATGACGCAGTAATCATTTACCTCTTTCAAGGAAAGGGGAAGAGATGGCAAAATCCTCATCACAAGATATGACCAGAAGATCCTCTTTTGCTGCTGATCTCCCCACCCTCTCCAGAGGCTGCATCACAGAATTATGAACCAATATAAATATAGCTGCAATAGATAGGCAACATTTTTGGAAACATGCTGAATGCATACTCTATATTCCTTTTCTAGCTTATTTTTCTCTTTCTTTATTCAATTTCCTTCTTTCAAGGTGTAACATTTTTTTAATCCCCATCTTTCAACATATTTGTAAAAATACATTACGAAGATCTGTTGGGTATGAGGATCTGCTTCGTGAGTAGTACCGGGTCGAGCCCACAACCCTGTAACATATTTGTACAGATCTGTATGGATAAATGAATCATCTATTTCGAGAAGCACATATGGTGACTCATTGGAGGGATGATATGCTTGAATCATACAAGTCCTGTAATGAGGGATGATATGCTTGAATCATACAAGTCCTGTAATGAGGGATGATATGCTTGAATCATACAAGTCCTTTAATGAGGGATGATATGATTGGATCATACAAGCCTGCAATAAGTTCCCAAATCAAATTTATACCAGTAAGTACAGAAGTGGGATGAATAGGAGTCACATGTGCCTCTCCTCTTTATATAAGGTGGAGGAAGGAATGACAATTCAAGAAATGACCACTAGAAATCGAGTGGGGCAGCTATGCAAGTGGTTTAGGCTGGTGCTTTGGGAGGCTCCGACAACGAGAGGAGTCGGCTTCTGCTTCACCTATCGTGTCTTTGCCAAATCCTCATTTGATCTCATCTTTCTTCCATCAGATTCTTCTTTTTCCTCACAGATTCACAGTCACGTTAAGACATTATTGGGTCTTTCTTTATAGAGGTATTTGGATTTCCAAGACAACAATTTGGAATATTTTCTCAGTGTTTTCCTATCAGATTTAACTGAGGCTATATCAGCCTGATATCATGTTTCCTGTTGGTTTGTGCAGCCAACACATGCAATATCCAAAGGAAATATATTTTCAAGCTGCATACCTGTGTGCTTTCCTATCTAAAAACCACAGTTGGACAAGAATTTCTGACTATGCTGGATCAGTCGTACACCAAAGGTTGACAACAGGGAACTACACATACATAAGAGGTAATGTTGTGACTTGGAAGACAAAACGCAGCAAGTGATCACATGATCCAGGGCAGAATCTGAGTCAAGGAGCTTTGGCTCAAGAGGTAATGTGAAGGAGTGAGGGTCAAAGGGTATTCTGGAAGAAGAAGGGAAGAAAATACTGAAGGCAACTAGACTGTCTTGTGATGAAAAATCAGCTTTTGCCGTTGCCAATAATCCAGTATAACATGAAAGGACAAAGCATATTGAAATGAATCGGTATTACATTGAGGAAAAGGTGGACAAGGGTGCCATCAATCCAAAATTTGTTTGCAATGCAGATCAAGTAGCTGATATCTTCACCAGAGGCCTACCAGGATTAGGGTTTCAGAAACTGATGGTTAAGCTAGGCATGATAGCCCAGATTGAGTGGGTGTTAGATGGACTGGGAATAGACACTGTAAAATCTCGATTCTTTCATACAAATCAGATAATGGACCCTCGAATTGCACTGAAGGGGATTCTGAATCAATCTGCTCTCAACCAACTGGGAGCACCTTAACATGTTGGGAATCAAGTGGGAAATTACGTGATGTTACCATTCTCATCGGTTGGGAATCAGTTCATCTTCCCCTACTATTCGAATGGCCCGCCTTAACCATGGGCCCCTGCCACAGAACCATATGAGGATCGCCTTTGGAGCCAGTGGTCCAGGAAGCATAAAGCCTAACAGATCATCCCTCAGATGCTTAAATGGGTTAGCCCCCGGATATATTTTTTCCTTTTCTCAGTCTGTCTTCTATATTTAGCTTTATTTCTTTCAAGAATCATGTCCCAGATAGAGGCTTAAATCAAGGTCTAAATCGGAGACTCATGATGTACTTTGCGCTACCTCACTCAGTTGGGAGGAAGGCTCTTAGTCGTTTTCTCTGGTAGTGGGCCCCCAGTGCAGGAAACTTCCTGAGCCATTGCTGCTTGCATGGCTGGCTCTCCTCTCGAGCATACACCTGACAGTGTATGTTATCATCTACAGATTCATCCTTTCGAAAGAAAATCATCCACAAATGCAAACACATGAATCCATTTATTCTTAATTTGGTTCTCTTAAAAAATATGAAGATGGAGTATTTGTGTGAGAAATGACAAGAGATGGTTATGAGATCCTGCTCCAGATGACCCACCACCAGCACTGCCACCTCTCTTCTTCCTAGGACTTTGTTATAAAAAAGAACACTACTTACTAACCTGCCTTAAATACCAATTAAACAGTAACGAGCCGTGGCCCATTTAAACATTAGAGAACTTATAATCCATGTGGATTATAAGTAGTTAACAAAGGGAAGTTAGAAAGGAGCGCCGGTAAGCTATTTATAAGATGTGGCCCACTTACATATTAACAAAAGAAAATAGGTGGAGAGCAGAAAATGGTTGTTAGATACAGGCTGGCAAATAATATGTTCCTTTAAAAATCAAGGAGCAAAATACACTGCTCCAATTTGGATTATTAAATCAAAAAATTGTATCCCGATTTTGCCCACTGCTGAAGTTGGAGGGGCGAGATGAGGTAGCCATAGAGTCAGTCTAAAAGGAGAGAAAACGGGAAACACAACAGTTTTCGTTCACAAGTTGGGGGGCTCTTAAGTATGTATGCAGAGTGGGCTATCTCAAAGAGAACCCTTATCACAAAATAACTTTAAATGAATAAATAAAAACATATAAGGGTAAGGTACGTCTGGGGGTAAAAGATAAGAATAGAAATGCCATAGTCTGGTAATCAAAAAACTACCACCATAGAGACAATAATGCATATGAGAGAATGATAATCATAAAGAGAATACCTCGCCTTTGGCTGCCCTAACTAAGTCAGCAACTAGTTCCCTGCTGGGTTTGACATTAGGTGTGATGAAAACTCGTTTACCCTGAATAAGTTTCAACAATTACAAATTAGAGCAAGAAAAGCTAATATCTATATCATAATTTACAGACGCCGAGTAAAATCTAAAAAGATAATTGAATCAAATGGACATATACCTGAAGAAAAGATTTTTGCCGTGCCCGAGACAAGGAATCCGGCATGCTGAACCCTATCTCTTTCTCCTTCTTCACGTCCCTAAGTATATAATTTTTCTCATCAATTGCGCAGCGTGCTTGGCTGCAGCTTTCCAACCAGTGATGCGACACCACTGGTTTGCCAAGAGCCATTCCTAGCAGCATATTTCTAGTTCGAACAAACTTATCTGCCACGAAATGTGTAGCCTCCGAAACACAATCCACAGAGGAGATACCCAAACGCACCAAAATCTGCAAAGCAGAAAGATCTCAGGATGAAAGTAAAAAAGGTTCTAGTTTCAGGCGATGACGAAAGTCATCACTGTCATTCAAAAACCATCACTCGAAGTCTTCAGCTTGAATGGAGATGATGATTCAATAATCCTTATCGTAGTGTCAGCCACAGTCAAATGACGAAGATGATAACGATTTCATCATCGTATCTCTTCATCCAAGTGAGTTTAACAGAGGGTATGATGAGACAAAACAATCATCAGCATCCTCATCCGACCAGTGGAGGAAAGTCAATGACAATGATGATTTAGTCATCGTCGTGATCCTTCCAATGACGAATGACACAGACAATAACGACTTCGCATCCTCATCAGTGATGATGAACGCTAGTTTTAGTTCTAGAAAGCAAATGTTGTAACATGCCTTACCCTTTTCTGCTTCTTAATTATATCATCATCCAAGTGATGACTGAGACAAACCCGGATGCTCGCGATCTCTCTCCTTCTTCGGAGATCTCTGAGGCCAACATTTGGAGAAATTTCTGCCTTCCCCAGTTTAATTGGCTCCTTGAAAACTGATGATCTTGATAAGCGCCTCTGACATTTTTCTCTCAAAGAATGAGCACTGGTGCAAATGGGCGATACATTACTTGATTCAGAAGTTGGCAACACATATGTGTCTTCAACTGCCTGCTCTCCCTCATGCCGTCTTCCCCTTTCAGGGGTTTTCTCTTCTTCATTCGCATCATCCAATGAAGCCATAAATTTAACCTGCTCGAGATTTACTCTCTCATTCTCAAGAGAATAGGACACATGAGGGCCAATCACTGACAAACCATCCTCTTTAGATGTGTTGTGAAGCGCCTTTAACCTCATTGATCTCCGTACACTGCCTCCAAGGTTAGAAGAAATAAGATCCATTGCTTCAGCTGCAACTTGAGTATCAGGTCCAGCAGTTCTTGACAGTTTTACTGGTGAATCTCGAGAAACATCGCCAATGGAAGTTTTTGGCTTCCTTCGACGCTCTGACGAGGATAGACGAGTTCTCTTAGAACCATCACCAGAAAATCTACCTTCTTCCTTCAATGATGATGCATGGGATTTCTTCATATGCAAAGTACCTCCGAAAAAAAGGTCTTTTCTCTTTGTAAAGAAGTCACCACCACCCTCGTCTTCACAACTATCAACCCAGTCAAAAATTCTGGCTTTCCCTAAAGGGTTTCCAGGGATACAAGTTTTCATTAGTTTATGAGCCCCTACAGCAATCGGAACTGAGAACTTTTCCACTTCGATTCTCGTCCCATTGTTGTAATCTTGAGAGAGCCCCATATCATTAACGAACAAGAATTTATCAACAGCCTTCAGAGCATCTGCCTTGATCTGTTCAGCTGGTTCTTGCGAGCAATAAAGAGAGTAAACAGGCTCTGAATTTCTACCATCAGCTCCACCAGATAATTTCTCTTCAAAATCAAGCTTCCTTGCTGCATGGCTGACATTTCTACTCGCAGCTTCATCACCATGAGAGACCTGCACAGAAATCGCAAAGTACAGGATTTACAAACTTCCTGAGAGAGACCCAGTATCATGACATTATCGCTTGTGTCTAAAAGAGATTATATCTAAAATAGATAAAGTGGGTGAGGTGACAGAAAGCCATGATATTTGAAAACTGAAAGTACATGAGATTTTTTACGAAAGGACTATCTCATTAGTTTCACTTACTTCACCAGCAAAAGATGAATTCCTCAGAGAAACGCCAATCTCTGGAGTAGCGTTCCGGCTTGCTGCAAGACCAGCAGCCCGCAGCGATGCAGCCCGGACTTCACTGAAGCTCCTCTTTATAGGCCCTGCTCAATCGAAATAATCCCAAAAAAATCTCAAATCCGACAAGCTAAAGTACACTTATCCACGAACCAAATTCGAATTTCCCCTTTCACCTCCTCAATCACAACGCAAAAAAGAGACAAACCTGATCCGTCCCCTCCAACAGCAGGTGAAGCCTGATCCGATTCAGCTATGCAATTCACGGAAGGAATCACAAAAGGAGTGGAGACTTCATCGGAGTGCTCTTCATCACTATCCAACACCGCGGTCTTCTGAGACCCTTCCTCGCCATCCTCAGCAGCTTCGGTCTCCACGCACACCTCAAATCCACGATTCCAGCTGACAGGATCCTGAACTTCCATAAACTGCGTCTCTCCGGCTAGGTCAGAAGACTCCTCCATGAACTCCGTCTCTACCGCATCATCATCATCATCTTCCTCCAAAGGAATTGTATCATCGCGATCGCACAACTGGCCATGAAATCCGAGATTTTTATCAATTTCTTCATCTCCAATCCGCCGAGGAACGATCGATCGGTCCGCCATTACATTCGCCATCGAAGCTTTCTCCGCACGCCGAGCACTCTCGCTCTTCGCCATGGCTGTATTCTTGGCGGGAACTTCCATTTAAAAAGAGGCGGTCGGATCTTAACCGGCTAAAACCGTTAAACCCCATTATTTATTAATTGAAAATTATTTGTTAATTAATTTAATGACAGTTATTTTGCCGGCAAAAGCCAGAGCCTGGTCTGCCCTGTCCCTCGTCTCCGCTCCCAGGGATCGTTCCGCTGTGCCGGATTGATGGTAGTATAGTTCCGGATCGTCCGGGCCGTGGACGATGGACGGGACGGGTCGAAGATCGTCCAGTCCGATGTCCGGATATTTCAACTTCGTCCAACCCGTCCCGTCCAGGGATTCATCCATTAAAGAAAAAAATTGTCCGCGTCCCAGCTTTGCCAGTTCGTCCCGTGCGGAGGAAATCCGTCCCGTTCCAAAGTTTTAAAATTACGTTTTAAAATTTTAATATACTTTTCTGAGTTTTTTTGGGGAAATATGGAGGGGAGAGAGAGCAAAGGGACATATGAACAAATACTTTTGGGCTGCGTCAGTTTGCGTGTGCGAAAAGAAGCAGGGACTTCGATGTAAAATGCCAAGGAATTGATTAACCAATGCCACGTGGCAAGATCTCGACCATCGGATGCGAATCCGACGGATTTTCATCCATCCCTAACGGTCCATTGTCCGAGACCTCTGGACAGGATGGATTTTTCCGTTCGACGATCGGAAAACCATCCCGTCCGTTCATCCTGGGATGAATTTCCGTCCCAGTTTTTGTCCAATCTCGTGGACGGGATGATTTTTTCGTACTGGGACGAAAAAGCCATCCCCTCCTCGTCCCTGCACTGTAGATGGTAGCAACGGAGTTAGTTTACTTTGTAATGCTCCTAAAGTCGTGCCTGCTTCAGTCTTGATTCTCCTAAAGTCGAACCTTCGGAGTATGAGTGGTGTGAGGGGACGATTATCGAGAAAGCGTGACGCGAAAGGGTAACGTTATGGGCACCCTCGATGAAAGAGACAAACTAGGACTATGATTGAAGTGGTATCGCTCTGGTTCTTGACGTCGCTCGTTGCTCATGAGAGACGCGTTTTGGATGGAACTAAACAATGTTCCGGTTTAGGGAAATAACTATTATTTGTATTTAATTATTAAATGCAGATTTAGATACCATATTTACTGTAGAAGTACTAAAATTGGGCAGGAAGGGGCAAAGTATTACATTTATTAATGATTGAAAGGACCATTCTTTCTTACTCACGTGCTGTAATAAAGTTTCAATCATACATTTTATACTGAATTGATTCTGAATTATACACTGATAGTACACATTATTTGAATTTTATGACATGAAATTTGGTTGCATTATACGATATTCCTACTGTGTGATTTGCGTTTAAATTCTATTGTGAGTTTTGCATTTATTAATTAGTAAAATCGTGTTCAGTTAATATCAAAGCATGATAATTGTGTCTTATTATGTATGTCTTCCCTGCCGCTGTGCTTTGTGTTGTAGTTTCCTTCTAATGCCTTTCAGAACGCCTATGAATGCATCTCTCTCTCTCTTTCCAGTTATCTTTTTCTCTCTATCTATCTTCTTCTCTCTCTATCTACCCTCTTCATCTCTCTCTAGCCGCCTATCTTTTTACCCCTCTGAAACCTCCATACCTTTCTATCTTCATCTCTCTCTCTGCCATTATTCTTTATATGCATATCTTCATCTCTCTCTCTCTACCATTATTCTTCTCTATCTGCACATCTACATCTCTCTCTGCCAGTCGTCTTCTCTATCTGCAAATCTTCATCTCTCTCCGCCATTCTTCTTATCTATCTGCATGTTTCATCTCTCTCTCTGCCATTCTTCTTCTCTATATGCATATCTCTATCTCTCTCTTTCTCTATCATTCATCTTCTTCTTCTCTATATGCATGTCTTCATCTCTCTCTCTCTCTGTCATTCTTCTTCTCTATATGCATATCTTCATCTCTCTCTCTCTCTGCCATTCTTCTTCTTCCCTACATGCATATCTTCATCTATCTCTCTCTCTGTGCCATTCTTCTTCTCTATGTGCATATCTTCATCTCTCTCTCTCTCTCTGCCATTCTTCTTCTTCCCTATACGTATATCTTCATCTCTCTCTCTCTGCCATTATTCTTCTTCCCTACATGCATATCTTCATCTATCTCTCTCTCTCTGTGCCATTCTTCTTCTCTATGTACAAATCTTCATCTCTCTCTCTCGCTGCCATTCTTCTTCTCTATACGCATATCTTCATATCTCTCTCTCCCTGCCATTCTTCTTCTTCTCTACATGCATATCTTCATCTCTCTCTCTCTGTCATTCTTCTCAACATGCATATCTTCACCTCTCTCTCTCTCTCTGCTATTTTTCTCCTTCTCTATATGCACATCTTCATCTCTCTCTCTCTGCCATTTTTTTCTCTTTATGCATATCTTCATCTCTCTCTCTCTGCCATTTTTCTTCCCTATATGCATATCTTCATCTCTCTCTCTGCCATTCTTCTTCTTGTCTATATGCATATCTTCATCTCTCTGCCATTCTTCTTCTCTATCTGCATATTTTCATCCCCCTCTCTCTGCCTATCCTTTTGCTCAATGACAGATTTAGTATCACAAATTAATCCAAGAATAAGAATGGTAGTGATGCGGGGAAGACATGTTTTAAAAATTAATGATGGCCTAACTCAAGATACTTGACCCATCCATGACGAGGACTCAACATCAGCATTCAATATTAGCTGGATTAATTTTAACAGGGAATAAGTACGTGTATAAAAATATGACAAAAAAAAACGGAAATCCTGATTCCGAAGAGAGATAGATCGCGAGCGAGCCGCTGCGCTCCTCAGCCGTTCAAAAGAAAAATCCATAGATCACACGGCGAGGAGACTCCCAAAAACCCAAGCCAAACAACGCAACAATCGACTTAACCTGAGCAGAGAAGCACCTCAGGGACCGACGCCGGGTCCAGCTCAAAGCAACCCCTCAAATTCCCCCCACGCTCTTCGGTCAGCCTGAAGGCCGGCACCTGGTGTGAAAATCTCGTCATCTCCACCACCCCAATTTCCAGCACCGTCGTCGTCATCATCGTCGCTGTCGCCGCCCTGAACACGGTCCTGAACCCCTCGACCTTCTCCAGCACCGCCGCCACCACCACGACCTCCGACGAACTCCGTATCTCCACCATATCATACTCCCCCGCGTCCATGCACTTCTCGAGATCAGTCATCTCCCAATCACTTCTCCAATTCCTGTACACTGCCCACACCTCCCCCGGCCTCGGGCCGATGTCATATGCCGACGGCCCCCGCTTCGTCCCGCCGGCAATCTGCCGGGCCTGAACCACGTGCGAGAAGGTGTCCGTGGCAGTGTAGCTCTGCTTGCCGTCCTTTCCGGTCAGCAGCCTGAACCTCCCACACCCGAGCGGGAGCCCCCGGCTCAGCCACTCGGCCTCCACCTCGGACCGCGGCTCGGCCTCCAGCCACGTCAGCTCCACTGTGAACTCTTCCGTCTCCACCTTCTTCACTATGGCGTAGTACTTGGGAAAGCCGTCGTCTTCGCAGTACAACGCCCAGACCTGGCCCGCCCTGAACTTATCCTCGCCTCGCTCCTCTTCAAAGTCGTGGAATTCGGAGTCCTCGTATCTGACCTCATCTGCAGGTTTCTCCGCCGTGTCTTCGACTTCCGGGTCCATGTTGACGGGGAGTGAGCCAAAGTCCAGCTCGAAGAACCCCTCGGAGATTCCTTCCCGCTCAGTCCCTTTCATCCTGTATGCCGGCACCTGGTGAGAGAATCTGAGTAGCTCGTCCGGAGCGACATGGACGGCATCCCCCCCTCGCTGGCGGAAGACGCAAGTGAAGCCTTGGACTTTGACCAAATGGACAACGTCGGCGCCAGACTCGGCGTTGAAATCAGACAGCACCTCAACAACCTCGTAGTCAAACTTCTGGTGCTTCTCCGGCTCTTCGCTCCAGTTCTTGTCCCAGCCCCTGAATAGAGCCCACACTTCGCCTTTCCTGGGGACTATTAGATACTGGTTCTTCCGATTGCCCTTGCTCCACGTCACAGGGTGGGAGAAAACACGGGAGACGTCAGAGGTTTCTGCTTTCCCAAGCCGGAATGCTCCACAGCCCACGGGCAGCTCTTCATCGGTCCACTTCTTCTCGGCTTCCCCTATCGGCACGTGCTCCAGCCAACTGAACCGCACCTTGAACCCGTTAGCCGAAGAAACGCTCTTGATAAGGGCATAGAATCTCGGCATCCCGTCCAAAAAGTCATAGAGCGACCAGATCTGACCAGCAGAGAAGCACTCGGGCGATCTATCATTGTCGAAGTCGTAGAATTCAGGATCCGGGTAGTCCAGATAGTTCGTGTTAACCCCTGGCCCGCTGTCGCTGTCGCTGTCGCTGTCGTCTGACTTAGTGCTCTCAGCAGCCTTATTGCCAGTTGCCTTCTTCGGCGTCTCCTGCGGGGTCACGGGTTTTTCCATGGTGGAGTTTGTCTCGTTAGAAGGATTGCAAGTTTCCTCGGCGGGTGCTTCGACCTGCTCTTCATCGTTCCCATGCACAGGTTCAGTAGACGAACGTTTCCTCAGCCGTTTGAAGTTGGAAGGAGGTTTTGTGTCGTCACCATCACTGTTGGCTTCGTCAGCATATGAAATATTTTGCTTCAGCCTTGACGATCTACGAGGACGGTGATCTGAACTGTAGCCGGCACTTTGTTTGTTTCTCAGCATTGTCTCGTCGTCGGAGTCGTCCGAGTCAGACTCTGATTCCACTGTCATCTTCCTCCCTCGCTTCACGTTGGCATTACCCGATGGCTGTCCATTCGAAGCCGTCTGCTGTTGTTTCCCTGCAACTTTCATTTCTTCAACCTCCGCCTTCTCTTCCTTCTTATCCTCCGTTGGCTTCTTTTCGTGGCTACTGCCTTGACCAAATACCTTGGTAAACACAGTAGGAACAGGGCCAGTCCCATCGTTCTTGCATTGTTCTTTCCCATGGTTTTGGCCAGCGCTAGAAGTGTGTTGAGCTTGCGGAAATAACCCAGACTTGTTCAGGGGAAATCCAAAGTTCACGACTCCAGGCGCAACCTGCGGCTCTATCTCATATGCAACAAAAGGTTTCAAGCAGTTCTGGCAACGAAGGGGCTTGTTGAGGATGGTGTAGTAGTACTGATATCTGATTCTACAAGAAGGACAAAGAGTCCAAAATGTAGCTGACCCAGAAGTAGCCGTGGTGGTCTGCGGTTGCGGCGGGCGAGCAGCTTGAGCATGATGAAAATTGCTGAAAGGCGGGGCGTGGTTTGCAAATCCTCCTGGCACTGGAGGTTGCTGTTTTCTAGAGTTATGGGCTCCACTCTGAGACTTCAAAACTGCAGTTTTAACGCTAGAAGTTCTCTTCAAGTCATACACAGTGCGACTCATCTTGTCTGAGAGAATGCGGTGTGCCTCGCCGATGAGCTTGAAGGCGGCTTCAGCACCGGCAAACTTGTTCTTGTCTGGATGAAGTAAAAGGGCGAGCTTCCGGTACTGCTTCTTAATCAATGCCTCGTCTGCAGAGGCTTCCACTTGAAGGATTCCGTACCAGTCCTCAAAACCATTGACTCTTGCTTCAGCAGAGCAATGAACTTCACAGACAGTTAGCATCTGCGATGTGTTCTCGAGGTCGGGGAAAAGTCTCTGGGCTTTGAGGACCATTTTTCGGGCTCCATCATAATCTCTGCATTGCATCTTCTTCTCTGCAACGGCCTTCGCCCGGACAGCTTCTTCTTTATTGCACTCCATCCCCGCTTCGCGATGAGCACCCCCACACTCTTAACAAGATGCAAATCTTACTACATATCCCTCCCTTCAAAAAAAAAAAAAGGAAAAAGAGACTCATTCATTAGTTTGTTGCTGCAATAAGATGAGAAAATGACAATTTTCAGGCCAAAAAGAAGCTTAAATACAAACCTATGCAGGCAAATAAATTATTGATTTTGTTTCCCCTCGAATGAAGAAAAATAATGATAGGAAATCGGTCTTTTTTGGGAAAATAGCATATTGGTGGACAACCACCAAAGTCATTACGCAGAGGCTAAAGCTTTGCTTAGTTAATCGCTTAGTCCTCAACTATTATTAAAAAAAATTAATATTTCGAGTCGCTTCCAGGGCCCTGATGAACCGGCCATTGATTTCTAGAAACAGGAAAAGTAAGCCGAATAATTGAAGATTCTACTGCTTTACATTAACTTCGGCGCTAAAACATCTGATTTTCAAAACCGGTGAAATTAAACACGATAATGAATTATATGCAATCGAAAATTTAACAAGGGAAAAGATGTGTAAACTACAATAATTAAATAAACACCAAATAATCTCTAAACCTTGAACAATCAGAATGTGTAGAGACAGCAAACAACATTTTCTCTCAAGCGCACCCCGTAAAATATCTGAATGACTTACTGCTCAAGATAATTATCAACTAGCTTAAAGTAGGAACAAAGAAACGCTTGGATTAACAAAACATTTTTTTCTGAAAGACAAAAGGAAGATCACTTGGAACTGGTGATCAACCCATTTGAATCCGAAAAACAATAACTGATGAAAAACGACGCTCGTTAAATATTGAGTTGAAACGCCTGAGGACACTATACTACTATTTGCATACCTGGTTTTTTATGCAAATGTTTTTCTACCAGGATTTCCTAAAAGTATTACATTGTATTATGCAGAAGCATGGGGGGAGAGTGATTTATTCAAAGAAATATTTCTCAAAATTAATTACTTTGACTTTTAAGGCAAACGACTACTCCTCCATTCTTCACCCCAGATTCAAGTCCCGTCAGAGAAAATCATCACAAAATTGTTATTTACAGAAAAAAAATCGTCATTAAATGAAAACACAGGGTAGGGAAAATGTAAACTTTGTCAAATAAAAAAGAAAGGCTAGCTTTACGAAATTCTTTAAACGACGCTCATTCAAATGATAGAAATAATGCATATCGACTAAAAGCTGCATCAACTGTGTAAAAGATCTCAGAATAACTTCTTGACTGATTATACAAGATTAAAGCGCAGTCAGGGATCCATAACCCATGTAATGCAGGTAAACCATCAGAACGAACAAAACGTTCAAAAGTTGACTTATATCCACTGGTGTCGGTCTTCTAGTGATCTAAGCGAAAAAGATTTTTGAAATGCTCACCGAATAAATAGATTCGGATAATGCAAATTCCAGATCTGCGAGAAAACGAGGCTCTTTAGTCGATTTCCTGGATCGTAGAGTCTATCGTTGAACCCAGAAGATCACCACGCGCGAAACATCACTTCGACCTGCCAAGAGAGACAAAATCATAGCCATAACCAGACATAGATTCCCGATTAGGAGGCAGTTCATCGCAAAAAAGCAGGCAAAAATGCACACTCATCACAAATAACCCAAAATGTGGAACAAAAAAAGCAGAAACCCCAGACAAATCGAGAAAATACGCACTACCCGTTCGAAGCAAAAAACCCTAGGAGCAGCAGAGCAACTAAACTGCGCCGATTACAAAAAACCGAAAAGAAATCCTCAATAACAAGAACCAACGATGGTTAAATGGAGGATTATAGACCTACCCATCATGCCACTCGTCAGCTGCTCCGCCAAGTGCGACGTATCAGAGATCGATCAAAGGGTAGGAAAGAAGAACAGAAGTTAAGAATACAGATCAAAAACTGCTTCGATCGATAGAGAAGAGGTCGAATCGGAAACCCCAGCGCGCCTGCTTTCTTCGTTCTGCCGCCCCTACTACCCTGGCGGGAACTGCAAGAACAAATACTGAGGAAACAGCAAAATATCAAGTAATTTGCCCCCCTTTTCCCCTTTTGGTAATGATTATTTCTGACACATATAAATACCCAAACTGCAATATTAGGTGCTTAATTACCTATTATGAATTGGTGATAGTAACAAGGAAAGTAACATTGGATGATTAATAGTCTTTAACTATTGAATGGCTCTGTGGAGGGTAAATTGGTAGTTTCCCTTCTCTATGGTATTTATAGAATAATTAGTGATCCATGTGGTAAACTGAAAATTGGAGATGTGGAATTTAAGAGTGTCTTTAGAAATTCGAGATTATTAAATGAATATTTCGATGTATATTCATCGTTTTGATTATTATTTCTCTGATCAAATAATCTTACTCAGGGATCTATTATAGAGAGTGAGGTAATACTTGTATATATATATTAAACAAAGAGTTAGAAGAGAGGAAGAATATATGTTAAGATAATAATACTTGTAAGGGATGTTATTATTTATTGTTTAAACTATAGTTAAGAAAAATGTAGGAAGACATATGTATGGATAAAACATAGTGAAATACTTAGAAAGAGGGAGAGTTGTGGCAACTGGCAAGAGAGAAAAGAAAGTGAAAAATGAAAGAAGTTAAGAGCGCACCCTAGGTGTTTGTAGAAATGCCAAAACCAGAGGGAATGTGTAGATTTTCAAAATGAAATTTGATTGTTTTATTCAACTACAAGCAGAAAATGGTAGAATGAGATGGTCACTAGATCATAGAATTTAGGTGGAGAATACCAAGCTCTTCACACATATCTTAAATCTAAAGGCATTGTTCATCAAGTATCGTGCCCACATACTCCTGAACAAAGTGGTAATGCCGAACGCAAGCACCGCCATTTAATTGAAACTGCTCTCACGTTGCTTCACTCTGCACACATGCCCAAAAATTTTTGGGATGAAGCTGTGGCCACGACTGCATTTCTTATCAATCGCATGACCACCCTTGTACTTAGCAACAAATCACCTCTTGAACCTTTATTCACTGCCTCTGCTGACTATTTCTTATTAAGCGCTTTTGGATGTCTATGCCATCCCTACTTACATCTTTATTCTCATCACAACTTTTATTCTCAATCTGAGAAGCGCGTCCTTCTGGGCTAAATTTATCTACACCTGGGTTATGGATGCCTCTCATTGCTTTCAGATAAAACTCTCATTTCACGTCATGTTATTTTTTATGAATCTATTTTTCCATTTCCCAATGTTATGCACTCGCCTAGATATGGCCGCCTTGGCCCTTCCCCGAATCATTCTATTTCTCCTGCTCTCTCTTCTGTTACCTATCTGTCTCATGTGTCAATTTCTTGCTCACCTCCTGTGTCTCATGATTCTCCCAACTTGCATTCCTCGTCTTCCTCTTTCCCTCCGAACCCCCACCCTTTCATTCTCTGACCAGTTCTGCCTCTTACTCCCCAATTGTTCTACTTTGTTCAGAAGATCTTTCTGTCACATATCCTGACCTCCTTCCCACACTTGGCTACACACCCTACCCTAGCATCCTCTTGAAAACTATACCTCTCCATACCTTCTACTCTGCTCCCCAGTCCCCTACTGCCACTTGTTCTTCTCCTCTCCAGACTTAGTCCAAATGTTTAAGCTTCTCTTCTATCAAACATCCTTTCCCTCATGCACTTATGGCTCAACTACATCACCCCATTGAGCCCACCTCCTTTAAGGATGCCTCCCAAAACTTCCAATGGATGGCAGCCATGTCTACAGAGTATTGTGCCTCAATGCTGAACCGCACCTGGATCCTTGTTCCTCAGAATCCCAATTTCCAAGTCATTGTTCATAAATCTGTCTATCGGTTGAAACACACTCCTACCGGCTCTATTGATATGTACAAAGCCTGCTTAGTCGCTAAAGTTTTTAGCCAGTAAGAAGAATTTGACTTCACTGACATGTTCAGCCCTATTATCAAGCATACTATTATTCGTCTCCTGCTCTCTATAGCCACCATCCACCGCCGGTGGATCCATCATTTGGATGTCTTCAATGCCTTTCTCCATGGCGACTTACATGAAACTATCTACATGGATCAACCTCTTAATTTTTTAAGCTCCACTCAACCAACTCATGTCTCTTAACTTCTAAAGTTTATCTATGACCTTACACAATCGCCCGAGTTTGGTTCCACAAACTCACATCCTCTCTCCTGCATCTCAGATTTCTTGGATCAACCTCTTTCAGCTTACTCCAGTGCCCATCTTATTCTAATATATGTAGATGACATCTTACTTCTTTCACATAGCACTTCTGCAATTGCTCAACTCGTTCACGAGCTTCACTCTGACTTTAAAGACTTGGGTCTTGCTCATAACTTTCTTGGCATTCTACTCAGCCTCATGCTCACGCTCATGGGTATACTTTATCCCAATCCACATACATTGCTTCTCTCCTTGAGTGTTCTAAAATGACCACCTGTAAGCCTCTGCCTACACCCTATGGTCAATCCTCCTCTTCCCTTTCATCTTCTCCCTTAGGGGATGCCACCCTTTATTGAGAATTAGTTGGGGCCCTCCAATACCTCACCCTTACATGCCCATACATTGCATTTGTTGTCAATCGTGCCTGTCAGAAAATACATTCACCTCCTTCTGCTGAGATGCAAACTCTTAAATATCCACTTTGTTATCTCAAAGGCAGCATTTCCTCTGGATTGGTACTTCACAAAAATTCTGATTCAACTATTTATGTTTTTAGTGATGCATACTGGGACGGTGATTCTGTTGATCACTGCTCCACTAGTGCATTTCTCGTTTATCTCAACAGTAATCTTGTCTCATGGAGCTAAAAAAGCAAGCCACAGTGGCATACTCAAGTGCATAATCTGCATACAAAGCCATGACCAACTGAGCTGTCGAAATTCTCTAGATTCAATCTCTTCTCAAGGAAATAAATCTTCTTCCACGCTCGCCACCCATCCTCTGGTGTGAAAATCTTGGAGCCACATATCTCGCTTCAAATTCGGTCTTTCATGCTCGCACCCCACATATCGAGATTGACTATCATTTTGTCCGGAACAAGTATCTAGCAAATCTCCAAATAAAATTCGTGCCCAACAAATATCAATTGGTAGATGCATTAACCAAATCTCTTCCCAAAGCTCATTTTACTCGCATATTGTCCAAGCTTAACGTTTCTGCTCTACCTCGGCTGTTGTGCATAACGGTGGTGTAAGCAAGTCAGCTAACTCGGCATCTCCGTCGGATAACCCAACTGACCAATAAGTTGCATACTAATCATCATCAAAGTGTTATTGAACACATAATCCCACATCCTTATGAGGCTTGCTGGTTAGAATTTTATCCAGCAGGGGAAACACCCAATGGCTAGGATTACCTCTCTAATATAGCCATCGTAATATCCCATTACTATAAATAGTCATGATCGTTGTAAAAAGTTTCAAGGTGAAAAATACATGCAATACCATCACCCTTCTTTCTCTCCCATTTCTCACTCTCTTCTACTCCTACTTTTGGGAAATGCTTAACCACCTTCCCTCTCTCTCCTCTCTCTTTTGACTTTTCTTCTCCCTCTCTCTTCTCTCCCTTCTCTTTTCTCTCAATATTTGGCGTTCTTTTCTTCTCTCTCCTCACTCAACCTTTTTATTTGACTTCTATTCTCCACTTCTCCTCTTTCTTTTTATCCGTTCTCTCTCCTTCTTAACCGCCTACAATTATTGACTATTCCACTTTTCTCTTTCCTCTAATTTTCTTTCTTTCTCTCTTCCCCTATAACCTCCAAGTTGACTTTTCTCATTACCTCTCTCCCTCAACTTTCCCCACAACTTTCTCTATGTGGACCACCATTCTCTCTACCATATTCTCTTAAACCACCATTTCGAATTGACAGTTTATTTTCTTCTTAACTTCATGTTTTCTTTTCTTGTATGGACACTTTTGCTTGAGAATTATTGTGAAGTTGTTTGTGAGAAAAGAGTGATTCCTTGGTGATTTTCTGGCGATAACGGCAACGGAGCGTCAACGGAACGAATACGGCGGCTTCTCTTATTCAACATTGTCAACTCCTCTTGGGTTCCTCCGTTCCCTTTATCCATACTTTGTCATCTCCATCATTTCCCTATCATCTTATCCCCATCATCCCCATCATTGAACCACCCCTTCATCCCACCTCATCATCCCCATCTAGTTCTCATTGTCTCCCTTCTTCTTAACTTCATTAATTCCCACCCCTTGTCCCATCCAATTTGTAAATCATTCTCCACACTTCATCTCCACCCCCCTCATATTACACATCAACAGCCTCTCGTGCTGATCAAATCTCACACTTCCTTTTATCCGCTTTTCAACACATTCCCCTCTCTTTATTCACACCCACTCGTGGAATTGCAGATCAACGTCAATCAAGGCCATTCAACATCAGAACATTCAAGCTATTGACTCCCATCTCTAAGGTACCTTGTGTCACCTTAACTTTGAGATAATTGTGGTTCATGATAATGGTTCATTTTCTCTAAGTGATTGTTTACTTTAAAGTTATCATGTGCTAAACTTTGGTCGTCCATTTCAAATCTCCTATTCCCATT
Organism: Wolffia australiana; assembly: GCF_029677425.1. Taxonomy (NCBI): domain Eukaryota; kingdom Viridiplantae; phylum Streptophyta; class Magnoliopsida; order Alismatales; family Araceae; genus Wolffia; species Wolffia australiana. Next base: position 7,171,803 of record NC_135853.1, on the reverse strand, counting down.
AAGTTAGAAATATCATAAGTATTACCAAATTATTTTTTAAAAATCCTTGATCCATTGACTTAGTCCCCTTCTATAAGATTAAACCAAATTTGTATCACCCTCAAGGAACACGCGATTAAATATATATATTTGTGTTAATTTATCGACCTCACCATCACAATTTTCATAAAAGGGCTATGTGTTAATTTAAATATATGTCCATTGACCTCACCATCACAATTTTCAGTTAACATAGGAAAATCATAAGAGAGTGTGGTACCTTGCTTCTTCTTCACTTCAGGGACATCCCAGTCCCATTTGGCATCTTCTTCAAAGATGATGTCTCTGCTCACATGCACCTTTCCACTATTAGGGTCATAGCAGCGATAAACTTTAGACCCAATTTCATAACCGATGAAGACCATAGGCTTGCTTCGGTCATCCAACTTGGTCAAGTGCCCCCCAAGCACTTTCACATGAGATAGGCAGCCAAAAACTCTAAGGTGTGCAACCTTAGGTTTTGACCCAATCCAAGCTTCATACGGAGTATCTCCTTCTAGGTTTCTAGTTGGAGCATGATTCATGAAGTCCACGACAGTGCTCACTGCCTCTCCCCATAGCTCCTTGGGAAGGCTTCTCCCATTCAACATAGATCGCACCATAGACAATATTGTCCGATTCCTTCTCTCAACGACACCATTCTGTTGCACATAATATCGAGCCATCAAGTGTCTCTTTATCCCATGCTTATTACAATAAGCTGAAAACTCTGCTGAAGCAAACTCTCCTCCTCGATCAGTCTTAAGAACTTTGACCTTCACATTCTTCTCGCCTTCTGCGATCTCCTTAAATTTTGTGCAAGCGCCAAGAGCTTTAGACTTCTTCTTCAGCAAGGCAACATAAGTGAGTCGAATAAAATCATCAACTATCAACATAAAATAAGAATTACTAACCCATGTGACGGAGTGATCGGACCACATAAGTCAACGTGTAGCAACTCTAGTGGTGTCTTCGCTCTATATATTGATGAAGATGGAAATGGAGCTCTCGAATGCTTGCCTGCTATGCAACTTTGACATAACTGGTATGGAGATGGTAGAGTGGTAATCCTTCAACCATCTCTCAATCAGCTAACAACTTCAATGCTTGGTGGTTGAGATGCCCATAGCATACATGCCATACTCGAGTAGAATCGTCAACCTAAACCAAAAAACCTCTTATAGTATTTAGCTTCAACAGATATAAACGACCATTGGTCTTCTTTACACGAGCCAACAGTCTCCCTTGTTGATTGTATATGATCAAATGACCATGCTCCGTCACAGTCTTGCAGCCTTGTTCATCAAGCTGCCCAATACTAAAAATGTTAGAGTGTAATTTAGGGATAAAGAGAACATTATTTAGTGTCATTTCTCATCCACTCTGACACTGCATTATGATGCTTCATTTGCCTTGAATATCTACCTTCAACCCATTTGCCAAAGCGAACATTGCCAAGGTGGGCTTATTCTAGCTGATAGAACAGACTTCTCATGCCCGTCATATGATTGCTGGCCCATGTGTCGAGGTACCACATATCTTGCAACAGAGGATCTCCCTCACTCCCCTGGAGTAGTGCATGATCCAGAGGCTCTGTCAATGTCATTAGCAAGGCCGACTCGCCCTTCTCCTCGGCGTTGGCCAAACTTGCCTTCTCCTCTTTCTTGTTGCTCCGACATTCAGAAGCAAAATCCCAAATTTCTCACAATTGTAACATTTAATTTTTGACTTATCTCCAGGTCTATAGTCCTCATCTTTGGTCCATCCTTTGCCATCACTGCTTCAGCCACGGCCTCTTCCTTTGCCGCATCCACATCCACGGCCACAAGAGTTTTCATCTTCGTCTTTCTTCTTGCCCTTTCTGATAGCTCTCGCTAACAGAACTTGCTCCTCTCTTCTTGATTGGGAATCCTTCAACTTGTCTTCATGTATCTTGAGGGATCCCACGGCTTATTCCAACGTCATTGACTCTATCTCCCAAAATTACTCAATGGAGGATATAATAGAGTCAAACTTCGTCGGAGTAGCTTGTAGTAGCTTGGCCACCACGTCTCCTTCTAACTTCTCTCCCATGGTCCTTAGCTGAGTGACAACTTTGGACAACTTTCCTGCAAAATCAGACACAAGCTCATCTTCTCCCATGATGAGCAGCTCAAACTCGCATTTGAGGGCTTGCACTCTGGCGTTTTGAACACGAGCAACACCCAAGTTCTTCGTCTTCAACATCAACCACGTCTCCTTGGCCGTTAGCTTGCTATCCAGTTGAGCCAATATCTCATCAGATATTTTACCATAGATAACCAACAAAGCTTGATGATCCTTCTTCTTCGTCACCGACTCTGCCTCAATAGCTTCCCATAAGCCATTCTGCTCCAACAGAACTTGCATTCTCATAGCCCAGAGAGAATAGTTCTGCTTGGAGAGAATGGGGAAACCATGTCCAGTCTCGACTAGAGACCTGGGCATCACGACAGAGGTTCCAGAAGCCTCATCTTTTGCTGAAGACATCCCACTAGCTTGCGAGGTAGATTCACCAGCCCGTCATGGCATGGATCTCCTCCTACTTCCTCCTTGGACCAGACTTCAAGCTCTGATACCAAATGTTGGGATAGAATCCCTGCTGCCACTCCTTGGCAGCACAAGTCCTGGTGGGAGAGAACAAGGGAGAAGAAGAAGGAAGATTGAAACCAGAAAAATAAGCACTCGTTCTAAGAAAATAATGTTTAAAGTGTTCCTTTAACAAGGAACATGAGCGGGAGTTGAAAAAACCATTGAGCGGGAACATAAATCATGTGGACCCTGTCAAGGTCAAACCCCACAGTCTCCGCCCGCGGTGTCCGTTCTACGTAATACTTTGTCTTCCCTGGCGGTTATTGCCGTCAGGGATGAGGACTGGACCGAGCTCTCGGCACTCAGCCACGGCGCTCAGTTCTTCGACATCGCTTACTGGGCAGGCTATATGTACGCCATCGACGATGTCGGTGTCGTCCACGTTTACGGGCTGCCGCTGTTCTCCGCGGCGGAGAAGTTGATCAAGGTGGCACCCGCAACGCACTATAGTTGGGTGAAGTACATTGCTTGCCTGCCGGGCGACAGAGAAGTAGAACAAGGGGTGGTGCGAAGGAAGAGCTTTGAAGTGATGCGCCTGGTCAGGAGCCTGCGCTGGCAGGCACAGTGGGCGAAGACGAAGGGCCTCCACGGGCACACCCTAATGCTCGGACACGACGTGCTGGTGGTGCTGCCCGTGGCAAAGTTTTCAGAGCTGAAGCTGGACTGCGTCTACTATGTCGATTTGATCGTGCGGACGAGCGGGATAGCCTTCACCATGAGTCATAGACATGGTCGTTCTGTTCTTTTTGTGCGAATTTGTGCGAATTGTTTGTTCTGTTTGGTTTTCCGCACAGAACAAAAACAAATTAGAACAGAACACCCGTGTGCGGTTCTTTTGTTCGCTCTGTGTGAATTTTGTTCTAGTTTTGTGCGAATGTGCGAATTTTGTTCGTTTTTGAAAAAAAAAAGCACACAACAAAGAACAAGGCCATGTGCGGTTCTTTCGTGTGAATTTTTGTTCCTTCCCGAATTGCTGCCCCTATTGGTTCTTGCCATATAATGAGGCTGGACGAATCTGTTGATAGTCGAGAAAATGAATCTGTATAGGGTTAGCGTTACCCAGAAATTAAAAGCAATCTAAAAACTCTCCCCTCCCCCCACACCCACAATCGAGTTATGATAACATAATACGTTCAACGACCGGGCAAGCGATTCGCAAGAACAAGCGATCTGTGTTCTCAAAGCAGAAACCATTGCCTACTCGAGTTATGATAATCTATATATATAAGAACCAGTGTGACAACGATCTTGATAGAACTCTTCCCCTCTCTCTTTACCTTCTCTTCTGACCTCTTTTTGTTCCTGAGCGAGATCAGATGTTTACGTATAGAATTAAGAGTTTTCCGCTCTCTTTTCGGAGAAACTTTATTAAATAGGCGTTCATAAAAAGTTGGAAGGATGTTTTGTTGTTGAACTACTCTCTCCTCGCCTCTTCCCTTGTGAATCTCTCTTCCTCTCTTCTCTGCCTGACGATCCATCAACATGTACTTCTTCAGACTTTTCTTCTGAATCTCCTCTCGATCTGCGACCCGTCGTAAGGTCAATCTGACTTCCCTCCCTTCAATTTCTACCGCTTTTCCATTGTCCATCTCCTCTTCCGTTCTTATTATTTCTCTCTGGCATTCTCTTTATCTACTTCTCTCAGTCTCTCATCCTGTGACAAGCCCACGTTCCTCTCAAACGTCTCCTTCTTGCCGTAAACTTTGTAACACAGGTTGTCGCAGGAGCCATTTTTGGTTTCTTGTCGAGCACATCGGTCGTATAGTAATTAGAGTGCGTTTACGGTAGAATATTGCAGAATCTTAAAGTCACGCGATATTTTAAGAACAGTACGTAAGTCCTATTCGTCGAATAATCTCCCGGCTTTTTTATTTTGCTTCACATTCTCTCTCGTATGCTCTGATATCACCGTCGTTTCTCTCTACTTTACTTTGCTTCGGGATCTCTTATTAGAGTCACCGTAGAATCTATTTCCTCAATCGCTTGTTTTTTCAGGGAATTCAGCTCTCGTGGCTGCTACATCTGGTTGTATTCACCGAACGAATTTTCTCTCTCATTTACTGCAGATTTTTCTTCATTCAGTCTCGTTTGTGCCGAGGGTCGAGCTCTGCAAAATCGACCGTCTCCTGAGCCCATTGAACGGAAGATTCGAACCCTCTCCTTAAACGACTGTCTTTATTTCCCGCCCTATCTCTCTTTTTGTATTTCTCACTCTTTATCCCTTTCTATCTCTTTCTATCTCCATCGATATTCGTATTTATCATAATCATAAGGCAGTTGAATGGTTCCCTTATTACACATCTGTACATATATCTGTATCTATTTATTTCTCTCTCCATCTCTTTTGCAATCATTCTTTATTTCTCTGTGTCTCATCAGCTTCGTCCACGTCTCGCTCTATCTTTTTCTCTGTCTTTCTCCCTCTAATTTTGTTTTTTCTATTAATTTTAATATTCAACTTTTTTATTTTTAAGCTCACGTCAGTTCATGTGATTTCTTTGTAGCCAGATAGTGTGGATTGGATTCTGATTTAGTAATATTTATGTATTAATTTTGTGTTCATTGCTTGCAAATTTCCCTCTGCCCTCTCTACCTGCCTTCCCTCCCTCTCTCTCTCTCTCTCTCTCTCTCTCTCTCTCTCTCTCCCTCTATTCTCTCTTTCTCTTCTCTCTCCCTCTCTTCTCTCTCTCTCTTTCCCTCTCTCTGCCTCTCTCTCTCTCTTTCTCTCTCTCTCTGCCTCTCTCTCTCCTTCTCTCTCTGCCTCTCTCTCTCTTTCTCTCTCTCTGCCTCTCTCTCTCCTTCTCTCTCTCTGCCTCTCTCTCTCTCTCTCTTTCTCTCTCTCTGCCTCTCTCTCTCCTTCTCTCTCTCTGCCTCTCTCTCTCTCCTTCTCTCTCTCTGCCTCTCTCTCTCCTTCTCTCTCTCTGCCTCTCTCTCTCTCCTTCTCTCTCTCTGCCTCTCTCTCTCTCTCCCTCTCTCTCTCTGCCTCTCTCTCTCTCTCTCTCTCTCTCTCTCTCTCTCTCTCTCCCTCTCTCTCTCTGCCTCTCTCTCTCTCCTTCTCTCTCTCTGCCTCTCTCTCTCTCCTTCTCTCTCTCTACCTCTCTCTCCCTCCCTCTCACTCTCTCTCTCTCTCTTCCTCCCTCTCTCTCTCTTTTCTCTCTCTGTCTCCCTCTATCTCTCTCCCGTTCTCTCTCTTCTTCTCTCTCTGTCTCTCCCTCTCTCTCTCTTTTATTCTCTCCATAGGCGATGTTCAACATTAATGAGTGCACTTTCGAATTTGGCAATTGTGTGAATGAAAGAGAAGGGTCCTGAGATCCCCTCAGTGATCGCTGTAATCGGTACAGATCATTGTGATTTGTGAACCTAATCTTCTCCATGATATTGAAAATCCACAAATATCCGTCTTTGATAAGTAAGGCGCAGAGGTGATTGGGGTATTGATATTTGGCACCCCAAAGACTTGCATATCAGCGAACCACCGTTCATCATATAAATAAATCCTCCTCTCTACTTTCTGACATAATCTGAAGTTAGTGGTAACATTATCTATTATCAGAAGATATGCACTAGCATTCTTGACAACAAGGTTATAACAAAACAACAATAATCTGAAAGCATCATAAAATAGTTACCAAACTTTGTGGCGTTCTTGTGTTCAAATGAAATCAAATACTCATTTTAAACTTATATTTTTCTGAGTAGCTCCCTTTGTTTTGATTCAAGACTACTATGTGCGAATATGTTAAGGGTCCAAAAATATAAAGACATAGCCTGTGTGACCCTTATCTGATGCAAACATAAGGATCTCCTTCATTGATTTCCCAAGGATGAACCACATAAAGAGAGGAATAGCGCGAGAGAGAGGGAGAGAGGAATAGCGCGAGAGAGAGGGAGAGAGGAATAGCGCGAGAGAGAGGGAGAGAGGGTGAGAGATAGGGAGAGAGGGAAAGAGAGAGCGAGAGAGAGAGAGAGAGAGAAATAGATGGAGAGAGGGTGAGACAGAGGGAGAGAATGGGATGGAGTGAGGGTGAGAGAGAGGGAGAGATGGAGAGAGTAAGAGAGGGAGAGCAGGATAGAGGGAGAGAGAGAGAGAGGTAGAGAGTGAGAGCGGAATAGTGGGTGAGAGAGAGGGAGAGTGGGGAGAGTAAGAGAGGAAGAGAGGGAGAGCAGGATAGAGGGAGAGAGAGAGAGGTAGAGAGTGAGAGCGGAAGAGGGGGAGAGAGAGGGAGAGATGGAGAGAGGAAGAGAGTAAGAGAGGAAGAGAGGGAGAGCAGGATAGAGGGAGAGAGAGAGAGGTAGAGAGTGAGAGCGGAATAGTGGGTGAGAGAGAGGGAGAGAGGGAGAGAGTAAGAGAGTAAGAGAGGAAGAGAGGGAGACCAGGATAGAGGGAGAGAGAGAGAGGTAGAGAGTGAGAGAGAACAAGAGGGAGAGCAGGGTAGAGGGTGAGAAGAGAGGTAGAGAATGAGAGAGAACAAGAGGGAGAGCAGGGTAGAGGGTGAGAACGAGAGGTGGAGAGTGAGCGACAACGATAGGGAGAAAGGTTGATGGGGAGCGAGGAAGAGAGGGAGAGAAGGCTAGGGAGACAGGGAGAGAGAAGAAGAACGAGAGCGAGGAAGAGACTGAGAGAGGGGGAGGGGGAGTGGGTTCGGTCCGGTTCGACGTGCGAACCGGAACCAGGACCGAACGTCCGGATAGTTATGCTGTGGGGGTGGGGAGGTGGGAGAGTTTTTGGATGCTTTTAATTATGGCTAACCTTAACACTATGCAGGGATGAGAATACAATCTTATTTTTCACATGAATCAGCGCCCTCAACAGTCATTATTGAGAACACAGTGAAAAGATTCATTCACGAGAAGTGGAAGTAGCAGAAGGAGGAGAAGAAGAATAGAGGTAGAGGAGAAGGAAAGAGAGATGAAGCCCGACGAGGATGAAGATCGTTGTTAATTCCTTGGACTAGTTAGTTTGATAAACAGATGGGTTGTCATTTATAGATAAATAGAAACGGCTAGTAGTAGGTAGTTACAGATCTTGATCTGTAACTACCTCGTTAGATTTAATTTTCACCGTTAGTTTATTAATGGTTATATAAGCCTATCTATATTTACTCCTGTCCACTAGTTTAATCCTATCTATATTTGATCCTAACCATCTATATTATCTTATATTTAATCCTGATGATCTATTTCTCATACCGAGTATAGATATATATCCAGTTTTTTACTAAGCTAAGTTATTTAACCATCCTATTTCGGTCGATGACGATTTGACATGGCCTTTGATCTTCTTTACACAGATCGCTTGTTCTTGTGAATCGCTTGTACAGTCGTTGAGCGTATGATGTTATCAAAAAACACAGAAATCAATTGTGGAGTTGCTGGTTGGAGGGGAGGGGAGAGTTTTTCGATTGCTTTTAATTTCTGGGTAACGATAACCCTATACAGATTCATTTTCTCTGAGTATAAACAGATTCGTCCAGCCTTATTATCTGGCACAAACCAATAGGGGCAGCAATTCGGAAAGGATAAACACTACCGGGTGACCTTGGACGTGGCCATGTCGGTCACGCGATTGTTTCCTGTTCTCTCGGGCGGAAAATCGGTTGGACGAGGCGAAAGAAATGGGAACACAGAAAAACATATGAAGATATATCACTCCTCTAGATTAAATTATTAATCGTAATTCTGTAATATAGCTTGACGCTCTTTTTAAGGTAATGATAACTTTCGAAGTTGTACTGATGAATATCTACTTATCAATCAATAATGCTTTAATTATTATTCAGATAGTGGCATTTTTCCTTTCTGAAATTCCCCAATTGGAAAATGGTATGATAACTACGTTTTCGTCGATGACGACGAGATTATAAATAAGTCGTTTGATATATTCAGGGGGCCATTTCCCGTTAAATAATTTATATGGATCCCTAATGCTCCTCTCCGGGGGACTCTATTTATTACATGTTGAACTTTTTGAAAGGAGGATCTTGATACATTTCTGCAGAAATTTCTTGTGAATATGTCCATTTTGTGCCTTTTCTTCTACTTGGATAATGTTTTTCCTTACGGCCTTCTTGGTTATTTCACTAGTGAAGTTAGAGTTTGGATAGAACGCCGTAGTAATGGATGTTTAATATATTAATGATTTTTATCTGATACTTCTATTCGTATGCAAATGGACTAAGTTCCGAGAAGAGCAATTGCCTAAACAAAAAAAATCGACGCGGGAAATCTCTACCGAACTATGAGGCATAATTGTTCATCCATTTGTCCTTACCGAAACTGTGTAACGTAAGAAGAATGTTTTCTTGATGGCTGTGACTTTTAAGTCTGCATTATGGCTAATTTCTGTAGTGACCAATTAAAAAACATATAAAGATTTGATTTCGGTTGCTATGTTTTGATCTTTCTGCACACGTCTGTGTAGGTTTCTATTTTTATGTTTTCTGGATTTACTTGAGTGTAGGGAGTTCCCTTATATTTCAAAAACCATCTGCGCTCTGAGTTTGGAGGCGTTTCTAAAGATATTTTTGGAACTTTTCGTCATGTATGATTTTTCGTAATGATTTTGTGGAATATCATCGCTGTAATACAAATATATGTTCCATCGTACTTGGTTTTTGGCTGTGTGTGGGTCTAGGAAAAAGCGCCAATACATGCATAACTTGTTTTATGATGGCGACAATTTGAATGAAATCGATATGGCGGTTTCCTTACTGAATGAAATTCAACTCAGCTTTGGTTACAAGGTGTAGTTTGTTCGGAGATCAAAAATTCCATGTTGCCTGCCAGGAAATAAACGAGAACCGCTAGTGTTTATTTGGCGATATACGCTAACAAGCAGTGACCGAGGTTGCTCATTTTATTTAATTGGGTTTCTGAGAACAGGTGTAATATCTTTTCGCGTAAAGCACTATGTTAGCATATACTGGTTCGTTGAAATATTCCTTCCGATCTGCTCTTAACTTTTCTTGTCATCTATCTTCCTCTTTCCCTATCATAAAGGAAGAAATATTCTTTCTTTCTAACCTTCAAATTTCCTGGTATCCGGCTTGTTTTTTTGTTCCCTTGTTTTTCTCGTCCATAATTTTCTCTCCTGGTCTTTGTTCTTGGGCGAAATAACACGGAAGTTGATAGCAGACTCCGTCTCCCGGAAAAAGGCGAGCTTTTGCATGGATCTATAACCTTCTTAGACGAGGAAGCAACGATGGTGCAGCTTTAGAGCTTTAGAGCAACGTCGGCTATATAAATCTCTACCAACCACATCTCCGCCATCTCCAAATAGGAAAGCCATAGCTTTAAAACAACGATGGCGGAGAACTGGCCGGCACTGCCACATTCTCTCTTGAGCTACGTCCCTTTTGAAGGATATATGTCATCTCATGATATGTCTCATCTTTGGAGTGGTCATTGTCACTATATCCATATAATGCAACCTCAATTTGTCCTTTCTCATAGCAAAGACATAGGTTCCACGTCTCTCGTACATATCGTAGAACCCTCTTGATCGCAGACGTACGCATGGGTGTTGGAGCTTTCATAAACGTGCTTAAGATAAGAAACCACCGAATAAGAGATATCAGGTATGGTGTGAGTCAAATACCTCAATTTTCAGATCAAGCTACTGTACGCCATTGGGTCAGCCGCTCTTAGTCATTTGGATTTTTCACTTCCCCCACCTTCCAATGGTGCTGCACTGGGTTTGAGTCAACAGGACAAGCTTCCTTAAGGATTAATAATGCATACATTTTATGGCTGAGTCTGATCTTGGTCTTCATTTGAATTACCTCAATATCCAAATAAGATCTGCGTAAACCCAAATGAGACATTGTAAAAACTTCTTCATTCCAGGCTCTTGAAGAAACTTATGTGATTGGGATTCATTCCAGTCACCATAAGATCATCAACATAAACTCCCACAAGGAGTCTCTTAACCTCAATGCTTCTTGTATACATAGCATGCTGTTCTGACCCTTTTTGGAAACCCAATGAAGTTAAACATCCACGGAGCTTTAGGTACCATGCTCTTGGTGCCTGCTTAAGCCCATACAGGGCCTTTCATACCTTTAGCACGTAGTGATCTTATTCTCTGTCCAAAACCTTCTGGCTGCTTTACTATTCTTCTATGTAGTCGTCGAGGAATGCCGACTTGACATCCATGAGATGCACCTCCCAATCTCCTTGTGCTACCAAAGACAACATGACTCTTACATTCTCCATTCTTGCAACTAGAGCATGTACTTCATCAAGTCAACTCCAGCTTCTTGGACAAAGCCTCTTTTGACTAATCTTGGCTTGTACCTGTCAGCTTCTTCTTTTGAGTTCTTCTTGACTTTTAATACCCACTTGAGACTAACGGTGTTACAACCTTTTGGTGGGGATGCCAAACCCCAAGTGTGATTCCTCTCAATAGCCTCCATTTCTTCGAACATTCCTTTTCTCCAAGTTTCCTCTACACTGGCTTCAACATATGTGGACGGCACCATCATCGTCACTAAGCATGTTGTCGAGGGCATTTCCTTTGTCATTCGATATGCATTCTTCAAGATCCTATATTTGAGGGGAGATTCATCAGACGGATGAATCTGATAAACTGCATCATTCTCACATCCATAATTTGACTTAGTGTAGACATTGCAGCTTTGCCCAACTTCCATCGTCAACATCTCAACAATTTCGTGTTCATCCAAATCATTATAAAATCAACACCTTTAGATTTTACACCTTGTTCGACTCCATTATTTATAGAGGTCACATTCCATCCTGCATGTTCTTGAAAGATGATGTCAGTGGTCACCTCAATCTTGTGGGATGCATGGTCATAACAACAATACGCCTTTGACCCAATCTCATAACCAACAGACACCATGGTCTTGCTTCGATCACCCAACTTTGAGATCCTTCCATCCACCTTCTTCACATGTGCAAAGCATCCAAAAACTCTCAAGTGCTGAACAATAGGTTTCAGAAACGTAGATGCTTCACATGGAGTCTTCCCATCTAGAGCCTTTGTGGGTGCTCAATTTCAAAATATAGACTGATGTCTTCACCGCTTCTCTCCACAACTCTATATGGAGATTCTTCCTCTTCAACATGCTTCTAAACATGGACATAATCATTTTGTTTCTTCTTAAAGCTACCCCATTCTGCTGAGGCGAGTGAAGTGAAGTGAGTTGGTGAGTGGTCCCATGAGGCGAGTAAGATGATGTGAGTGTACTAGAAGGCCATCTTCGTCCACATAAAAGAAGAGAACAACATTGGGCTAGAATGCCCATTTCTTTGACATCGCCTACCGCGATAGCTATCTATGCGCCATTAAAGACATTAGTGTTGTCCCCGTTTACAAGCGGCTATTGTTCTCTGCCGCGAAGAAGTTGATCAAGGTGGTGCCCGCAACACACTATAGCTCAGTGATGTAGCCCAAAAGCCCATTTCATGAGGCCCATTGGCAAATTGTGGCCCAAGAAGGAGATTCTTCTAGAACTGAAAATATCTACAGAAATATACCTAGATCCCCTCAAAATCCTCTGACAGGATTCTCTCTGACAAGATCTTCTGACAGGGTTTTCTCTGAAAAGATTTTCTAACAGAATCCTCTACTAGATTCTTCTTCTGCCAGGATCTCTGCTCTAACTTGTCAGAGCTGCATATCTTCTGTTTTGTCCCATTAGGATCTTCTTGAGCCACACAAATATCTCCTGACAGCTTTTACTGGCCCTAGAATTTGCAGGATATCTCTGCTTAGGCTTGTCAGGCTACTTATCCTCTGTTTTAGCTTGTCATAATTGTTTTTCTCAATGTTTTGACTTGTCTTGTCATGGGCACAGTCATTATGGATAACCCTGCACTTCTTGTGGCCTATATAATGCCCCCATGTACCCTTGAATGAGCATTATTGAAAATCTATTGTCTTTTTGAAACTGTCATTTCTCCCCTTTTGAGTGTTCTCTTTGTTAGAGAGTGCTTTTGTGCTTGTGGATTCAAGTACAACCCCTTGTGGATTCAAGGGTTGGAGAGGCTAGTTCTGTGTACTTAGCTCCTTTAAGTAGATCAAGGCTTGTGGATTCAAGTCCTGTTCCTATGTTTTTCATGTACAAAGGCTGCGTCACTTAGTGAAGTACATCACTTGCCTGCCAAGCCATAAAGAAGGAGTAATGCTTCTACGGGAAACATTGGGCTCAGAAAGTGCAAGAAGACCTTTGAAGTGTTGCACATGGTGAGGAACTGACGCGACCAGGCACATTGGGCAAAGACAAAGATCCTCAACGGGCATGCCTTCCTGCTCAAACACGATGAGCTGAAGCCTGATTGAATCTACAAGATCGATTCGGTCACCTGAATGAGCAGGATGGTCTTCACCGTGACCTGCCTAGCCACATCCAAGGTCACATGACAACATTTGTCCTTCCTTAATTTCTCCCCCTATTTTTATGTACCAAGTAATGAGGGTGGATGAAGCTGTTGATACATGAGAAAATGAATCGGTATAGAGTTAGGGTTAGCCATAGTTAAACGCATCAAAAAACTAATCCTTCTCCACCCCTTTCCCCAAAAATGATTTCTATGCTTATGAAAACTTGAAATGTTCAAGAAATGTACAAGCGATTAACAAGAACAAGCAATAGATATTATCAATAATGAGTGTTGAGGACTTTGATTCATATGAAAATAAATCTGTATTCGATCCCTACAAATGGGCAGGGTTATGGATAAATTTAAAACTATCCCCCCCAAATAACTGATTTATGAAACTAAGTATGTTTGACGGTTGGAGAAGCGTTCATAATAACAATCAATCTGTGTTCTCAATAATGGTGGTTTACTCCCAATACACGAGGGTTTAGGAAGTTGTGGATTCATAAGAAAAATGTGTATTATGATCCCCACATAGGGAAAGGGTTAACAATAAATTAAGAAGATAGAAAACTTACCCCCTATAATACCGATTTTTATGTTTAGTGAAAACTTAATGTGTTTGAGGACTGTAGAAGTGATTCATAATAACAATACACATGTATTCTCACCCCTGTATAAGGTTAGCCGCCAACAAAAACATGAAAAACCTTTACCCCTCTTTCCCCTTCCATCCCTGATTTCTATGTTAAACGAAAAGTGAAATATTCTATAACCTGTTTTGCTTTATTGTTTTCTCATCAAGGTTTCATACGGGCAGGTCATGCGAAAATTCTCTTTTCTTTGTATCATATCTTGGTATTCTAAATTTTATTACTTTCACTAGTTTAGTTAATCTTTTGAACAATTTTTTTCTCCAATTTTTCAAATTTGAATTTAACTTTTGTAATACTGTAGAATGACAAGGAAGTTTGATTCTGTGTCCATGGGCTCTAATTTTGATGTCAATTTTTTATCATGAAAGTATGTGAAAGTTCCATTGGCCGCATACTCTCATTCGAGAGTTCACTGAATTCTTTTAGGTGATAAAATGATAAATGATCTGTTAATCATCTAAACTTTATTTAATTTTATACAAATTCATCCTGCATTGGTACCTGATTTAAGTGAATATTCATGCATTACTTGTAATTTTCATATTATGTGCATTATGGGCACTTTCAGCCAAATATTCAAGAGTTTTTTAAAGTCAAGAAATGTTTCACTAACGAATGCTTTCTAGTTATGTGGGTGTAGAAATGTTTAGGAACTAAATGACACAGAATGTAAGTTTTTTTAAGTTTTCATTCAATATGTCCTCTTGTGTTCAGTGGAAACTGCATGATCCTGAAAAATATAAGGATTTAAACATGAGAGGAGACATTGAGGGCTAAGGAGATGTCCCTTGAGATTGATTAAACTTAAATATATATTTTTATACCATTTATTATCCATTTTTCCCTTCATTTGCCCATTTCCTCACTCTAAACACCTTTTTCCCCTTCTTTCTCTACGTAGAGTTGTCTCTTTCCCTTTCCAAACCATCATCCATGTCTTTATTCTATTTCCATAAATTATCATCTAGTCATCTAGATCTATGGTTTTCTACCACTGATGCTGCTTGGGGCCTCAGTACGTCTCACTTGCAACAAGACAGCCGCAGACTTACCCATCTGCCCACCAGTCCATGGGACAAGCAATGACGTGCCAAGCGGTCGATAGGGCGCCCCTCTTCTGGAGCGATGTGGTCTCCTAGATGGAATGGTGACATGCGGTGTGATTCTAATTTAACCTAATCATGTAAATTCATAAAAAATATAATCTAAAGCCCAAAAATATAAATAATATACTTTCTAACTAAGATATCCTTGTGAACATATCATCCAAAAATTCATAAAAATTATATCATTAATAAAAAAATGTATACTAGTTCAGAAACCATTGTCATAAACATCCCTCAAGATACGTAAAAATGCACAAAGTTCAGAACAAGGTACTACAAATTAACTTAATCATTTTAGTATTTATAAAGGGCATATATTATGAATTTAGCGCAAATACATAGGTAAATCTGTCCATATTGATCCACTAAAATTGCAGGTCATCACAAGAGGACAGTCCAAATTGCATATAAAGCCAGATTAAATTCAATATCAAATGTGGATGTCAACACATTAGATGCAAGTGTTTTCCATCTAGTAGATTGATTTAATGCATATGTATATTCTCCATCTTGACTGTTGAAAGGATTTGGCCCTGATTTATTTATGACCTTTAAACATTTGGTCTTTTTCCTGGACTGAGTATATTAGTTGAATCAGAAAATGGTCTCATCATGATCTGCATTTGGGATGCAATTAATATTATGAGATTCCTATTGGATCTAACAGACCATGACGTAGTCTTTTACTTTTAACTAACTATCCGGTTCCATGCGGAACCATAGATTGACCATGGTAAGTGTCACACCATCACCCCACCTGAAAATGTCTTCTCTGATAGGGGATTTTTTGTTATCTTCTTTTTTGGGGATTTAGTTGATTCTAGGCTGATTGCTCTGAAAACTCAAATTATTGGCATCGACCTTAGATGTATACCCTATTTTAAGTGGATTGGAACTTGCTCTTGGCATCAACTCGAGATATCTTGCTATTGAGAAGGATATACTGTTGGGATCTCACTCAGTCCTTAAACACTAGTTTGAATCTGGGAAGTAAAGATAATGTCATTTTGAAATTGAGGATTTTAAGAGTCTCAGTTTGGTGTTTATTGGTAGGTTTCCATCTCTAGAACATATTTTTTAGTATCAATGACCAACTTGAACAGAAATGTGGAATGAAGAGTCGTGGGATTTAATGTAGCACTAATGAGAGACATGGAATTTATGAAAGCGTCGTTTAGAAGTTCAGGGTATTAAATGGCTCCATGAGGGATTAATAGGTAAGTTTCTTTCTCCGTCACATATGTTTTAATATAATACTTGATGCAGTCTAAAAACCCTTATATTGAGGCGCATTAGCAAGTGGTGGCCCAAGATGGAGATCATTACAGAAGCTTACAATATTTGTAGAAAAATACTTAGAGATCGACAAAACCCTTTGATAACATTTTTTATGAAAGAATCCTCAAAATCTGCAGAATATGTATGTGATTCCTTTTCAAGTCTGATGTTTTGTCACATCAGAATCTTCTTGAGCCACACAATATCTTGCAATAGATAAATATTATACCCCAAAATCTGCATAATATCTCTGCTTAGGCTGGTAAGTTCGTGCTTTTATGTTTTATTTTGTTAGAGTCATTTTTTCCCAATGCTTTAAGGTATCTGATGGACGACCCTACACCTTTCGTAGCCTATATAAGACCCCTTGTACCTTTGAAGGAAGATTATCAAAGTATTTTGTTTTGTTGAGAGTCATGTTTACCTCCTATAAGTGTTCTCTTTGTTATAGAGTGCTCCAGTGCCTATGGGCTCAAGCACAACCCCCTATGGACTCAAGGGTTGGATACACTAGCTTTGTGAATTAAGGACTCGGGTGATTCAAATAGAGCAATGCTTATCGATTCAAGTTGTGTTCGTGCTCTGTTCTTGCACTATGGCTGCATCGATACTGATTAGAGATGTACGAAAGTGTCATTTTTTAAATTAAGGGTATTAAATGGATCTATCGGAGGTTGTTTGGAGTACTAGAGGGGAGAGTGCGCGACCTCTCTCCTTACTGTCGTACCCCCTGCGCACCTCCACACTGATATCCATTGATGGTGTGAGGACCGCTTATACTCCATGCATCACCACTGCTGCAGGACACAAGTATGCTATGGGTGCCGACGGCCTCCTCCCGAAGCTTAATTGGCCGTCTTGCTTAGTATTACGACTTGCATTAGTGTACAATAGCGCGTAAAAACCATTTGAAAAAAAATGATTTTGTCAATCAAAATTTGAATATGTCACTCTGATCCCACATTTAGGATTTTGGCTTAGATCATTAATGCAGAATGGATTGCGCATAGGAAGATTGAAAAGAAAAATGGGTCTTAAAACTGAAATCTTAACATTTAAAAGTTTTCTGTGTGGAAATAAGGGTAACTAAATTGTGCCAGGAACGATTCCATGATATTTTTTCCTCCTCCAAATACGTTTATAATAGTTAATGATCAGTATGGAAATATAAATGCTACAAAGCGTAGTTATTTACAAAGCTGCCATTGGGGAATCATGGGTAGGGACTGATGGTACCAGTCTGGTCCGAGTTTTTAGCAAAGATCTAAACCTTGCCCAAACTATGGTCCAGGTCTGTTCTTGTTCGGTCCCCGTCCGTCCAAGACTGATCCCGGTCTGGTCAGGTTGACTAGTCAATGTCAAAATCAAAGTATAAAACTTATGTTCATGGTTATGTTAAATATCGTCAACACCAAGAGGGTGCCCACGGACGGTCAAATATATGGTGGCTATGCTGAGTTCAATAGAAACTTCTTTGGCGAGTGGGATTTTATATTTTTAGAATTTTATTAAAGATATTAAATAAATATTTACCTTTCAATGGTGGGAACATAACTGAAAAATGCAATCAGAGAAAGACAAATAAATTACTGGACGTGGAATTTAGTAAAAATCCAAACGTAAACCAAAATGGTAATATGTACGAAAATGAGACTGAGAGAGTGAGACCACTATCGTGGTCCGACGGAGCAGCAGACCGCAAAATTATCCCCGCTTGAAACCGCGCGCGGTTTTCACCAATTATATTTTTTTGAGTTTCTTCGCGAGCGGATAAGGCGAGAAGATCGCTCGCTCTGCGCTTAATCACTGACGAGATCGTTGCCGTCGCCTTCGCTCCGATCGAATGGCGACGATGGCGATTGCTGCTGCGGCGTCTTCCAAGTGTTCTTTGGCTCCGCCTCTACCGCGAATATCGTCGAGGAACCTTGTTTTCTGCTCGTCGCATGGAACTCAGCAATCTCGGAGGACATCTCTCGGCACTTGCTCGATTAAAGCGAAAAAGAAAGATGACAGTGTATTTTTTGACCCGCCGCATCAATGCTTTAAGTTTGATTTTAAAAGTTTTCTGCGGATGTTTATTTCAGTAGGTGTTGTTTAAGAGTTTTGCTGCATTGCTTGTTTGTTTTGATTCGCCTGTTTTCTTGGAGCTTCATTTTGCTTCAGAATTTTTAATTACATGCCGACATTGTCCGTGTTATGCGTTTTTATTAGTCTACGTTGATGAATCGGAGAGGGTGAAGAGTACGTGGCGAGATGATTTTAATCACAAATCTTGTCTAGTCGAACTTAAGGTTTAAATATAGAGGGAGTTATTTTCGAATAGAGAGGAATTGGAAATGATCAAGTCCGCCAGTTGTAAACCAGTGAAATCCTTTCTGATTGTGACCAGTCTGGCAAGAATCTGTAATTTTTTTTTTATATGTCAAAAAAGTCAAGTACTACAGCAGCTCGTGATTCACACTGATTGTTGTTGGCATTTTTCAGATTGAACCTTCTTCTCAACAGAATTTTCGGAGGAAAGGGAAGCAAGAGAGATTTCATTTGTCTCCTGGTGGTGCGAAGGAGAAATTGGTTCAAGCTGAGCCCACTGCTTTCAAGCCTTCCAACCTTCAGAAGAAAGATAGGAAAGGGTTCACTTCTAATTTGGGCGATCAACAGGCATGTCCATTCTTTAACCGTCTTTCACATTATGAATGCTCCAGTATTATGATCTTGTTTTTTATTTCTATACTTCTTCATGTCTGAATTCTAATGTTTTACAGCTGCGCTTGTAGAATTCTGTGGTTGGATTCTCAAGTTTCTTATTAATAATGTTTTAAAGAGCTTTGAGTTGAAAATTTCTTATCGTGAAGTATTAGTTCCTTGAAAGATGTGTAGCAGTTGATTCTTTAATTATTGAGAATATTTTTGAT
The DNA here is from genome assembly GCF_029677425.1 of Wolffia australiana. NCBI lineage: Eukaryota > Viridiplantae > Streptophyta > Magnoliopsida > Alismatales > Araceae > Wolffia > Wolffia australiana. Next base: position 7,152,876 of record NC_135853.1, on the reverse strand, counting down.
GTCTTCACATCAGATAATAAAAGACATTATGAAGGCTTCAGACTCCTGGTAGTTCCGTGAACCAAACACACGGAAGTTTATAGGACGGTTAGTCTCTTTTTCGAAAAAAAAGGAGGGTTATTCTCAACCCTGAAATTTCCTGTTGCCAAATTGGATAGTCTAAAAGGTTAAGAACTCTCAACTCATTAAACGGTTTCATTTGTAGATTTGAGCCATAGAATGGTATTCAGCTTCCCCACCCGGCAAGCAACCTCTTGCATTTTTTTGTATCAGGTTGTTAATGTACCTTAAGAGTCTAACGCAGATGGCCATTTTATGCCAGTGGGGCTCGAAAATGATTGAGCCACTTGGCCCCTTATAATTTGTGGTATGTCATCCTGGTGGCCTCCAGTATCTGTTGATTTGATTGGCCATCATCCATCATGGTGTGTCATCCTTGGGCATTCATCGTTATCTGACATCGGTCTGCCCTCTTTCGTCAGTTGTCTGGCTTTTCCATTCTGGACAATCCATTTCGTTTCATTAGGACACACCATCCATGCCCCTGGATGGAATGAGGTGACAGTTTTGGACAGAACGGATGACAGACTGTCATTTCCACTTGCCTTAGTCATGAATGACTTGTTTAAATACCCATTTCAAGAAGTTGAATCCATTATGAATGACGGATAGAACCCTGGGGGTTCCATTGTGATATGCTTTAGATAGATCGGAAATGATCAACAGGGGATAGTAAGAGGGAGAAGGAGATTGATCTAGAGGGGGAGAAAGAGATTGAGAAGTTGGAGCTGGCTACAGACTTGACGAAGGTGTGGACGATCACTCAGAGAGGGGGTCTGGAGATTGGGATGAGGGAGAAACACTGACGTATGAGATTGATAACTCCAAGAGTATCGGAAGAGATGTTGAAGCTTTCCACCAAAATGATCACGAAAATAGTGCGGGCAAGCTAAACAATGTGAGAGAAGAGTAATCCAAATGCTTCACTTGATTGCAGCTAAAAGAGCCAGATATGGTGAATAGGAACAATAGAGAGAACGTGGAGGAGGGTTGGACAGGGAATAGGAGGGAAATAAATGGCGGAGCAGGGCACCTCCTTCTCCCCTCTGGCCGCAGTGCATCCGCATTCCAGCCTCAGCCGCAGCTGCCGTGTAACTGCTTTCTTGAAAGACAAATCTCGCTCCAGCTGCTGCCCCCATTATTTATAGGCTGCTCACCCTGTGTGCCCGGGCTCACCAGGCCCTTTAGTAGCACGGGGACGATACGTTGTTGAAAAGAATGTATCATAGAGTAATTTCAATACATAGTCTGCACTAGGGTTCCATTGCGGCTTCCAATGGGGCCTGCTGGGGCTTGATGGGGGGGGCCGCATGGAGGGGCTGTTCCTCACAGTATTATGGGCGATATGGCTGCTCTGAAATGAGGTTGTGTTTTAAAGGGAAGAGCTGTGTCGGCAGGCAGCGTCCTACATGATGTGGAGCCTCATTTCATATGGTTTTCTGATGGAATGATGGTTGGGTTGAAGACCATTTTGGTCAGTCATTAAATTTGGGTTGATCAATGTTCTCAGATGATTTTCCTGTTCATCCAGAAAAATACATAATCTGCCCAAATGAAGGGAGGGCTAACCCTATTCAAAGGAAGAGCATACAGGCCTTGGGACAAGGGTCATACCAAAATCCCCAAAAAATACCAGAAATATCCTTGAAGTGGGGCAAGGGTCGTATCATAGTCACAAGTACGATACATGAGCCAATACGTCTTATATGATAGATGCACCTAAAGACTTAGGGAGACTCAAGGAAAATGCCTGTATCAAAGAAAAGATACATGCCAGAGCTTGCAGGTTGGGAGAACGCATGACCTTTTTTGAAAGTAAAGTTATCTGCAACTAAGAGCAATAACGCCATGAAGACTCTCATTGAAATTCCCTCCTATATGCCAAAATACAGTTTTTAGGGACTACAAAACCTTCGGATTATTTTTTCCTTTCCGGAAATGTGTTGGCGTCCCAAATATAGCGTTAGGAACCAGTAAAAAGATATATAATATATTTTGTTGGATGAACAAAGATTCAAGAGAATACTCAAAGTCTCCCAGTGCTGATGTTCCTCTACAACCCTTGGGGTTCAAAGAAGAAACTCCTCGCTGCAGCACTCAAGACTCAATAATCAATTAATACCCTGTTGTTTTGATTCACCTTCCTCTTCCCTGTGTTCGCCAACCTCCTCTCCTGTTTAGGTTTTGACACAGCCCTAAAATAAAACACAGCAAATTAGTTCCCTCGTATTCCCTCCACTAGTTATATACACTGGCTTATACAAAGCGTGCCTAGTTCCATCTAGGTTAAGTTGGCCTTGGCCCGTCTATAGAGACACCTCTAAAAATAGAACTAGTTGGTATCTGATAACCTGTGGCCCACTTGTTATGGATAAAAAGAAAATTAGAAATGACTTAATGACTTAATGAAACAACACAAACTGGCTCCTGCAAATTGGGTATGGATATCATTCATGCCCATCTTCAACGCCACCTTCTGATATTGCGCGTCAGCTGTTCCTTTTGTGAAGATATCAGGTGCCTACTCACATTACCCCACATATGCCAGAGCAGTGACATTTGTATCAATATTCACTTTTATAAAGTGTCGGTCTATTTCAATGTGCTTGGTTCTTTCATGTTGAACAGGGTTTTATGCGTTGGCAATTGAAGATTGATTATCACAATGCAGCCGAATATCTTCCTGTTGAAGCAGCTTCAGATGTTTTAGTATGCCTTTCAGCTATAGAGTTTGACATATTCTTTGGGCCTCAGATAGAAACTCAGCTTCTGCACTAGACCTGGCTAATACCTTCTGTTTTTTTTTTTCTGCCAGGTGACTAAGAATCCCCCAATAAATGTGCAGTATCCAGGTGTGGACCTCTTGTCCACTATTGAGCTGTCATAATCAGCATCTGTATAAACCTCAACAGATAACCTCCAGTCCTTGTGAATAGAAGACACTTGCCAACTGTACCTTTTACGTGTGCAAGAACCCAACGAGCTCCTTGGAGATGAATCTTATAACTTGACTTAGAGAGCTGACTTAGGAGATATCCGGTGAGCGTGATGCAGATGGATCAACCTTCCTAATAACCTGTGGGATGAAGTTTTGTCAACCGGTGTACTATCTTCACCTTTACCATCCTCAGATTGATATTCACAAGCGTACTCTCAGGCTTACAACCAAGCATACTTGTCTCCTCGAGCAGGTCCATGAAGTAGTTATGTTGGGACACAAATGATGCTGTTTAACACTATACTTCTGAACATCATCCCTGAGTTCCTTGATGGTATCCGATTATAAATAATCTCTCCCCATGTCAGGACTAAAAATGCCAGTATCCACTGCTAGATTGGGGCCTCATTTGCTTTCCAAGTTTTATGCCAAGGAAGTTCTTTGAGAATTGGCTCATCTTTCAAGTGGCCTCCCACTATCTGTCTTTCAAGATAGCTCACCATTTTGCTCCATTTGAACATGTTCAGCCAATGAAACGTGACCTGAATATCTGGAAGCACCACTGTGCTGCCACTGTAGTCGCCACTGGCCTCATCAGTATTTGAAACCTCTGAGTTCTCCTTGTTCTTCGTCATGGCTGGAGCTGATACACCTTTCAGCCTCTTTTAGTGTCAGTTGAAACAGAGGCAAATACACAAACATGTGGTATGCAGAGAAAAATAGATATCTGAAGAAAACATTGAAAGTCAAGAAGTATCGCTTCACAAACTGGTGATTGATGATTTTGGACAAGCCACCCAGATCCTTTGGGTTTATGGTACCTTCCCTACATATTCTGCATTGTTGAGGTCAGCTGATGAGGGTGGGTAAACAACTTTTCAATGGTGAAACATCCAATGGCGGCTCCATACTGGGACAAGTGATCAAAACTAAAAAGCTGACGGGAGACAATTTTTGAGGTTGGCTCCTGCCTGGGAAAGAGGTGCACACCCATCATGGAATTCATTTATTTTGTAATTTTGTGTTCAATGGAGAACTCATTTACTCCGTAACCTTTTATTTTGATCACAGCTGGGTCGGTTGGTGAGTCACCCAAACGAGAAAGTGGCTTCTCCAGGAAGTCGGTCTCGGTGAACGGCATGGTGCTGTTACGGCGCTGCTACGGTAGTGCTGCGGCTGCGGCTGCTGTGCGTGCGCGACGGCTTCGGGCTGCGGCTGCTGTGCGTGCGCGGCGGCTGCGGGCTGCGGCTGCTGTGCGTGCGCAGCGGCTGCGGCTGCGGCTGCTGTGCGCTTGCGGCTGCGGGCTGCGGCTGCTGTGCGTCTTGTGGCGGCTGTAGGTGGCGATGTCAAACCCTAGGGAAGGAGCTCTGGAGCTCTGATACCATGTTGGGGAAGAGAAGAAGAAGATAATGATATAACTTGAACAGAGTACATGTAAGGGTATATGTACCCTAAGAGGGAGAGAGGATAATAGGGCTAATGGGCTTATAGAATAGGGCCCATTAGCCCATGAGGGATAGTCTATCACTAACAGTCCCTCATATCTTTTTGAATGATCAGCTGTCTCATTGTTCCTATGCCCGAAAAAGTAACGTGGAGAAGAGGAATCAACTAACAATCAAGGTTCTGACATTACGAGGAATAACCAATCAATGAAGGTTGTGAAGTAAATGGCCCCAAGAAGTAGAATACAAAGGGAAACTCTGTTATGAGTAATCAGATATGAAAGATCTCCAGAGTCCTATCTCATTTCTATTCTAGTGGCTTGACCAAAGAATGCAAGCAAGGTATCTTGCTGACTTTCTTTCAGAACCTCTTAGTAGCGTGCGTCGGCAGCAAGGTTCTGAGGCCATGTTACGAAGTCAATTCACAATATGCGACTTAAGAAACAAAGAAAAACTAGACCATATATTTAGTACAAGAGTTGAAAGCGACTAGTCACTTCTGACGAAGCTTGCTGCCGTTTACAAGCGGGAAAACTACCAGTCATGAGGGATGCTCATGACTGCCTAGAGAGTTTCAGTCACTTGACAGAGGAGGCTGAGCAGATACAATAGGCGGGTGACATGAGCAAGACTCCCAGCCAAAGACTAATGATAAGTGGTCTCGCGGAGCTTTCAGAGAAGGGTAGACTAGTGTGTAAGCACTACAATGAACCGGGCGAACCCTCAGATGACCCATCTAAGATTAGGGGGGACTTTTCCTTAAATCAGAACCTTTGACTCTTCCACAGACTTATACATGTACCGAATGTTCAAATGGGAAAGTGAACTCCTGGGTCTGTTTCTGCAATAACTCCGAGAAATCCTTTCTTTCTTTTGTTAATTATTATATCGACGAATTGAGCTGGCTTATCTTTAAGTTAGATGTTCCAGACTCTTGTCAACTCGCCCTTGTCCAGTACCCCAACCATTGACTTTATTCATGTTGACCATTCTGAGTGGGGTTCGATTCATAAAAAACGGAGGGATAAGTCTAACAGGACAAGCAGCCGGATAATGCGAAAGGATGACACCCAGACTCTTCATTTGATCTTGTCTTGCACTCTGATACCCTGTTGTTTTGATTCACCTTCCTCATCCCTTTATTGGCCAGCCGCTTGTCTTACCTAGGGTTTGATATAGCACTAAAATAAAACACCACAAAAAAGTAATCTCATATTCCCTATGGCTGTATATACACTAGCTTATACAAAATGGGCCTGGGTCTGTCTAGAGAGAAACATCTTAAAATCAAAATAGTGGGCCACATATTTAACCTGTGGCCCGCTTACAACCGATAAAACGAAAATTAGAAACAACTAAAAGAAACAATACAAACTAATGTACCCATCTTTACCTGGACTCTTTATTAAACATCCTAACGTACCCTTTTCGTAATTGTTCAAAAGGCCTGCCCAACTCTCCCATCCCTTCACGGTAAAGCTGCTATCACGTTAAAAAAGTTTAGTGTAGCATTACCATCACTGATTTATTTATTTTCATTTTTAGCATCAAATAGTCTTCTCACCCTCAAAAGTTCAAAATGTTTCGTATATTCTGATGAGTTTGATATCAAAATTAGGTCTATGACATGGGAGACCTTCAAGATACAGCTTTTCTTAATGCTGTTGTAAAGGTATGGTCTCTTAATCTTTTTTTAGCTCAAGGATTTGGTGCTTTCTTTAACAAGACTCTGAAATTATAATCTGATGATTTATAGTTTCTCTGTTGACAAAAGGGTATCTATAATTTTTAAAAAATGGATGTTTTCATGATCAGCTTCTACCAATACAATAAAGAACTTTAAATAATTCTGCATTTCCCCATTGTGAATATTATAGAACCCGAGACTGAAGATGCCACGACTTTCTGTCGTATTTAACTGTGCGAAGGAATAAACTGTGGCTTCTTAATGATGTAGCTGTTGAATGGGTTTCTTTCTTTTCTCTCTTCAGTCTCTATGTAATAGGCCACTACGATGGGCCCATTTTAGACTCTCACTCCTCCTCACAATAAGTACCATATAATGAACTCTAAATCATTTTCATTTTTTTTTTTTGAACTATAACAAGGGATGAAACACCCGACGAAACAGTGAACCTCCCGTCAGGACCTTACAGGCCCTTTACATGCTTATCAGTCACCATCAAAACCTCCCGTCACTTCCTGTCGCTCGCAAGGACCATGCTGCCTTAAGTCCTTCTGCTTCATGTATAGCTGCATCGGTAGAAGCCCTTCTTCCTCTGAACAACACCTTGTTTCTATGCAACCAGATGGCCCACAACACAGCTAGTGCTTGGCCCCCTTCCTTGTTTCTTCTTCCCACGTAATTCTGTGCCGAATCCCAAAAGGCCTGTTCAGATGTCACCTTCAACCTTGAGAGTAACTGGCTGGCCCAAACTGTACGAGTAAAGGAGCATTCAAAGAAAAGATGGTTGCAATCTTCTTCCCCATTCAAACACAGCACGCATTGCGACGAAGTATCTGGGTATAACTTTTTTCGAAAGACTCTTGTCATTAATCTTTTCCTAGCTAGCAGCCACCCAAAAAACTGCACCTTCAATGGGACTTTTTGGCGCCATATGAACCAGCATGCGCTGACTAGTGCCATGTCTTCCTCTTGCCCCCTTCGGATCATCGCATAATTCTTATGGGCCGAGAAGGGGCCATTTGTCCATGTCCAACTATCTCGTTCTCCATCTTCCGGTCGTAACTGAAATAGGGATTGCTGCATATCTATGAATTCCGACACACGCTGGTCGGATAAGGCACCTTGTATGATCGGGTTCCACGCGTCCTCCCAGCAGTCACGCACGTGGGCATTTTGATCTTGGGCAAGTGCATACAGTCGAGGGAATATCTGACTAAGGATGCCCCATGGTGACCATGCATCTCTCCAATATTGGAATGTCTTCCCGTCGCCTAACTTGGCCGAAAAAAAACATTGCATTCTAGGAAAGGGCTGTCTCAGCCCTTGCCAGAATGGCGATGCTCCATGATACCTATCTGCCTTTCTGTCCCAATTCAGACCCTTACCATAGATGTCACGCAATAAATTGATGACCAAGTTCTCCTGTGGATTCAAATTCTCTCCACCCATTTGGTTAGTAATGCCGAGTTCATGCTCTGCCTGTGTAGGACCCCCAGACCTCCCATCTTAATTTGGCGGCATACCTTATCCCATGCCACCATTGCCAGACCCCCTCTTTGTTCTGGCCCAGATCCCTCCATAGAAAACGCCTCATCATGCCTTCTATTCTCTTCCCCACTCCCGCCTAAGTCATTTTCATAGTTGAGCCTCTTTCAATTCTAGGTTTCTTTAGTAGCTATCAGCAAAGGGCCCATGAGAATATTTGATCATTCGCTTGAGCTTGAGTCAAATGGAACTATGGGCAAGATCTGTCCAATAGATATTGAAATTGTCTACCAGTACTCATTTATTAAGATTTGTCCTATTTCCCTTTCCTCTTGGCTACCCATAATTGATGTTATACTGGATATCATTTTCCCTTTTTGGCATTTTTTCATCTGCATTTTCTTTTTTGAACCCAAAAAGAAATCTTCAAATTTGATATCCGATTCTTCCTTCTTATTTCCGTAGTCTTGTTTTTATTCTTCTTACATTCATTAAAGTTTTGTCATGTGGTTAATGATACACACCATTTAGGTGGGGTAAATGGTGGCAACTATTTCTTGGGCTGTCAAGGGTATAAATATCTCATCACTTTTTTGAAAGAAATAAATATATTCATCATGTTTCTTCAAAAAAAAAAAATATTCATCATGTACTGAAGGGGAAGGGATTGCCCTCTTTTACTCCCTTTTCCCCTGTTTATTGTCTTATTATCAATGTCCTCTGCGGGATTGTGGTCAGTTATTGGCTCCAAGACTATTGCCTTTTATGGACTTTTCAAATTTGATAACCTTTGTTTTGTCCTAATCATGCTCGTTATTCCTCACTACCTAGGTTTATTGCACCCATACCCAACCTGATTACTCGCTTCCGTGGCAAAAGCAGAGGCAGTACACCAGTACGGGAAGGCATGGAACCTTTTATCATTTGTTTTTCTTTTATAACTTTATGTTTCTGTACCTTGTTGGATTTCTTTTACCATCACAGGTTATGCTAACACCTGTGTTACTTGGTGATCCAGTGCCTTCATGATAGGTGATGGAAAACTTTTAACAAATGCACATTGTGTTGAGCACTATACGCAGGTGAATTTCCATGCAGGACAAATATTATTTCAATGTCATGAGGCCTGATTTTTCTCTTTCATGAGTACCAGTTTTTCTCCTTTTTCTCGTTTATTACCATTCTTTCTCCTTTATGTTATCACCTTTTCTCATTTATGAGTACATTATGTATTTTTTGTAGTCCTTTTCCTTAAAAACGTTTCAAAATAAATGATAATGGCCCTAATCTCCTTTCTCTGGAACCTTGCTCTAATATGGTCAATTTTATGAAAATTTTTTGTCAACTTTGAGGTTATGAAGAGTTGAGATTCTGTTGTCTGGGGTTGTGCGAAGAGAAGTTATTGAGTTCAGGTGATAGTCCATGGGTGCAACAAAAAGCTTTCAGGCCCACTTGTTCCAACTTAGTCCCTTGTGTGAACCTTATTTAAGTGCATAAAGTAGACTTTATCATTGAGGGGGAAAACCTGTGTACTGGAGTTGACCACCCTAGATCAATAGGACTCTTTTGGAAAGAACTGTATCTTTGGTTTTATCATCTATTGGACATGATGTCCTCTCCAAAATATCTGTGTACATTTTGTTCTTCAGAATGCTTTTGAGGAGCGACAGGTGTTTTTGGTTGTTGAGACCTGTAATCCTGGAGGGATGAGAGAAGATTTTGAGGAAGAAGGATCGTGGGCAAGAATCAACAATATTTACTCGTGGAAAAACAGTATCGTTACAATCGGGGTTACATTGGCTTTATAGCCTCTTAAACAAAGGAAAATGACCGTTGGAGTCCAACGGTCATCTTATGACCATTGGAGTCCAACGGTCACATTTGTGGCTGCTTATTAGCAGTCACTAATGGGCACTTGAAGGATGCTTATTAGCAGACACGGCTTCTTTGACTGATTTTGGAACCGACACGGTCATGAGTGCTTGAATTATTCTATTATACTCAGGAGAAATCTGAGTATATGAAACATAGTTGCCAATTGGATACCGCTTTGTCTGTGTGCATGCCCGAACACCCTTGCTAACGGCAATAGACCAGCCATTGTTGCTGGGAATATCTTCACAAACTGTTTCGTCATTACTTGGAATACTCTCTGAGACATCAGGCTGTTCCTCCTCCTGAATAGGACTGGAAATCTGACCTGCAGCATGCTGTTGACCAATGTTGGATGGTACAGGTACTTCTTGATGCCCATTGTCGCCAAGCTCCTGAACCACGGAGTCAAGATTTCCATCCGACCTGCTCTCTGAATCATAAAACATCCTTGCCTCATCAAAGGAAGCGTCTGCTGTAATGTAGAGTCGCTTTGAGCTGGGATGATAACATCGGTATCCTTTTTGAGTAGGCGAATAACCCAGGAATAAACACTTTAGGGCCCTGGGATCCAACTTTCCTGCATGGTGAGCATGTACATATACAATACAACCAAATATCTTGGCTGGCAGATTAGTCCTTAGACATAAATGAGGAAATTCAGAAGACATAAGATCAATTGGGGCAGAAAAATTCAGGGTTCTGGATTTTTTTTTGAGGAAAATAGAGAGAGTCCCCCAGAATAGGGACCCCCCGTTGCCATTGATATAATGACATAGAAAATCAAGTCATGCATTACAAGGGGGACGAAATCAGGGGGCCACAGCCACCTCTCTTCCAAAAATTTGCCAATCCCCTAGCGTCGTGCAGAATAGCATCGACGGAGGGAGGCCTCCCCTTGAAGATGACTTCATTTCGGTGTAGCCATATCGCCCAAAGGTGGGCGAAGATCCGTTGCCACTCCGGCTCCCGGCGGAACAGCCCACCACTGATGGAGTTCCAAAAGTCCTCTTCAGTAGCGGGGTCAACGCTACCCACCCCGGCTGCCTGCCACACAGCCCGGGCCGTCGGGCATCGGAAGAACAGGTGGCCACAGTCTTCCACCGCCCTGGAGCATAGGAGACATTGGGCAGTATTCCCGGGTACCAGCGTTGACGGAACTGTCGCGTCACCAGTCTACGCCGCAAGAGAAGCCAGCCGAAGATTTTCACCTTCAGTGGGATTCGCCGCCTCCACAGTTTTCGACTTCGGGGTATGAGGGAGCGGTCTGCTGGACTCCCCTGTCCCCGCAGAATGCGGTATGCAGTTTTGGCCGAAAAACTGGCTCCTCGCCACTCCCAGGTGTCCCGCGCCCCTTCTTGCGGCTGCAAAGAGGCAATCAATCGCTGTAACTGGAGGAAGTCTTCCATTCGTTGCTCGGAAAGATGGGCAGGTAATGTTGGGCACCACGCATTGTCCCACATCCCCCGAACCGGGGCACTGGGGGCGGGCGAGAGACCATATAATCTGGGGAATAGGTCTCGCAGGGGCCCAAGACCGGTCCAATCGTCCAACCAGAACCGAAGGCCGGTTCCATCCCCTAGCTTCGGCCGAAAGAGAGGCTGAGCCTTGGCGAAGACCCCCCTCAGCCCCCTGATGAAAGCGGAGTCCCCTCATAGGGGTGTAGCCCATTGCTCCCAGTCCATTCCCCTTCCGTAGCTGTCGTGCAGGACCGCCGTGACCTGATCTGATGGAGGCTGCATCAGTCGACGTACCCATTTGATCAGCAGAGCCATGTTGGTGTGCTGAATGTGCCTGACACCGAGGCCTCCCTGTGACGTGGGGAGACATACAGTGTCCAGCTGATGAGGGCCACGCCCCTCGATTCCCCTTGACTGGGCCCGCTCCAAAAAAATCGCCGCATGCAGCTTTCAAGCCTTCTCTGACGCTCACTGGCACCCCGAAGGCTGACATGAAGTGTAGATGAATCGCGGCTAGCACAGCCTTCACCAAGACCAGTCGCCCTCCTCGAGACAAGAGACGACCTCGCCAGCCTCCCAGCCGCTGTTCAACCCTCTCCACCACCGGTTGCCATTCCCGTGCTCCAACTTGGCCATCAGTGAGAGGCAGACCCAAATGCCGAATGGGCAGGGAGCCAATCGGCGTATATAGAAGTTGGGAGCACTGACACAAATCTTCTGGAGATAGCCCGATACCGACGAGTGTAGACTTGGCCCTATTCAGTTTGAGTCCAGAGAAATCGGAGAAGATGTCCAGCAAGATCGAGAGGTTCTCAGCCTCCTCCACCGATCCCTCGATGAAAAAAGTAGTGTCGTCTGCATACTGAAGGAGTGGGATCCCACTAGGCCAGCCAGGGGTGTGAAATCCTCTGAGCAGCCCCCTTGCACACAACCGTTCCGAGCACCGCGTCAAGGTATCCGCCGCCAATATAAATAAAAGCGGGGCCAGTGGACATCCTTGCCGGATACCCCTTTGGGGGTGGATCCAGCCCCCTTGAGGTCGGCCATTGACTAGGACTGCAAAAGTGCTGGTCGCTACGCAGAGCTTCATCCATCGCACCCAAACCTCCGGGAAACCACGCTTGCGCAATACATTCCAGAGATATCGCCAGTCAAGCGTATCATATGCCTTGGCGAAGTCCACCTTCCACATAAATCCGGAGGTGCCTGTTCGCCTCCAGGCCGCAAGAATTTCCTCTGCCACAACCACACTCTCCACCATGTGTCTACCCGGGACAAAAGCAGATTGAAGAGGGCTCACTAAGTAGCCGATTACCTCGCGGAGTCTGTTGGCAAGTACCTTGGCGATGATCAGGTATATCGAATTGGAGAGAGCGATGGGCCTGAACTCTCCCACTTGTTCAGCTCCCGGACATTTTGGGATAAGCACGATATAAGCTTTGTTCAACCGGTCCATCTCGCAGGTACCATTCCGGAATTCCTCCAAAGTCGCCATGACCTCCGGACCCACCATATCCCAGCACTCCTTGTAGAAGAAAATTGGCATGCCGTCTGGTCCCGGAGCCCCTTCAGCATTCAACCCACGAATGGCCAGCTGAGCCTCTTCAGTTGAGAAAGGCTCGATTAGCTTAGTTCGTTGCTCTTCCGAGATCCTGGGTGCGTCGGCTCCAGACCACTTCCATTTGTTACGCGGTCCCCGACGGTAGAAAGCCCGAGTGGTTAGCTAGGCACGTCCAACCTCCGTCTGGCGCTGACCACTGTCCCCTCCACCCGTAAATGGTTGATCTTGTTCATTCTTCGTCTCCCACTTGCTGCTTGATGGAAGAAGCGGGTATTTGCATCCCCTGCCGCCAGCCAAAGCTGCCGTGATCGCTGTCGCCAGTCCATTTCAGTCTTTAAATCCTCCTCAGCCACTACGTCCCGATGGGCTTGACGCGTCGCCAACTCCTCCGCTGATAAAGGCCGGCTATCCTCCTCTGTGTCCCATCGTTGCATCTCCGCAAGAGCAGCGTCCCTGGTTTGGTTCCGGTCCTCGCGAATCTTCCGGCGGAAGTCGATGAGGTGTGGGCGGAGCCCTGTCAGCTTAGTAGCCAGCCGTGCCGACGCTGATCCGATAGCAGGAACGGTACCCCACCACTCGGCAACTCGCCTCTTGAAGCACTCCTCTCGTAACCAGGAACGATCTAGCTTGAAATAGGGGGGCTTTGCAGTTCCTGTTTGTGCCTGCCAGGAAATAGGAGTATGATCAGAAATAGGGCGGGGTCGGGACGTGACCTCTGCGAGCGGAAACATCTCCAGCAGCGCGATGGAGCATAGGAATCGATTGAGCCGAGAGCGCGCCAGAGGGCCTGCTGCGCTTCGCCAGGTGAATCGTCGGTCCGAGGGCCCCATTTCTTGAAATCCACAGTTGGCCAGTAGGTTCCTGAACTCCGCCGAACCTGGGTCCATCCCCCCCAAGCCATTCGGACTGTCCTCGGCCGCCACAGTCACATTGAAATCACCACCAATGAGAATCGGGAGCTCCTGGAATTTGTGGGCAAAGGCGTAGATATCTTCCCACAGTTCCCCTCTTCGCGAGGCCGGTGGTCCGTAGGCCGAGGCCACCACCCATGTCCGCCCGTCCTCACGGTTGGACAAACGGGCCGCAACCACATGCCGCCCTTTCCACTCCTCCAGCTTATCAAAGTCCTCCGCCCTCCAAGCCACTGCAATACCCCCTGATCGGCCAATTGCATCACCGGTTACGTGTGCTCCATCACCCCCCCGGCCGAGGGCGCCCCACACTTGGGGTAGATCCTGCTCTAACATAGTCTCTTGGATGCACACCACCTTTGCCCCCCATTCATTGATATATCTTCCCACTACTCCTCGCCTTCGCTCGTCACGGAGGCCTCGCACGTTCCATGAGAGGCAATTCATGGGGAGGCTACCGTGGCGCCCTCTACTGTCGAAGCCATCATAGCTCCTGCTGCCTCCGCAATCATTCTCGTCTTGGGATGTTCAACACGTTCTGGCGCTGTCCCCTGGGAGCTGGGCTCAGCCGCGATAGGGGCAGCTGGGGAGGTGGCCCCTTCGTCTGCCATGACACCTTCCCTTGTTGCTTGAGTCCATGCTTCTCTCCCCTCCGATGAGTCATTCTTGGCTGCTTGCTCAGGAGTTGCATCGCGCGTTGTCGGAGGATTGCGCCCCAAATTTTGAATGAGCGAAGAAACGCTCTCGGAGCCAATCGTGGAAAGCGCCGCAGACTTTTGCCTCCACTCTGTTCGGCCTGCCTGAGGCCCTGAGGTTCCCCTGGTGGACCGTCCGTCCCCTTCGATGCCTGTGGGGGGGTTCCCGACCATCACAAAGTTGGCCGATCGAGGAAGAGGAGGAGGCGGTGGGACCACCAAGAGCTGGACAACCGGGGCCCCTGGGGCCGCCTCGCATAAAACCGACGTTGTGGGGTTCCACTTCAAGCACTGTGATTAGAGGGTCTCCGCTCTCCAGCCCGGTGGATATAATCCGGCGAAGGCGAGCAAATTTTCGCACCATATGGGCTGCGTGTTCCACTGAGCGATATCCGAACGGAATGCCATGAGCCTCCACCAAGATTGTACCGTTCTTTATCTTGCATCCCCCGTCTGTCTTTTTGACTCCCCGCCATTTGACTGTTCCTTGCGCCGGCATCTGCTGGTGCCATCCACAGATGTTTTCTCTTGCTGCCCGAGGCAATCTTCTAATTAGGAATTGTTTCTCGTCCACCATTTGGAGTTCCGCCTGAAAAAGCGGGGCATAGTGTTCCGCCAAACCTGCTTGAACTGCCTCCAATGTCGGAGCGCCTCCTTGAACCTCCCCGATGAGAGAGGTGACTCTGAACTCCGTGAAACTTCTCGAGTCAGCACGGCCTCCCAGCTTTAGGTGCATTGGGCACTCGGATCGGCGGTGACCTGTGCGTCGGCATCGGCGGCAGATTACTGGATCTCTGCAGTCTTTTGCGACATGTCCGCGTCCCAGGCAACGGAAGCAACAGTTCTCGTTGATTCGTTCAAGCCGTCGCTTCTGTTGTGTGGAATGCTCTTCTCGCTGGGCAAATCGGGCTGTCAAAGGGTGCGCACCAGAGCCAGCCCCACGCGGAGCTTCTCGGAGTATGTCTGCAAAAGTACTCCGTTTGCCAGCGTCGGCCTCCGACCCCGCACGGCCTGGACTTCGCCGTTTGCCCGCCCGGTCATTCAGTCCGTGGCGCGGGGGGGCCCGCCAGGCCCTACGGCCATAGCTTTGGCTTCTTCGTCGCCAGGGGCTAGGACTCGGGCGTCTTCCACTTCCCATCCCTCTGGAGCCGATGCTAAGTCGGCACACTCTGGCAAGATGCCCCGGCTCGCCACACTCATAACACTTCATAGCCGACCCCACATGTCGCTCCCGAGTATGGCTACCTCCCCCATGAGACATCTCAACCCTCCATCCATTTTTGCCATCAAGCTCACGGATAGCATCAAGAGCATCCCTTCTGTCAGCAAATTCAACAAAAGCATAACCTGGAGGTTTACGGGCCACCCATACACTTCTCAAAGCGCCGTAGGCCCGAAACTTGTCTTCAAGCTCCCTTTTAGTAAAACTGGCGTCCAGGTTTCCAACGTATATCCGTGCCATGTATTTTGCACAATCGCGCCAAAGGAAACCCACAGCAGATCCTTCACGTCGGCGAGAGGGCCGCCCTGAACCGACCGGCAGCGTCGCCCCCAGTCCTTTCTTTCTTCTTCCTCGGGCGCTAGGGTTTCCGGTTCTCGCTCGAGCTCCCTTCCATGGCAGAAATCTTCATCACCCTGGATGTGGAAGCTGGGTCGGGAGCCGACGGAGAGGCTGGAGGAGGCGAGAGTTTTTGCAGCAGACGGCGGAGGGGGGGCCGTCGGCGTCGGTGACGAGGCAAGTGCCGACGACGAGTGGGCCACCGTCGGGGCCGACGGCGGAGATCGTGCCCGACGGCGGAGATCGTCAAGCTCCGGTGCCGACCAAGATGAATTCTCTGCGGGGCCGTAGCCCGGAAAATCCTCTCTGCAAAAATCTAACTTATGAAGTCAACTACTCTCTGCAAAAATCCTCTCATCAAATCCTCCACCCCTACCCCGTCCTTCAGGGTTCTGGATGCTGTTTGATTTATAAGATGTGTGGCCGTGGCAACTGCTTCACTCCAATATTGTTTGGGACAGTTTCTTGAAACAAAAGGGCTCTGGCCGCAGACATGATATGGCCAATTTTCCTCTCAGCGAGGCCATTCTGCTGAGGGGTGTTCACACACGAGGACTGATGCACAATTCCCTTATCTCCTAGATACTTTCTTACTTCTCCAGAAAAGTATTCTTTAGCATTATCGGTTCTCAGCATTTTGACTTTTTTGCTAAACTGAGTATTATTCATTTCGCAAAAGAGTGTAATGATTGATGGGACCTCAGATTTGGATTTCAGTAGATATACCCACGTATATCTAGTGAAATCATCCACAAACAGAACAAACCACCTGTGCTGGAAGAGACCAGTGGTGGAACAAGGCCCCCATACATCACTATGAACACATTCAAATGCAGCGGAAGATCGATGATTTGAGGCAGGAAAAATGGCTCTTTTGTGTTTAGCAAATTGGCAAGACTCACAAGTCAAATTGTCAATAATGATCCCCTTAAACAGATTGGGGTATACATGTTTCAAAAGAGGAAATGAAGGATGTCCTAGTCTCCTGTGGAGGAGGATGATCCGTTCTTCACTCTGGGTGTTGTAGGCCACCTTTTGGCAATCATCCTCCTCCAGGCCGTCTATTAGAAGAAGTCCCCTTTCCCTTCTAACAGACGAAATCTTCTTCCCGGTGTCCTTTATGCACAAAAAACAGGAATCGGAGTCGAGGATAAATCTCCATCCAGTATCAACAACTAATTGTGTTAGGGACAGTAAATTCGCTTTTAATTCAGGTACGTGTAAAACATCATTTAGTAATACTCCTTTGATAAAAATGGTCCCTCTTCCTTCAACTTTTAAAATCCCACCATTAGCAGTGAAAACCTTATGATCACTGGAAACTAATTCATATGATTTAAAGAGGGATTTTCGGGGTGACATGTGATCCGTCGCCCCTGAATCCAAAATCCAAGACGATGCTATGGGGCTAATATTATTGTAGGTAGTGAAGGCAAAGTGCTCACCTGATCTGGCCAATGATGTGGAGCTTATCCTCTGCAGAATTTTATTCATCATAGATTGAATGATCTTTTGAATTTTGCCCCCATCATTGCTCTTCTTGGTGGAGGGATTTCCCCCTTCACTTGCAACATAGGCCTTTTTCTGGTCTCTGGGCACCCAGAGACCTTTCCGGATCTGCTCCTCCTTCCAGGCCAGTTTCCGGCAGTCCTTTTTCAAGTGGCCTTCCTTCCTGCAATAGCCACAAACAAGTGGTTCTGGTGGATTACCTTCTTTTGGAGTCGCTTTAGGGGTCTGTGGAGGAGGCGCTGCAGAGCTTGAATTATTCCGAGGCTCACCCCTTTTAGCTAGGTGAGCTACAGAGGCAGGAGTAGTGGACTCTTCATCCTTAAGAATCAATTTTCTCCGACGTTCTGCTCCTTGCAGTTCGGAGATAGCTTCTGCTAGTGTCGGAAATCGTTCTTGATGTAGCAGTTGACTCCGTAAATTTTCATATTCAGAATTTAAACCCATCAGAAAGGTAAGCGTTCTGAACTTCACTTCTCGGAGGTAGGATGGTGAATTCTTATCTCCAGTGGGCCAGAGGAGGTCCAGTTCCCTCCAGATGGCCTTGAGCTTTGCTGAATATGAAGATATAGACATGCTGCCTTGCTTCAGTGTCCTTTCTTGTTCCCGGAGGTCGAAGACGCGGAAGTCGCTGTGGGTTTCTGCACAGGATTTATTAATCTCTTCCCACAGATCCCGAACACAGTCTATAAGGAGGTAGTCGTCTCTTTGTTCTTCTTCCATATTTCGTATCATCCAGTTTACAATAAATGCCTCTTCCGACTCCCAAACATATAATTTTCGATCATCCTCTGCAGGGGCATCCTCAGTTAGATGTTTGCCCAAATATGCAGCTTTGAGGGACCTCTGAGCAAGAGTGACCCATTTTTGCCCATTAATCCCATTATAT
This sequence comes from Wolffia australiana, assembly GCF_029677425.1. Taxonomy (NCBI): domain Eukaryota; kingdom Viridiplantae; phylum Streptophyta; class Magnoliopsida; order Alismatales; family Araceae; genus Wolffia; species Wolffia australiana. The sequence goes on along the minus strand of NC_135853.1, from coordinate 7,134,809 downwards.
TTCATATCCAGATCGGGTAAGATCAACCTGTTCTGGATTGTAGTATCAGCTTCTTTGGTAGTAGATATAGAAGTTTCTAATTCCTTTCCAACATCTTGGATCGGGATTTACCTCCCATAGAGTCTTGACAACTGGGGAATGAAACTGGATGAAGAGAGAATTACCCAACAGAGCAGTTGATGATTACTGCTAGAAGGAAACAAATGTGCCGAATGGATACGGCCCGCAGAAAAAATCCCGCCGAATGAATATGGCACTAACTGAAAAATTTCTGTCGAATCTCCTCTTGAAGAAAGGAATAGTCGCCGAATGGATACGGCCCACCAATAAGGGACTTTCGTCGAGAGGAGAAATTCGCAAAATTTCAGAACTCGCAATCACGAGTTTCTTCAGCACTTGCGATCGAGATCGCAAAAAACCACGGAAGAAGGTTTCACGACCGGAATCGGAATGATTTCCGTCGAAACCGAAAAAACGATCGAGCAATCCTTAAATACTGACCAGAGTCGAAATGATTTCCGCCGAAGAACAGTTCCCGCCAGAGAATCGATTTCCGCAGGAGAACGTCGGAGAGTGATTTCCGCGGGAGGACAATTTCCGCCGGGGGATCGATTTCCGCGGGAGAACGTCAGAGTGATTTTCGCAGCCTTTGATCCTTCGAAAAAAAAAGATGTCTATGATCCTTGCTCTGATACCATGTAATCCTGGAGGGATGAGAGGAGATTTTGAGGAAGAAGGATCATGGGCAAGAATCAACAATATTTACTCGTGGAAAAACAGTATCGTTACAATCGGGGTTACATTGGCTTTATAGCCTCTTAAACAAAGGAAAATGACCGTTGGAGTCCAACGGTCATCTTATGACCATTGGAGTCCAACGGTCACATTAGTGGCTGCTTATTAGCAGTCACTAATGGGCACTGTCTTGCTGGGCCGTAGGGACATGTGATGCCCAATGGGCCTGTTGAACTAACATGTTGAACTAACAAGACCCAATTTTTGAAGAGATATTCTGGAGATGTTGTGTGAATCCAAATTATTAAGCAATCACCATGTTGAGTTACAGGATATTATGCCGTTCAAGGGTTCTTATTGGTGTTTGGGGGAGACCAACATGATCAGGATGTATGCCAAATAGAGCCAATCGGAGGGCCCCAAGTGCGGGGGGATTTTGGTTCTTCATATCGGGAAATGGGGTTGTAGTAGGAATTGGGGCACATGTGACTGCACTTATACTTGGAAGGGCACTGATGTTCACAATACACTCTCTTGGCTGGACGGATCCTTGTTTTTGGTGGTACTTTTGGAGCATTTCTAGAAGACAGACGTGCAATGGTTCCTAGACCATCGTTGGACCATTCTTTGATTGTTTGGCAAACACATGATGGATAGGACTTGGCGGTGGTAGGAAAGTTCAAAGAAGAGGTGGTGAGATGGTGGTGGTCACAATCCGGACAGGGATGGCAATGACAAGGCTGTGTAAGAAAATTGAAGGGCTATAGAGGCACCTCATTGGGTCCAAGAAGTAAATGGCTTATCAAGATAAAGCAGATGAACTATCTGAAGGCTGTAAGAGTTTTGTTGAAAGATAAGGTAAGGGAGAGTCCGGGGTGTGGATAAGTGGTCGTTGATGAAGAAAGGAAGGTGGAGATGAATTGCGGACAGCGATCAATGCAACTGTGGCTGAGAGTGGGTGACACTTACACAATCTCATGGCAAATGCAGGAGGCAAACAAGTCAGATATTGAGGCTGCAGGCGGGAAATCAGGAGTATGTCAGGACTTAGACAGTTGTTCAAGCTCTAGCTAACCACTTTTGGACTTTTCCGCGGGAGGGGAACAGTGCCAGTGTAGCTGGGGACAACCAGGGTCGCACAAGAGTTGCAAGTGGAGCTAGCAAGGGAGACCCTTCTCAGTGGACGAGGTTTGGGCAGCCATCAAGGGTTTGAATTGAGAAGGGGCTGCAGGATCGGATGACTTTTTAGTGTTTTTCTTCAGTAAGTTCTGGGACTTTGTTGAGACCGAGGTGATGGCCACTTTGGAGGAGTCAGGAGAGGTAATTATGCCATGAAGAGAACCAACATATCACACTTCTTTCTTCTGCCAAAATGCCAAAGATGCATTTAGAGTTGAATTTTTTTTCCATCTCGTCGTCCAATTCCAGCTGCCTCATCATTGGGAAATTCCTGGCAAACAGGTTAGGGGTGGTGATCAGGGATTTAGTCAGATCGGTTGAATCATCCGTCATTCTGGGTAGGCAGTTGGTGGATGGCACAGCCATGGCTGGATAGATTGTAGCCTTGTGGAGGAGAAAGGGGAACATGGGTGTCATGTGGAAGGTAGATTTTGCACGAGCTAATGACCTCCTAAGCTGGGCTTTCTTATGGTCTTGCATGTGAGGCTTTCCCATGGAATATGTGGCCAGGGTTAGGAGATGCATTACCTTTCACTTTCCCATTTTCGGTAAATGGGCAAGCTAGGAGTTAGGCATTCCCATGTGAGACATTCTCACTTTCCCTTACCTCTCCCTTAACCTGGGGGATGAATACATCTGCAAAGAGGAGTTAGATAGGGATGTTCCTTTGCACCATTATTTTCTTCCTAGTGCTGGATGTTCTTGCTACCTGTATGATAAATGCATGCTCACACGACTTGATGAGGTGTTACCAAACGATGAGTTTCCTGGAGGGTATTTCGTTAGTGCAATATGTTAATGATGCCATACTCTTTATGAAAGGCTCCCTGGATCAAGCTAGGAACCTTTCCTGGCCACTGAATCTATTTTCAGGTTTTTTGGGTCTCCAAATTATCCGTACCAAATCAGCTCTTGTTGGGTTTGGGTTATTGCAGGAGGAGGCGGTCCAATACTCTAAGGCCATGGGGAGGCTGATTCAGGCATTGCCCATGCAATATTTGGGCCTACCATTGATGAGGGGTAGACTTTCAATCACGAAGTTGGCCGGCCTGGGTAGTGTCGAGGGGGAGGTCTGGTGCCGGCCCAATCAATGCTTTCTGTGATCCTCATATTCTATCTCAGCCTTTAAGCTACCTGGGGGAGTTGCAAAGGTTTGATGCAAAGGTTTCTTTGGAAAGGCTCAAGGTCAGGGGAGGGTTGGGAGATGCCGCTGGTCTGTTGGGATTTGTGGAGGGACTGATAGTCTAGAGTTACAAACAGTGAACCTGGCATTTCTGACTAAGTGGGTGAGCAAGATCATGAGTTCCAGGGAGAATCTGGCAGTGAAGGTACTGAAGAACAACTATGGCAGGTGGCTAGACTGAGAGGTATGTGTGACTTCAGTCAGAGGGCCAGCGGCTAGGGCAATCTATGAAAGGATTTTGTCCTAGCTGTTTGCTCTTGCACAAGACTCTCTGGGTGACCTATCGGTCATGATGGTGATATTTTTTGCTACACTGTATTCTTTTAACCATATTAGACCTCTCAACCAGGGATATGATGACTGAGATTGGGAAGGTACCTGTTTTTCTGTATGTGGTGTTTATGGTAAGATCAGAGATGGATAGATTGAGGACAAGCTGGCGACCATTTGCGCGTGCAGCTTCATATAGAAGCAGAATGTTCCCGAGAAGATGTATATTTTTGGTTAGCTGCTATTTAGTTTGTGATGTGAGCTTTTAGGAGGAGACTAGTTCCTGACACTTAGGCAGAGTGTCTTCTGTGCGCAGGGGGCAGAGAAGACTGCTTACATATGCTCTTTGTGTGCCCATTTGCTCAGGAGGTTTGGGCCAGGCAGAAGATTCCATGCATTTTGGGCCTTTTTCAGGGTGGAATATTTAGGAGGTAGGCAGAATGGGGAAGGTCCTCACATTTTGTTGTGGAGGTTTGTTTCTCGGTGGTTTAAAAGGGTTTGGCCCGTCTCATAATAAATGTGTATATTTCTATTGTAGCAGGTTGATCACCGATCTAGGGTGATATTCCTTTAACCTTTCAAAAAAACAGCAGGACCGGGGAATAAGAAGATTTTGGGAATATGTGGATCTTGAAAACTTCATTGATAGGGCTATCCATAGGAATTATTTCAATAATTTTTGGTGGTTTCTCAAAACTCGTTGGGAACTTTGAATCAATTGGATTGACCTTCAATATCAAGGGCTTGCCCAAAGTGGTGCTTTCTGGATGTTCTGATTCTATAGTCCATTCACCTTTTTTATGCTACTTCAAACTGATTAAAATTTGGCCCTATCGAACTTTGGCTTGCTGCTCGTCTGATTTTCAAGCAAAAATATATCTGATGCTAATTTACTTAATAAATTTTCGGTTATCATTTTTCTCTAGCGACATTGTACTTTCTTCAGTATAAAATCAATAATATGATGCTATTTCAAAAAAAACTCCTAAGACACGCATTCATCAAATATTTCTCACATGATATGATGCTTTCAATGTGGTGATTTTTGAGAAGAAGGGACATCATGTCTTAAAACACTTAAGTTTTATTTTAGTTTTACTTGTTAAAAATTGATTAAATTAACTGCTCACGCTTACCTGATTTCGAAGAGTTTTTAGTCATAATTATTTTGAGTTCAGAATGTTATTGAAATATTTCCCTAACTTTTCTCACCAATCTAACCTGATAATGTAAATCACAATGTAGTGTTGTTATTTTTTACAGTACAATTTTTGGCTTTCTTTTGCATATTTAGGTAATGACGTTCTTAAATATCATTGTCTACTTTACCTCTACTCCCTAGGTATTTATTTTTATTTTTTTGAAATAACTCTCTAGGTATTTATTATTTTGTTGACTTCAGGTCAAGGTTAAAAGAAGGGGGGATGACACCAAATTTCCTGCCAAGGTATCTCAAATTCTGGTTATTCATATTTGAGTGGCCTTGGCACCTTTTTGTTTAACTATTGTAATCGCTGAATTTTTTGGTTTCGGTCAAGCTTCTACTTGATAATCGCTAATCCAATGAAAATTACTCGGGCTTGATGAAAGAATGAACTCTAGTTTTTATTTCACTCTTGGCTTTGATTATTCATGTGTGGAAAAAACTCTTTATTCCCTTATATTTCTATGTTTATTCCCTATGCTTCTTAAAAAAAACTTTATTCCCTATGGACTTCCAGGACGCTAGAAATAATTAGGCTACTGAAGTGCGCCAATTTAGAGTCAAAGAAGTTCACATTTCATTTTGCTTGTAAAGATGAAACTGAAATTTGAATTTCATTTTTCTTTGTCTAGTTTGGTCTATTTCAAGTCAAATACATTGTCAAATTGTTATGATCCTGGCGTAAGATCAGGATTGATAAATAATTCGAGTATGGAGACTTCAACAGAAATGCTGAATATAGAAATGTCGTAAAAGATCTCAATCCAAAGTAAGATCTGATAGTAGAGGTCCTGCCTTAAGAATTGGAAGCCACCATAGAATTGAAAGGATTTCTTGCCGAAAATATACTGAAAATAGTGATTCTCTCAAGAGTAGTTTGCCTTACTAGATAGGAGGAGAGAGAGAAGATACAACACCAAATGGAAAGCAATGACCGGACCAGTCCCTCCTAAAATACGCCAAAAACGAGCCAGATGGGCAACCTAAAAGAATGGCTGCCGGTAGACATCTTCTCTCCTTATTTATAGGGATGGACTCCCACCAGCTTTATTTAGAACCCACAAGCGCTAATTAGACCACACTGTGTAGTGTTGACGATGTCCTTGTGGAGTATGATAGGTCCTTGAAGGGATCTGATAGAAGATCACCTTTTTATGATCGGCATTTCGCCGTATTTTGTCTGTGATAAAAGAGAGGGTCTAGAATATTAGCTTATTGTTTTGCATCACGGCCATGAGAAATGTAGTATCAAGTTGTGTTAATTGTGTTTACTGATGCAATGCAGTAGTTTCTATTAGGTACATGAATACCACGTAACATTTCATGTGACTTTTAACCTTTTTTTGAAGAATATCTGCTTTTTTTAACTTAATTAGAAACCCATATCTTGTATTCATATCTATCCTGCAAATTTTTTGTTCAGAGTCGCTCGATTTATCCTTATTTAGCCATATAAGTACATGCACGGACTGTTGTTCTAATTGATATTTGGCTAAATACTTCCTCAGTGATCTGTTTATAGGTTTTAGCGAGAGGCCTTGAATGTGATCTTGCATTGCTGTCGGTTGAGAATGAGGAATTTTGGAAAGATGTTGAACCACTTCGGTTTGGCCGTTTGCCATGCCTTCAGGTTGGATTGGTTATCCTTCAGTCGCAGATTATTTTTAAATTATGTTTCTTTTTTGACATTAATTTAAAAGTCTTCAATGAAAAGCCCATCTATGCTCTACGGGGCTTACAGTTGAATACCGAAACTGAACCTGACATATCCTGCTTAGTCTAGTACGATAGAGAATTGCATTCATGGTTCTCCTTTGGTGAATAAACAATCGGGGTTTTCCTCTGAATGTGTTGGAATCTATTTTGCATAACCTTTTTGTCCTTGGATTCTTGTGTGCGTCTCTCATGCTTATATGCTCAGATAGAAGAAACTTCATAATATATATTTGGCGCTGTTATGCCAACTTTCTTTCCATTTTATTTTTCAGGACTCTGTAACTGTTGTAGGCTATCCTCTTGGAGGCGACACCATATCTGTCACAAAAGGTGTTGTTTCACGGATTGAGGTTAGTTTAAGCATTGGACCATTTCCCTGCTTTGCATAGTTACTTAATAAATATTATAGTTTCTTCTCATCCCTATTACGTTTTTTGGTAATAATAGGGTTTTAAAATCATTCTGTAATGAAGTTACTTGGCTGAACAACAAATTTGAAGAACCATAGACCTGAACAGAGACACCTGAAAATCGCGAGTTGATCATCCAAACTGATCAATCCCTTTCACAAAGCATCATAGCGAACTCAACTAATTCTCAATGATCTGTGGGAGCACTAAACAGAAAGTTTAATTATCTGGAAGGAGATACTGATAACGAATAATTGTCCCAGTGATTAATTTTTACTTCAAGGTTTAATTTATTATTTGATTTTTATTCTTCTTGTATCATCAAATACTGAATTAGTACTGTAGGCTTTGCTTTATAATTTTCTGAATTTTTATTCTTCTTATTGTTTGATTTTTATTCTTATATCATCCATATTCTGGGTGATATACTTTTCTCTATTTTAAACCTTATGCCCTAGTCTTTTCTGTGAACAGGTTACGTCGTATGCCCATGGTACCTCTGATTTGCTTGGTATTCAGATTGATGCTGCAATAAACCCAGGTAGGCAAGCCTGCTACTGTTGAAACTTCTCGGAAAGTTGTTCATACTTTTCAATGATTTTTAATGTTATATTTACTTATTAGTGCCTCTTTAATTCTTGTTTTCCCTGGTGTAATAGAAGTTTTATGTTATTTCAGGAAATAGTGGCGGTCCTGCGTTTAATGACCAGGGAGAATGTATTGGCGTGGCATTTCAGGTATTTCAATTCATTAGTCAGCACGGTTTTTTTTTTTGAAATTGAAAGAGGGAAGCCCAACCGAACTTGGTGTCAACCCCAAAATTGCTATTGATCATGACATAGTACATGCCCGGCCTGCCGGACCCATTTACCCTCCTTTATGTCATACTGAACCAGTAGGATATACATTTTCCTACATCATGTTGCTCCGATTCCAACGGTGCAGCCTTTCCCTTAAATATCACCTCATTGCGGTGAAGCCACAACATCCAAAGCACCGCTAGGACCCTTCTCCGGCTCGACCGTCCGCCACCCGCCCCCTCATGAGGGACTTCCAGCACACGTCATCTGACGTCACGTCCACTCTTCTCAGCTGCTGTGCTCTCCAAATGGCCTGCACAAAAGGACACTCAAAAAACAGGTGAGAACAGTCTTCCCCTCCAAGGCCGCACATGCGACACACGATTGGCGTGTCCGGGATCATGTGGGTTCGGAGAGTACGTGTCATAACTCTACGTCTAACAAGCAGCCAACCAAAAATTTGCACTTTCAACGTCACCTTCTGCTTCCAAAGACATATACTCATGTGGATAACGTCTGCATCTTCTGTCGTACTCTCCCAGATCTTCTTATGCACACCGCGGACTGACCACTGGGCTCCCCTCCATAAACAGCTGTCCCTTATCCCATTGACCGGCCGTAGATCCACTATGGTCTGTAGCACGTTCCGGAGATCTTCCAATCTCTGTTCAGACAGTGCATCCTGCAAGATTGGATTCCATGTGCCGTCCCAACAGTCTCTCACCGAGGCTTGTGAACTCCTAGCCAATGCGAATAATTATTATTATTTTTTGAAGACAAAAAGAAAGACCACCCAAAATGGTGGTAAACCAGATGCTATTAGAAAATATGTATACATTACATATACATGACGACCACATTGGTAACTGGTCCAGGCAAGGTGCCATGAAATTGAAATTTCCACACCTTTTTGCTCTAGCGAGGAACCCAAACGCCACGGTCGGAGAATACTGGGATGGGGTTTGGGTCCCTATTTTGAAAGGGGCACTATCAGACCTACGGTTCAAGGAGTTGTTGGGGATGCAAGAGACCCTTCTACCTCTCAGCCCATCGAATGATGGTCAAGATGGTCGGGTATGGCGGGGGTCATCTTTCTATGTGAAAGATGCATATCTAAAGATCCTGGCACCCAAACTCCAGAGCAACACCATTAATGTATCGAGAACGGCGAACGGCAGGAAGAACGACAAACGGTGAGGGAGCGCGACGATCCCTGATCGGAGATCCCTGATCCCTGATCGGAGAACGGCGAGGGAGGACGGCGATCCCTGATCCCTGATCCCTGATAGGCGATCCTTAGATTTGGGGATTTTGATCCCTGATCGGAGAACGACGAGGGAGAACGGCAAGGGCGAGGGAGAAGGGAGAACGGCGAGGACGAAGACAAGGGAGAACGGCAAGACTCCGGCGAGGAGACTCTGGCGCACAGGCTCTGGCAAGTCTCCAACGAGGGCTCCACTGTTCCGACATCGCTCCGACGTTCCAACATCGCTCCGATGTTCCGACGTCGTCGGCGTCCCGGCGCTCCGACGCTTTTGAGTACAGACGAGAACGCGACGAAGGTCCACCGCTACGACACTCCGCCAAGGGCACGGGGCTCCGACTCTCTGCCAAGTCTCCACCTTCTCTGCTGGTTGCTTGGCCATTGCGCAAACCCTAGCACTTGATAGACGTGAAGATGGGAAAGATAGAGCGGTGGAGGAATGAAATGATCTGGGGCGGCAAACGTCCCAGGGTTGGCCGCTGTCATGATAGGATAGCGGCCGGTCGGGAGGAAAGCGAAAGGATGACAGAGCAGTGACGGAGCAAATTCCTCAGGCGTGACGACTGACACGACGTCGGCCGCCACGGCAAAAGGGTTGCGGCCGATCAGGAGGAAGACAAAGTGGTGGGAGAGGGGCAGCGGGCCAGAGTCCACAGGCACAGCGATCACCCAGACGTTGGCCGCTGGGTGAAAGGGATGGTGGGAGGGGGATGAGCTGCGGGCAGCATCCCCCGGCATGGAGAATTCCTGATGTGGAGTTGCGATCACTGAGGGATGTCTTCGGCAGGGGCCTCCAGCGAGAAGGTTTCTTCATGGAGAATTCCCGACGCGAAGAGGTTATCCGCTGGGATGTGTCTCAGCATGAGGGCCTGAGGAGATGGCGTGAGATCCCCAACCTCAGATCCTCCATCCACGCTGGACGGCGCACTGGGCAGACGTGCAGAGAACAATGGTTGACAGAGAGAAGAGACTCAAGCATGTGCAACCACTGGAGGGCTTCATGCTCGTGCATGGAGGGGCCATGAAGATGATCAGGAGGAGATTGGAGAAGACTACACCATGCAGGGAAGGTAACGGTGCTGGATCAGAGCCGGAGAGCGTGGGGTCACCAGACATGCAAACTATGCTCGGAACATGGGGGGGAACCCTGGAGTCAAGTTCACAGAAAGAGACAATTATTTTGCAGGCAGGCAGAAGCAGTCCCCACACACGTGAGATAATGGGGTCTGAACACTAGAATCAAGCCTATGCGAAGAAGTCTTAGTTTGAGGGAATGGAGTAGCACATGGAGCGGAATACGACGAAGAAGGATGGGTGACGGTGAGGTATCGTCGCGTTAAAAAGCCACAATCCCAAAACACAATGACATCTCGATGGCCGGCCAGCGAGGAGAACAGGTGCTTCAGATGTTTAGCGATGGGACACCAAGCAAGAGAATGTAGAGAGCCAGTGATCTGCCGCAGATGCAGAGGGGCAGGACATCGCCAAGCCAATTGTCGTCGAGGGGCTGGAGAAAGCACTAAAAGACATTAGCAGAGAGGCCAACAGGCCGGGAGACAGGACCAACAAACGACCCACCTAGTTGCAAAGGGGGTGGATACATGTGCTAGTTCACTCCAAAAGTGCTTAGTGGGGGACATGTTTGGGGAATCTCCAGGGTTAGAGGAGGTCCGAGAAGGCCTATTGGCAGAAAGTTCCGACACTAGAGAAGGTAGAATTACAAAGACTAGATACAAACACCCTAATTCTTCAAGGCGTATCGATGGCCGAATATGTTGCGGTCTGCGGATGGATGCAGCGGGTCGATGACACCACGGATGTGAGATGGCGCCGAGTGCTCCCCACGGTTGGGCTGATCGAATTAAATCCTTTTCAAAAACATGAAACGTACTCTTGAGCATGTTTATTTCAGATTTCACACAATGTTGTGTCTTTCATTTTGCCAAGTTTTTGTTAATTCAGATGGCCTTGCTTTAGAGCGTTAGGTTGATAATTCTAATCATCATTTCCTATTTAGGTGCTGAGATCTGATGAAGCTGAAAATATTGGTTATGTGATTCCCACGACTGTTGTTTCTCATTTCATGAATGACTATGAAAAAAGTGGAAGGTATACTGGTGAGTATCAGTTTTCAATTACCTGAATAATCTGTCTTTGAATGTCAGTAGGATCCCAAATTATAGCCAGGCTTGATTTAATACATGTGCGAAGACTACCGTCCATATAATGTGTTGTTTTTACTTGACATTGTTGGTTTTGTTATTATCTTCTAACTGATAGTGGGCTATTCGCTAACAGGTTAATACCGGGCTTTTTCGTCTTTAAACTCTCCATTTTACTTCCTCTGTATCTGGCACTTTAACCAACTTTTTCATCGTGATTAGTGAGGCATTGCAGTCTGGAAATCCTTGTGGGCTATGGTATCATAGCTCAATGGCGTTCACCAGCCCTTGTGGTGTTTACAGAGCTCAAGTGTTAACCAGTGATGGAATTTGGGTAGCTTTGGTGTTCCTCTCCTGCTTTTTGTTTGGCAGTTCCAGTGATGTGCCTTGCAGTTCTCTCGGCTTGTCCCACCACGAGTCTTGCAGCATTCTTCTTCTGCGACTTGCCTGCACCCAGTCTTGCAATGTCTATACTTGTCTACTGTTCTTTTTGTGAGTTATTTTGCATTTTCTTCTTTCACAGATCGTCTTGAAACCCCTGCAGCACATTGTGCAGCTTTTGCTTCTCATCCTGCCACAAGTCTTGTGGCATTCTTCTACTGAGACTTGTCCAGTGCCAAGTCTTGCGACATGGTTTGTCTCCCCTGCAGCATCCCTTGCTACTTATCTTGCAGCTCTTGTCTTGTGCCTTACATCTTGTGCAACTTGTGGAGCACTGCAACCCTCGGTTCGTGCCCCCCTCCTCAAAGAAAACTCTGAATTCTCGTTGCCATGCTATTCTTGAGATTCTGCTATCTTGGGGACACCAATGGAGACGGTTACGAATGTCCAGGCAGAGATACACTCTGCGGAGAAGCCAATGTAATCGACGACACTTCATTCACTGCCATCTACTCCAGAGAAAGTCAAATGCAGGGAAAGAAACCTTTATCGATCAGTGTGCTCTGGTGATGAGAACAAGCAAACAATGAGAAAAATGAAAGCACAAATGAGGTCTGGCAATTGGCCAAGTACAAAAAATCTCCATTCAATAATGTTAGTGAGCCAACCCAATGCCCATTTTATTGAGTACAAAGCGACCTTTGGGGATCTTCCCTTGTGTCATGTTTGACTGGGCAAATAGTTCATCATATTCTTTCATGAATGCACAAGATATTCTTGGATGTACTAGCTGAAAACTAAATCTGAGGCAATAGGGACAGTCATTTCTATGAAACGATTCAGATTCAGTCGGTTCCAATCTGAAAATGCTTGGGATTGTTTCAATGTGCACATCTCCAGCTTTTTTTTTGTTCGGAGGGATTCCTCATGAATCCTCATTTGTGGAACACCACAACAGAATGAGGTATCAGAATGGTGGATTTCCAATGTTGTATCCACCTCCAGGACTTTTTGTTGGACAAACAGGTTCCAACATCCCATTGGCCGTGTTTATCCTAACCAGCATTCATCTTACAAATCAATTTCCCTTACGTGAATTAGAGAACTGACCTCCAATGTGGATGTTTGGCTGCATTACATACCTCCACGATCACTCTCCTCCTGGGCGGGGAGGAAAATTGGATCCTAGATTGGTCAAGTGCATTTTTGTGGTCTATTTTTCCACTAAGAAGGGTTATAAATCTTATCATCCCCTCCTAGGAATTTTTTTCATCTCTGTAAGTGTGACCTTTTGTGTATTGAAATCTTTCTATGGTGGTGGTTGCTTTTTAAACATCTGTAGATGCTTTTGCTTGCCATGTTGAGTCTCCTGATGACACATTGCCGCTGATGGATACAGTCGGTCTGCCAGTACCAGTACCAGATCAGTCTGTTTGTTTGGGAAATGAACTAATCTCTCCTCTCGCAATGTCCCCAGTTGCGGCCATCAAGTGAAGATCTTATAAAGACACGTTGCCACTGATGGATACAGTCGGTCTGCCGGTACCACCACCAGTACCAGTACCAGATCAGTCTGTTTGTTTGGGAATGAACTAATCTCTCCGCTCGCAATGTCCCCAGTTGTGGCCATCGAGTAAAAATCTTATAAAGATACCTGGGTATCCTGATTCAGTGCCCTCTGGAGTTGGGCCCGAAGACAATCCTGGTGAAGGTGCTTAGCTAACTGATGAATAAGTTTACTGGCCCATTCCTCTTCTCTAAAGCACCAGAAGTTGCACCAATAAGCCTTTATATCCCATTTTCCATTGTGTCCTGTGATAGGTTGAACAAGCCTGATCAAGTATTTTGCTCCCGCACTTACTCAATCCAGGTTCCCCAGATAAATGCTGAATCTGTCAAATGGCATCGAGCAATGGATGTGGAGAGGCTTGCACTTGAAAATAATTGTATGTGGGACTAAGTTCCCCTACCGTCCGGGAAGAAAGCCATTTGGTGCAAAAAGGTATATATGCCCAAGACAATACCGATAGCACCATGGATCGGTATAAAGCTTGGTTGATTGCCGAAGGATTTACACAATCATATGGTGTGGAGAAGGCCAGCTCCACTTCTGCCGAAGCTGCTCCGTTATCTGGCTGGGCTCATCATGAAGAGTTCGGGCTGGCCCAGACTCACTAAGGGGGAAATAGAAAAAAGAGTTCATTCGAGTGGGCCACTAATAGAAAAGTATTCTAGCTGGAATACTTTGATACCTTTAGTCCAGTGACAAAGATGTTCTAGTTACTCTTGCAGTCAGCTTGGAGTGAGATATTTAACAGTAAGACAAGAAAAATGCCTTTCTTCTCAGAGAATTGCATGAGTGTCCCTCCAGGGTTTTAGTCCAACCACAAATGGGGTATGTTGTGAAAGTTAAAAAAGATTCACTTAGGCCTTAAACAGTTGCCTCTTTTGTGATTTGGCAGATTTTAAGTAACCTTGCTAAGCACAATAGGACAAGTACATCAAGATTAATCGGCATTTATCATGGAGAAAATGGATGCAGGTGTAATTTCTCTTGTTTGTTGAGTCTTCTGATCAGATTGCTGATATCTTCACCAAAGCATTTCTCATGAAAACTTTCTACAAACTGATAGCCAAGCTTTGCATGGACGATATCCACGTCTGGCTTGAGGGTTGATATGATTCCCGACCCCCGGGGGCATTTCCATCTTCCTCCCTTAGGTCAGTAGTCTATAAATACATGTAGGGCACAGATGAGGAAGACAATGTAGTTTTGGGGCCAATTCAGAAAGATATGGGAAAGAGTAATGAAGCAGGAGAGATGGCGGATATTGCTGAGTACAGGAGATGCTCCCTATGTGAAGGCCAAGTTAGTACAGGAGATGCTCCCTATGCGAAGGGCAAGTTGGGACAGGAGATGCTCCCTATGAAATGTACAGGTACCGATCCACGGGACTGTACTTCCTCTGAATCATCTATTATCTTATCAGTGTTAACTGTGTTATTATCTTCTTACTGATATTGGGCTATTCTGTAACAGGCCCATATCTGACCTTTCCCTTTTTACTTGTGCCCTTCCATTATAGTTGGTATAAAACCAGCCCTTCGTTGTGATTAGTAAGGCATTAAAATGCGGAAACTACAGCATGACATTGTTTAAATCATGTCTGTAGTCTTATCTCATGAATGTTATTATCTGGTTGCATCACTTGGGCCATGAAAGAAGTATACATTTTGTCAGCTTGCTCCATGGCTGGTCGGCATTTGACCTTGCCGCCAATCAGAACGACAGAAGGAAGCAAGAAAGAAAGAAGACTTCGTTGTTACATTCCTAGGGTTTCTCTGGTTTAAAAACCAGAGACTTACAAGTAAATGGGCCAGGCCCACTTATAAATGTGCTAGCGGATTGGTGAGTTAATGGGCCTCTTAAATATGGGGCCCACATTTACAGATAAACAAAAAAACGGTAAATTAAAACATAAAGGTAAGTTCGATTATTCTTCTGCTGACACATTTAAATAATTCGTTCACATTATAAAATTAAACTGTCTCACTGATATGCATTCTTCCAAGTCATCTCAAGAAACTTTCCTCAACATCAGAATACTTTCTTCCTGGAAAGTGTTTCAAAATTCAGGTTGGCCAATACTTTCAGTTGGGCTAGCAACACATCTTTATTGAGGTGATCTAGCTCTGTAATTCTGAGAGAACAGAAAATATATTTTTGGTTAACTTTTGTTTTTTAGTTTCTCTTGGACACCAATTTGGAGTACGATTAATCTAATTATCACCTTTACGCCACATTTTTTTGGACTGTGGCATAGGAGCCTAGCTATTCATTGTCTATCTTTTATCTCATGAAAAACAATATCCAATAAAACGGTTGATTCCAATATTTATTTTTTGTCTGTTTGTAGGATTTCCTTGCCTTGGCGTCCTACTTCAGAAGTTGGAGAATCCAGCTTTGCGTGCATGCTTAAAAGTGCAATCAAATGAGGTATGATGCTTGATGTAAAACTCATTAGAAGAACCAGACCTTTTGATGTATTGATTTCTTACTGGTACTTGCCTTAAGATAGATGTGGTATATTTTCTACATTATTGAGTGACTTTAAATCACACATGTCGTTGAAGCCCTGAAATTCATATAGAAGCTGATATCTGTAGCTTTAGCAGTTTTTGGATCTTTTGCTCGTGGTAATGGGAGTGCCATTAAAACTTATGATCCTCGCTTCCCTGCCATCAAGGAAGCAGGAATTCGCAAATTCTCTCTCTCTCTCTCTCTGTGGTTTCTCTTTTCCATAAATAAATGACATAAAGGGTACTTTTTTCATTTTTCATTTGATATTCAATCTCTCTTTATTATATCTGATTGAGCTACTGCATATTATTCTTGTCATCCAAAATGTTGACTTTTGGATGATCGGTGAGAAGATGCAGGACGATGGGAGGAGCCCCGTTGCCTTGGGAGCTTGAAAATAGACCTAGAATTGCTTACATTGAACTTCACTATACCTACCTTAAAGAGGCGAATACAGGGATACGATTTTATGTAACACACCCCACTAGCCCTGTAGTCTGACGCTAAGTATTGGAAAAATAACCTGAATTTATCTTCTCAAATAGTTTCTGCTGTTTAACTCGACATAGTTGGAGATGATGAACATTAATTAATAGTTTATTACAACTAAAGTCCCCTCAAAAACACGATATACCAAGAAAAAATCGGAATGAGGAAGTACGGAGAAATAAAAGAAAGTTCCAAGGGTCTGGTAAAAAGAAGAACTTCTTCCTTTTTCTCTTGTAATTTGCACGTCTCTTTGTAATGACCCATTAAGATGGGCCCAATTTGGATTCTCTTTCCTCTAAAAAATACCATGTAATAAACCCTGGTGAAGCGTATGAGGGTTAAGCCTCTTCTTCTTTCCTTTCCTTGGGCCTGTAGAATCCCCCTCAATTCTTGAGTGATTCATGGTATCAGATGGGCCAAATGTTGTAGTCATGCTCGAGATTTAACCTCTGATCAGTCATCAACACTCCGGCTTCTCTTTCACCAGATCCACTGCAGTCTCTATTGTCGTTCACACCCTCTTTGTTGCTGCTCACACTGGTTTGGCCACTACTACTGCTTGCTTTGCCACCGCTCATGCCAGTTCGGCTGCTTTTCGTGCGGGTGTCACTGCTGTTCGCACTGGATATGCTGCTGCTCGTGCGACTCCATCATCATTGACCCTGACGTTGCGCATGCTAGATCTGTGCAATCGATCATTCTTGATCTTCTGCTGGGTTACATTGTGGCCACGACTCAAATCTATCTGCTGCCAATTTTCTGCCAGTTCCCTCTACTCAAATAGCAACCGAATTGAGTAATTTGTACTATTCTCATCTTGTTTACCTCCTGAATGTTGCTCTACTGGATTTGGTATTTGAGAAGATTCTCTGCATGCCCTAAAAATAACCCAAATTGATAGCATTTTGGTATCAGATAGGTCAGTCCTGTCTTATAGAACTTTATTGCAAGAAATTCAATACCAAATCCAGTAGAGCTCTTGAACTAGGACATAGAATGAGAGAGGTTAACTGAATAGAAGAGACAAGAGTCAAGAAAGAGAAGAAGAAGAAAAGATACGTGAAGGATCTGAAGATCCTTATCCTGGCCGCAGGCCTTTCCTGCACTCCAGCCTCTGCCTGTGTTGCCCAAAAGGGAAACAATGAAGCTTAGAAAAAAACTCGCATTGGTCTTTCGGCTGACCTATATTTATAGGATCCCATGCTTCTTTCTTCACTCATCATGTGCTGACGTGGCTCTCCTCTTCGTGGTTCACTCTCGAATTTTCTTGAAAAGGGAACATGTCAAAGTGTTAATCCAGCATGATATGAAAAACACAAAAGAACTCAACTACCAAATAGTCTAATTTTTATAATGTGGAAATACTTTTATCTCTTTCCAAGTAACTCCTAATGTGAAACTTACATGTTCTCCCATTTTGTTACTTATGTAATTTTTTTTGTTTTTCTTGGTCTGCAGGGTGTCCTTGTTCGCAAAGTTGAACCTACATCTCCTGCAAATAAAGTTTTGAAAGAGGTATTGACCTCAGTAGTAATCACTTACATGTTGTCTTGATTTCTTCTTTTTTAATTAACTTCTGGACATAAAGGGGGGCCTTCCCATTTCTTTGTCTGATTTGATGATTAAAAGGATATAAGTCACATAAAGAAAGTCGACTAGGGATTCATATGATATTTCCAATCCAAACTGCTTAGGGGTTTATTCCTTGAAATAATTTAGTTTCTAGAACATTGAGTAGTTCACTTAAGTGTTCTGATGGTCTTAACCTGCGGAGGTGATTAGGATTTATCAGGAGAACTGTCGATGAAGAACATCCTGCTTAAAGATGATAAGTAACACCCATAATATTAGCTATAGCTTTTAGCACAGTTGGTAAGCAGTTGATTCTAACATGGTATCAGAGCCAGGTTCCAGGTTCAAATCATGGAAGCAACACATTACACGCCTTGGCCATAAATAGGCCAGAAGCAGGTGTTGTGGGGGAGTGTTGAAGAACAACATCCTGCTTAAAGGTGAAAAGTAGCGCTCTTGCCTTAGCTTAGTTTTTGGCACAGTTGGCATGTGCCTGAATAGAACAAAACATTTACAATTACTCTTCGATGAAATGTGAAATCATAGTGTCCCTCATATCTTGGGACTAATGGACCTTGTGTTCAAATTCTATTAGTCATTTAAGAGGAGTCCACATATGGCTTAATAAAGACACTAATAATGATCCATCACTGTAGGCTAACAATGACCATTTTTTATCATTACTAACGACTGTGATAGTGATTAATATGCCATCCATCTATTAGTTATCTTTCCAAAAAAAGGAGTTTTTATCTTTTTCATTTCAGGGGGATGTGATAGTGAGCTTCGACGGTGTACAAATAGGGTCAGAAGGAACTGTACCATTTCGGTCTGCAGAGCGTATCGCTTTCCGTTATCTTATAAGCCAGAAGTACTAATTCTCTCTATTCCCATCTCCCATCTTTTAATGTGTATTCTACCCTACAAAGTATTACCTCTAGTTCGTTTTTCTCCCTAAAATTACGGAGGAGAGATTTCAACGAGCAAGTTAGTTTTTCTTTTTTGGGTTTGAGTCTGGGTGATTCTCTTGACTAAATTAAACCTTTAGGTTTTTGTGGAGTACTTAATTTTATGGGTTTGTGTTTAGGGCTCCCAATTCTTTACATGATCATATTCAAAAGCCATGGCATAGGTCATGGGGCTATTCTTCCATGCCTTGAATAAACAATATAATTTGTTCACCTTTCTTTCCTCCTGATTTTAATTTGTTTCTACCACGCAGAGGTTACTTCTAATAACTTTTTTTTGCTTAAAAAATACTCGAGTTTTAGACCCTATGTTTTAGTTGAGTACTTGGTCTTTTTTGGTTTTGGGTTTCTAAGGCCGTTTGAGATTTAGGGCTAAGAGATTTTGGCTTGAATTTTTATGGATTATAAACTAATAGGGTTCTTCATGGTTCTTTATGCATATTTTGATAAGGCGTGACATGATCCATGGGGCGCTTCATCCATGCTTTGAGATAATCAACTGTTTATGATTTTGTCTATTTTCTGAGAAATCTGTTTTTTGGTTCTTTATCTTCAGGTTTGCTGGAGATATGGCAGAGCTGGGTATCATCAGAGATGGGGTTCACATGAATGTGCAAACAACTCTAAAGCCTCGCGTGCTTTTGGTGAGCACCAAATCTCTCAAGGCACAAGAAAAATTATAAAAAAAAAACTCAATAAAGCCTTACAAATTCAAATAATTTTATCCCGTTATCTTCTGAACCTTCATTATGATGTCTGTGTACTCCTTGCCAGGTCCCCTATCACATTGAAGGGGGCCAACCTTCATATCTGATCGTTGCTGGGCTAGTCTTCACCCCTCTTTCAGAACCGTTGATCGAGTAAGCTGTTACCTTTTTTCTTATTTATGAAGATCCACTTGCTTAAATATCAACCCTAGGCTGCATTTTTACTTGGGAAACTAAGTTAATTGGCTATTGATTTCATGTGTCAGCGAGGAGTGCGAAGATTCCATTGGTGTAAGTTATTCCTTTCTTGACCTTCAGCCTTCTGATGAAGGAAAATAAACTCAGTTATTTTTTTTGTAACGTTTTCAGTTGAAACTTTTGGCCAAAGCGAGATATTCTCTGGCGAAATTTGAGGGAGAGGAAATTGTCATTCTATCTCAGGTGAACGATGCTCATCTTTTTATTTTTTAAGCGAAATTTATGCGACTATTTTTTGAAATGCCCTTAATATTGCAACACGAATTTATTAACCAAATGAGTTAAACTGTTGTTCTAATGATCATTGTAACGGAATAAGAATAATGCCTCCGTCGAAGAAAATTGTTTTAGACCCATGTTGCTGCCTCTGACTAGTTGTTACCCTTTTGCCTTCATTTTTAAGTTATATTTCTGATATATTTTTTTTAGAAGTAAAATTCCTGCGTTTATGATTTTTATGTATGGAGCATTGTTTTCTAATGCCGTTGTATATATCTCTCAGGTGCTAGCTAATGAAGTTAACATCGGCTACGAGGACATGGGAAATCAGCAGGTAGTTATGATTGTTTTAAGGCTTTTTTTCTTTATAATCTTCATTGAATCTAGGGGTCTGATCTTACGACATTTTTGCATTTCAGGTTCTAAAGTTCAATGGAACCCGCATTAAGAATATTAGACATCTAGGCCACCTTCTTGACAGTGAGCAACTATTACTTTACCCATCATCTGATGCTCCTGTTTACTTTATTTAGAAGCCAATACCTAAGCGTAGTAACTTTGAGGTCTGGAACATGATCGGGTGAATTAAGTTTTCTGTGTACTTATTCTCTGAGATATCTGAAAATGAGGTCAAAGGAGTGAATAATATCTAGAAACTTTCTGTTACTCTTCCTTTAAAGGTGACTTCCTCATTGAAAGTGGGCCTATCGTAGTTTATCCTTAAACTTGTGCTCTTGTTGACTTTCCTTTTGTTTCGGTGATTTACCTTTTCTTTTTCTTCTTTTTTTCCTTCTTATTTGTTTTTTCTTCTTTATTTCATTTTTTTTCCTTTTCTTTTTCTTCTTCTTTACCTTGTTTCTTCGTTGCTTTCTTCTCTTTTTTTCTTCATTTATTTCTTATTTATATTCTTCTTCTTTTCATTCTTCATCTTCTTCAAATGTTAAACCCTGAATGGGAATAATATTTCCAACTAGTGGTCTAACTGGTGTTGAATAACGCTCTCATGAAGTTCTCTGTAAAGGTGCTAAAAAAATGAGGCATTAATGAGTAGGACTCGCTGATGGTTTTCTTGGGAATATAAATTCTTCACAAATAGGAGTTTATCCCCAATCTGGTGCTTTCTTTAACTTCCTTTTTTCCCTTTAATTTATTTCATTGGTCTTCACCTTTAGTCAAAGCCTAAATATTAATAGCTTCATAGGCCAGGAGACTAGTTTTGGGGAAGTTGACAAATTTATCCTTTATTCCGGGCTCCTATATTTGATTTGTATAATGATTTTCTTCAGTCTGCTTGTAGCTCATGGATTCATCACCTTGTTTCATTGCATTTGCAATTTTCTAATCCTCTCTCTCTCTCTCTTTTTCTGTCCCTCTTCTGTGTCTCTCTTTCTCTGTGTCCCTCTTTCTCTCTATGTCTCTTATTCTGTCTGTATGTCTCTTTCTCTTTCTGTCCCTCGTTCTCTTTTTGTGTCTCTCTTTCTCTCTCTATGCTTTCCACTTTCTCTCTCCCTGAGTCTCTCTCTCTCTGAGACTATTTCTCTATCTGGGACTCTCTCTCTTCAGGCCCTCCCTATTCCTCTCTTTTTTTCTCCCCCTCTCTCCCTCACTCCTCTGTGTTATTTCGCTTTCCTTTATTTTGGTTTAGGAATTCATCTTCCTCTGGTTCTTCGTGCAGCGTGCAAGGAGAAGTACTTAATATTCGAATTCGAGGACAATTTCCTAGTGGTTCTTGAGAGGGAGGCAGCAGCCAACTCGTCTTCCTGCATACTGAAAGACTATGGCATTCCGTCCGAGAGATCAGCAGATTTTCTGGAACCATATGTTGACATCGACGACAAGGAACTACCGACGGAAGCTGAAATTGGGGATGTACCCGTTTCAAGTCTAGAGATCGGCTTTGACGGCCTCCTTTGGGCATGAGCAAAACCCTAATTTCTATTCACCCATCAGTTCAATAACTAGCAGAGGTGCCAATTGCAGTTTCTGGACCGTAATTAAATGCCCAAGATCATTGCTGCATTGCCAATTGATGCTGGAGAGCAGTTCCTCAAGACCCATATTTTCTTCTGCCCAAATTTTCACAGAAAATTGAGTGGGTCGAAGAATCAAGTAAGCCTCTGCAGATTTTCCATCTATATCAGAGCAACGAGCTAGAATTTCCAAGTTCTCTCAGATTTTTTTTAGTAATTTTCTTAAATTTTTAACATTTATTGGTTTCTGGCCGACAGAAAAGATCATCTCTCTTTTATGTGTCCTATTGTTTTTAATCAATCTCAAGGCATGAAGCTCCAATTTCTGAGACCTTTCATTTGTTTTAGTAATTCTATTAAAATTTCCACATTTATTGGTTTCTTGCCAATGTTAAAGAGCACGTCTTTCTTATATTTTTCTATCCAACTCAAGGCAAGGAACTCCAATTACCCAGACCTTGCATTTTTTGGGTAATTGCTTCTTACATTTTCAACATTTATTGGTTTCATAGTGTCATTTTCTTCCAGCTTAAAGAATCATGCCTTTCTCTTACATATATATATCTGTCCTTGTATTGTATTTCGTAAATCTGAAGGGGACAAGGTTAAATGTCCAAGACCTCGGATTTTTTGGCTCTTTTCTCAAAAAATTCAACATTTACTAGTCTCATGATGCGCCTTTATTGTTATCTTTCCTATGTGTGTATTGTTTTCCATTAATCTGGGGGCAGTGAGCTCCAATTTCCGTTGCATGATTTTTTTTGAGATTCTTCTCTAAATTTTAACCATACATTGGTTTTTTGATGTCCTTTTTTTCTGCCTAAAAGGAGCACATATTTATTTTACATGTACCCGTATTGTTTTTCATCAATCTCTAGGAAAAGAAGCTATAAATTCCAAGACCCGCATTTTTGGGTATGTTTTCTCCAAATTTTCAACATTCAATGGCACCCCTTTCTCCAAATTAAAAGAAGTATCTTTTAGGTGGAAACTCCAATTTCCATGGCCCCACGTTTTTAAATATCTTTCCCAAAAAAATCAGTATTAATTGGTTTATTGGGTGCCCCTTTATTTCAACATTATAGGACCTCTATTTCGTGTTCATGTCGTATTATTTTCCATATTTCAAGGCACCAAACTCTAATTTTCAAGGCCTTACATATTTGGGGTATTTTTCTCAAAAACAATAAACATTAATCGGTTTCTTAATTAGTGATTGTCCAATTGATATCCGTCCGACTTCCGATATTAGAAAACCAATATCACATATCCGGGAAAAAATTGGGACAGTGTCTGATATTGGATATCGGATATCCGTCGATATCCGTCCTTTAGGTCTAGACGGATATCGATGACTGATATGGGGGGGGGGGGTTAAGGACGAAACGGTTATCAGATACTGGATATCAGATTTCGATATCTGGATATTGGATTTCGATACCCGGATATCGGAATTGGTATCCGGATATCGATATCCGGTATCGACAGATAAAATAAACTTTATCATCCCATTCAATCACTAGACATGGTCGTTCTGTTCTGTTCGTTTTAATCGAACAAAAAATTCGCATAAATGAACCGCACAGGGGTCTGTTTGTTGTTCTGTTCCTTTTTTTGTGCGAAAATTATAAAAATTTGCACAATTAGAACAATTCACAC
Source organism: Wolffia australiana (assembly GCF_029677425.1). Lineage (NCBI taxonomy): Eukaryota > Viridiplantae > Streptophyta > Magnoliopsida > Alismatales > Araceae > Wolffia > Wolffia australiana. The sequence continues at coordinate 7,111,582 of NC_135853.1, read as the reverse complement.
AACTAGAACAATTCACACAAACAGAACAAAATTCGCGCAAAGTGAATAAAATTTTCTCATCAGAGTCAAAAAATTCACAAAATTCTCAAAATTAATAAAATCCGTACAAGCTGTGACATAGTTGTACTGAATTGAGGAACACTAACATTGAATAAATAATATTGGTGATTCAAATGATCTTAATAACAAGTTTTTACGTAACGTGATGTGAGATGTGTGATTGACTTGTCAGACACATTTTCGTCAATTTTCTCATTTAATATATCATTTGGATCAGTTCTTCGATTGAAAGATTTAAAAAATGATGTTATATCAAGATTCGTGAAGAGAAAGCGCTAATTAGTTTGTGGGTTAAGTGACGGTGATGTAAGTGTGATCTTCCTCTTTGTTTGACTCCCGCTATTGTCCCTTTCCCTAGGTTATTGATAACATGCAAATAGGAGCTAACTAAGTGCTAATTTCATCATATTTTTGGGCTTTTAGCATAAAACATTGATTTTTAACGGACGCTGTTATCATCATTTTAGGTTAAAATAATAAATTCCTTGAATTTCAAGTTAAATAATACTTTTAATCAATATTGAGGTCAATTTTTACACTTTAAATGTTTTTAAAATGAATTTTATATGAAACTTAATGATTAATTGACCTATTTCTATAAAAAAGGAAAAGAAACAAATTAAACAAATTTTAGAAATTAATAAAATCATTTTAGGCATTAATAAACATTTTTTAAAATTTATTTTAATTGTTTTGTTAATAGAAACATTATTTTTTAATTGAAACTGGCCCTTATTGGGCCAGTTTAATCGCTAACAGTTTGTAAGTGGCGCAGGGCGTGCAAACGTCGTGCACCACATGCAGGGCCGCGCAGTCCTATCAGAAGATGTGCCCGCATCTTTGGTGCGCGACACACACGTTTGTAATTCTGTGCGTGTCGTGCCCAGAGTTGAGCCATGCAAAACAGAAATAAACCAGTTGCGTCTCGGAGAGAAAAAATAACGGAATCGGAAGAACAAGTTCTTCCGATTTCGCGGCGATAAAAGGGGCAAATAAAAAATGAAGCTCCGGTTCTTGATCTGGAAGCAAGAGGAGAAGTCCCGAGCTCCCTCTCTGACTCAAGAGGAGCCTGGAGTGCTTTTGGAGCTGAAATTGGACTGGAAATTTGATGATCCGGCGCCGCATTCTGCCTTAAAATCAAGCACAAATTTGAACAAATTCAGTTAGCTCGTTGCGTGAATTTCTTTCCTATTACCCTAAAATTACTTCTGATACTTCTGGTATTGAATTGATTCTTCAATTAATTACTTGTTCAACTTTTCAATTTCGTAGTTCATTCATCTCCGTAGTTTTTTCTTAATTTTCGATTTTGATCATAGTTAGTCGTAAGTCTTAGCTTGTTTTTTTTAATCTAATTAATACTCCTAGAAAAACAAGTGACGATTCTCAATTATATCCATCTCTTAAATCATCCAAATTGATCTCATATTCTTAAATTAGCAAATCGTGAATCCAATTCACGGATTGCTAATTTTGGTCATTTCTACAATTTTGAGCCAATTAGGATAAATAAAAAAATTGAATAAAAACCTTCATATTGTCCCAAATCTGTGAGAATTTAATTTGGATTTTACCAGAGAATTTCATAAATCAATCTGAATTAACCTCAATTGCTTCAACTAAATCATACTAATTTGACTATCCATGTCAATTTAAACTCACCAAAACATATTAATCCCACTCAATCAAATAGCAAAAAATTCTACACTTACCTACTAATTCTTGCAAAAAATAGTTCACTAATCATACATCCTAATCTTGATGATAGAAGATTATAGAAAATTAATTTCAGCAATTCGATATGTTTTGAGCTAAAAAGGCTATAAGGGTGAATATATCTAAGAAGCTATTATCTTAACCAAAATCTGAATTTAAACCCTAGGTTATTCAAATGCGAATTTTCCCTATTGCCTCCCTAGGATTCAACCCCTTACTTAAACACTAAGGGATAAGGTAAATATTATTGCTTAAGTTCGGAAACCCCTAATAACGACATATATAACACGTACATTTCGAGCTTATCAGTTATCATCAACGATATCGTAGGTGTTTACCAACATACATACCAACTCTAACTCCACCACTCATCAGTGCATGTTTGCCTCCATCTCCATTTCCACAAACAATAGTAAAAATCTGCATCTCGTCTCACTCTACAACCTGGTTTTGCCACAGTATTTAATTATAAATTCATGAAGTTATATATGCTATAAGATTTTGATAAAATGGGTTAATTAGACTATAAAATTCCACTTCATATAGTTATTTTGAATTAATTTTCAGTATTTAATTTCTTTAATTAGACTTCATTACTAAAATGAACATAATATTCTGGAAAAAGATTAAAGTTGAAATCCACTTGTTTTATACTTCTCCTTGTGTATGTATTCTTCCATTGCTCTATGATTGGAAGGAAAATTATAAATACTGTTGTATACACCAGGAGCCTTGATAATCCTAAAATTGGTGCGTAAATACGTCATTGTTTGAGCTTTTAGACTTATGCAATAAAATTTATAATATCCCTTAAACACTAAATATTATGTATAGAGTAAGTAAGGAGTCAAACCGCAGGGAGGCACTAAGCAAGAATTTTTATCCAATTTAAAACTAATTGATTCAAGAATAAATTAATTTTGCCTTTAAAATAGACTTTAATTATGTTTAATTCTGTTTATAATTAATCAAAATTAAGTAGAAACTTAATTTTGATATTAATCTTTTCGGTCAAGATACTTTTGATAGGATATTATTGATTATTGTATCAAATCAATTTGGATTTCCAATATTTAAATTATGCGGATTTATGAAGATAATTTTTATGCTTAAAATTTGGGAATTAATAATCAAGAAAGGGGGTTTTCAAATTGGACTTGAATATGGACAAAGTTTTGGATGAAATTTTAGATTTAGGTATTTTAGATGTTTAGTTGAATTTCTAAACAATCAAATTTGAAATCTATGGACAGAAAATAGGTGATCTTACCTAGAGAGAGAAAGTAGAAGAACTTGGGGAAAAAGTGAAATTCAACCCTAATCTAAAAATCTAAAAATGTAGAATGGATCCAAATAAATGTAGACCTAAAGATTAAAAATCAGATCTTGAATCAAAATCAAAATGCAATGCTAATTTCATTTCAAATCAACTTCAAGGGCATGTACATTTTGCCCATGCCATGGCGTTTTAGAATCTTTCGAGAAGAAGTTCAAAAGGCAAATTAGAAACTTAAAACTTTCATGATGAATCAGGATCTGTCAATTTCCAAAGCAACTCATGTGTCCTTCCTGGCCAAATCCTTGCGGAGATCTTCAAAAAGTTAATTTTGCCCTTTTCCTGACCTCTATTTTAAAATCCAACCGTATGGATCATAGAGGCAGAAAAGACAAACATGTCCTCAAAATTTCCGCTCAATCGGACAAATAGATCTCAAGTTATTGTCATTTTACTGGGGATTTATCCTAGTCGTTGGATTAATTTTATCACTCCTTCAAGTAGATAGAAGTGGCATTTTCTGATTCATCCATGGCTTTTTCTTTGTTTTTCCGCCCTTGGGTCATGCGCTGCCATGTTTTTGCGTGCTTCCAAAGGTCATAATCATTGGAGAATGATGCTGCATTTGAATGGGGGAGAATGCGCCACGTCGCCCTGTTTTTGTTAAAAAATATCATAAAAGGCAAAAACTGCTTTTCGTTAGAATATTGCACGCAGTTTTTGATTGCCTGGTGCATTTAATGCACGCGGAAAATCAATTACTACCTATATTAAATACAACAAATTCTTTATACATGCACATGATGTCGCTGGCTGAGTGCATTTAATGCACGCGGTTAACTGACTCCACATGCATTGAATATAAAGAATATTCTTATTTCATAAATGTACGCGGAGATCGATGCACCATGTGCATTTATTACACAAAAAAATTAATAAAAAAAAAGAACTTACCTTTTTCCTTGCCGACCGCGCCATGTAGCCCACGTGCATTTTTTTCAAAAATAGGATTTGCTCATTATGGCATTGCGCTTTGCGATGCCATAATGAGCTATTAGAGCACTCATAAAAGGCATCCAATCATTCACCCAAATTTTTGGGCAAATGATGTGGATGCCACGATTCAATAAAATTCATTTTAAAAATATTAAATAATTCGTAAAAATATTCTTTTACATCTAAAATTCATATATTGGCTAAATAATTGTCAGAAAATTATTAAAAAATGGACAAATTCCAGAAAATTAGTAAAACCCTTACCAACCTTTAGCCAAGTATTTAAAGCCCTGTAAAAATACTTCTTCAATGAAATGAGGTTAAATACCATGTAAAAATACTAAAAAATTAGAAACAGTAATAAAATCAAAGTGTAAGTCATTTGTATCCATTTATATATGATAACATGCATATATGGCCATTAGAACACATAAATATAATCTAATATACATCAATTTAACATTATAATTTGCAAGTTATCAAGCCTTAGACAACATAATCTACCCCAATTTATGGTTTATCAATACACAAGAGGGAGAATGATGGGATTTATAATTCTTATAAATGCATCATAGCTTTCTAAAGATTTATAATTCTATTATGAACAGTGTAAGAATTACTGTGTAAGAACTTCTGAGATTGACATGAATCCACTGTTCACTTTTCAATATCCATCCTGATATCTTGATTGAGGCCCAATGAAAAGAGAAGGATTTCCCAGAACCTGAATAAAAACATGTTAACTCCTTTGTGAAGACTTTATGGACTACGAGTTACACTATTTGATATCAACTAATCCACTACCTCATAAAAACTTAGATCATTAAGCAATATTGAAGGTGAAGTGAGATCAAATAGATTGACCTGAGGTCAACCTTCGCAGGAAACTAAAGGTGCCTGTGTAAGCCAATTTATTGTCCTAGACTCTTAATTTGGTAGGATTGTGATTGAGGGCCCAATGAAAAGAGAAAGGATTTCCCAGAACCTGAATAAAAACATGCGTTAACTCCTTTATTTGAACATGTGTGAAGACTTTATGGACCACGAGTTACACAAAAAAGGGAAAAACACAAAATTATTTAAAAACTAATCTACTACCTCATAAAAATTTCTTAGATCATTAAGCTATTATTGTCGAAGTCTGTAGGCCATGAAATAGATTGACCTGAGGTCAACCTTCGCAGGAAACTGAAGGTGCTTGTGTAAGCCAATTTATTGTCCTAGACTCTTAATTTGGTAGGATTGTGATTGAGGGCCCAATGAAAAGAGAAGGATTTCCCAGAACCTGAATAAAAACATGTGTTAACTCCTTTATTTGAACATGTGTGAAGACTTTATGGACTACGAGTTACACAAAAAAGGGAAAAACACAAAATTATTTAAAAACTAATCTACTACCTCATAAAAATTTCTTAGATCATTAAGCTATTATTGTCGAAGTCTGTAGGCCATGAAAGTATGATTTCAAAGTTGCAAAAAGAGATCCCTGAATAATTACTATCAAAGTCTGTAGACCATGAAAATATGATTTCAGCCTTTGGATGCCAACTACGCACATTTTTGCATAGTTATTATTTTGACAGCAGATATGCCAGTTATGTACATTTTTGAACATGTAATTATGGCAAATTTGTGTTCATCAAATGCTCATAGAAACTCTGCACAGCTAGTCCTTTCCAACGGATCACTCAAGCAGCCTAAGATCGCCATCATAGCATCCTCGATGGATTGGTCTTCACCCTATTTCCACCATAGAGTGAAAGAACTCATAAAAATGAAGGTCATCAACGAACAACCATTGAAAGATTTGTAAGAAAAAACAACAGTAGAACATGTCTCCATACTTCCCAACCACGCGGCTCCTGAAGTTTCAAGGAACCTCTAGAGCAACTGTTGCATCGACATTTAAATGCAAGATATTGCCTGTCATGTTAAAAAAATTTGCCATCCATGATCAACCTAAGGTGCACATCCATTTAAATTTGACACGGTCACAGCCCTCAAAATCAAAACAAAATGTCTCAATTTAATCCAAATTTTCTGAAGATACTCTAAACAAAGCTTGTTCGAGGTAATCAATGACATTAGCTTGTATCAAGAGACGAGAGATAGTCTGGAGAGGGTGGAGAAAATTTAAGAACTCCCTTAAAGAATTTTCCAATTGAAGTAAGGATGATTTTGGCCTCACTAAATGTTGGGTCTGCATGTTGGGTCTACCACACAGACTATGGTTCTTTCATCGACATTCCAAAAATCTTTAATGGCCAATCCTGGGTGACAAAAGATAAAACAGTCATAGGATTTTTTTAAAGAGAAAAAGAGACATTGTAATATGAGACTTCATATAACAAAACATAATTCTGATGAGATGTCACACCAGGCGTATCTGGATAGTTATGCTCCAGAATTCTCAATTGATATCCAATGTCATCCTCGAGCACTCTGATCAATTTAATCAATCGATTTTCCTAATAATTTGAGACAATTGTCAGTGACAATGGATCAATCCAAGATACTTCAGAAGATTCTAGAATGGTAACGCAAGAGCATCAATGAAAAAATAGTAAAAAAGAGCATCAGACACTTTATGCTACCCTTACCGGATTGCGATGTTGTGAGAGATTGGTGCTCTCAACGTGATCGACGCCATGCTAACCAAAAAACATTAGTAAAAATGAAAAATGGATACGAGGGTCACAACTCAGTTAAATTCCAAAAAGATAGATCCAAATATGTGAGAAAGTTGAGTGAACAATCATCCAAGACACATTAATAGTAATTCCATAGGAATTCTAGAGGAGTCTTGCATCTAGCTCGTGGTCTTCTTCCATCTTCATCGCCGTTATCATGTGTTGGACAACTAATCTTCGTCATGAAAACATGAAAGAATTTACCATGACCATCATCATGATTTTTGTTCACCAATTCAAGGAGCAATAACAGAGTTCCTAATGTGTAAATAAACCGATAGTTCAATATAGTAGTTAAGGAACAATAACAGAGTATATGTCATAAGAGGAAGACAAAATATTAAGAGTCTAATCGGTGGGTGCATTCACACGAATGTCAAATGGCTCATCATCTTCATCACCATTTTTGTCCTTTCTGCTCTCAAACCATCGTTGTTGTACCATGACTTCAACATCATCAAGACTTCAACGCTCTCTGCCGTGAGCTTCGATCGCCTATAGTTGATTACATGGCGCCCTTCTGAGAATAGACGCTCACACGCAGCACTCATCGCTTGAACTGCTAGAAATTCCTTCGCCACCAATGCTAATGCGGGGTAAGAAACCTGACCTGTTATCGGGGTAAAAGTAATCATATATTCAATAAGGAAAGCACGAGATTTTTAATATAAAAATGCAAATTATATGATATCCGTCGTCTTCCACCAATGCAAGACCTCCGTACTGAATGGTGGTGGGGCCGTCGCATATACATCGAGCTCTTCAATCGGATCAACTCTTTGTGGTAGCTCACACGGATCTAGTAGTTCTTTGAGCTCCATTTGTATGAAATCACTCTCCGTTGATAGAGCAGATGGTTTGGTGGGCCAACTCCCAATGTTTTGTGATGCTAAATGTGACTCCATGATATTGCAGACACTAGATAGAACCTCATTCTTAGCCTGTGGATCAATCAAGTGAAGCTTCATAGACGGGTCAAGTAGAGAGGCGATAGTGAAAGCCTCATTTCGTGTTAGTACAGACACATATTTATCTAGTTTTCGCTTGCATAGCAGAACATACATTAGATAATGCGTTCCTTTGCCTAGCAGAGCTAGCGTGCCCAACTAGAAGCATGGAAGAGTTCGTTACTCCCACTCTAATTTGCTCAAGATGCATCATCAATCCCTTAATAATGACTATACCCTCATTTGACGTCGGTGCCTTGCTCTGAATAGCGACAGAGGTACCATGCTGGAGTGGTTTGAGTAAGTCGACAAATTTTTCTACTAGGTACCATTCTGCATCAAGTAAAGCACGTTTTCGAAGAGCAGATGACATCATCATATCAATAACAATTTTCTTCTCAATGCACCCGCGTAGCATTTTGAAAGTGGAGCTCCACCTTGTAGGGCAATCTATCGGGATCCTCCTTGTGTTTGTCATATTTAATTGTCTCTTCCTCCTTGCGTTTTAGAAAAGTACTTCGCCTCTTCCTCAACGATCCTCGTATAGCGATGGTCACCTCTCTTAGTCGCCGAACAACACCCCCTAAGGAAATAGCACGAGGATCCGACACCTCTACATCAAACACATCATCAAGGTTTGTGAGGTCTACTTCATAGATGAAACTTGACTCTGGCACATCGTCGACGACATTGAGCACCTTCAATCCGGCCTGCATGACTAAGTTGATCACATGCACAATACACAAGACATGTTTCTTTGTAGTAAAAGGGGGGTCCACTGGCCGCAACTCCCATTCTAATGTCGCCATCATTGTTGCATTATTCAAGAATTGTTTGTCGCAATTGCACATTCATTTGTGCTTAACTTAAATTCTGCAGGAACCTCCAACACAATTTTGCTCAAGCACTCCCCAGTGTGCGTGCCCTCCAACTGGCGTATAGCTAGGACACATTCACACATTTTCCATCTGTATCTACCCAATGAACGGCGAAACCTATAAATGATATTTGATTCGCAGAAGTTCAACAATCTAGAGTGATTGCCACTCTATCAACACTCTCCATTCGGTCACGAATACTGCTCTTTAACTCAATGTAAAGCTTGACAGCTTTTTCCTTCACAACCCTTGTCAATAGAATGGATATCTCCTTATGTGAGATGTATCGAAGCAATCATATGATGTATTTTTTACATACAATGTTCCACGGCGATGCTGACTGATAGATGAAATGTACAAGCTTTTCTTTTGTCGTCCCCAACGTGCAACCAGTGAAGTACAATTTGTCATTACCTTGTCGGTCAAAAATGTTTACCACCGATGGTTGGTTAGAAGAGCTCCCTTCTTGAGCCTTCAAATCGTTATACTTTTTATGGTGCACATTTAGCAAATGTCACCATAGGACCATACTACAACTATACTTATTTTGCTCTACTGTCACAGCACGACCTCGAGTACGAGTTGCACATTGATTGCATGTGAAAACCTTTGGCGCCACCTGTGTGAAGTGTATCCGTGCAGCGCATTCATTCTTTCTCTTTCTCTTCTTCTGGATGTGGCCAACACCCTCGGACGATGCAGAGCTCTCATAGGAACCAGAAGCATGCGAGAGAGGTACTCTAGGCATCCTAAGTTACAATTGAAAATGTAAATTTCTCAAATAATTCATCCAATACCAAACTAATTTTTGACATAGTTTAATGTGCACTTATAAAGTAGAAATGTTCAAGCAGAGTCGTAAATTGAAATATATGACAACTATAATGTTGAAATTCATCCTCATCCGGGTAGATAAAGAAGCAAAAGAAATGAAATATGTGAAAATTAACTGACAAAAAAGATTCTCAGATCTGTGTCTCATTTTTCACATATCTACGCACCTTATAGAATACCTCCGAGGCAAATTCAGGAATTGCTCTTATCGTTATGGAGAAGACGGAGAACACTGCTTAGGGCTTTGTATCGAAAGGCAGAAACGATCACAGATTCCTAGAGATGACTTCCTGCTGATCAAGAATTAGACAGAGAGAGAGATAGATCAACAGAGAGACAAGGAGAGAGAGAAATCAACAGAAACGTACAATCGAGATAGATCAAAAGATAGACATCGAAGGAGAACGAGAGATCAATGGAGAAAATGAGGGATTAATCAGAGAGAGAGATGTATACATGAAACTAAGTTTCTTCTTGAACAACTCGCAAATTCAAATCAATATTGAAATTGTTGACTTAAATTATACATATTAACATTCATGAACCTATGTAGTTTGATTAGACTTTAGTGAGGCTTATTCAATAAATTTTGAGTTAAATTTTCTATATGGATCAAACAAATATTTGGTCTAGGTGGAACTGACAATGGCCAGAAAGTATTACCAAAAGATTTAGTTTGAAAATGGGAACATGTGATTAACAATTAAAGTTGATATTCTGGTTCATCTTTAATCTCATATAGTCTGGTAGGCGTTCAATTATAATTTCAAGAGTCTGGAAAACCAAAATTTAAAAGTTCCAGATTTTATATATCTAAACTATGTAGATCATGATGGTATGCTGGACAAAGCAAATTTTGATCTTGATTTGATTTACAAACCAACCATGTTGTTCAACAAATTTAAGTGCTAGGGATTAGTAGAATTGGCTAATCCAAGCTAGACATGGTTGTTTATTTGTGAACGTTTTTTGTTCGATTTGTGGAATGGAAGCTCATCAGGATGTGAAGTTCCTGCTCAATGCGGAAGATACAGTTTGGGAAATTAATATCTCTAATTTAGAGGTCGAGGATCCAAAATTGGGCATAGTGAACACTGATCCACTGGAGAAAATTTAGTTTTTTTGCTGAAATTCCATAACATTCTTTTGAAGAATCCACAGAAATGTATTCTATTGATTTACGATGAGGAAGTGAAATTGCAGTGAACTCGAATTTTACACCATTATCCAGGAATTGGTGTAGTGCGTCATTAATTTTTGGAACGCCCGTTATCTAGGGAAGGCCGCTTAATGTGGTAGAACAAATACTGATAAACCAATATCTTTAGTTGGGTGGTCTAGGATCTTAAATTGGGCTGGCAGAACAGTCCAAGCAAGGTTCACAAACTATAAATGTATACATGAAATTTAATGAGAGATTGATCAACAATTAGAAATCGACAGAGAGGAGGGATTGATAAAAAATAAGACATAAAGAGACAACCAAAATTAACATGAACTGAAATCAAAATAATAAAAAACTTACCAAAAAAAACTTAGCAATCCTAAAAAACTCTGCTTCCTATTTCTGCCTCCACTATGCTCCTCATCCGAATCCGGCGCCGGAGCAGCGAGTCTGCCGACAGAAACTATACAGACTGTAGGTTGATAGTGGAGAATAGAGAGTACAGAGATGGGGAGACACATGATTAGGGTAGTGAGTCGCTCCGACTCAGAGAAGGACGGGCCAAAGAGAAACTGAGAGATTGACTCAGAGAGGGAAGAATCGAGTTTGTTTTTTTATAAAACTTTAAAAAATAATTCGCACAAAACAATCCGCACAGGGGGTCTATGCTAAGTTATGTGCGAATTCAATTTTGTTATGTTCGGAAAACCGGACAAAACACAGTTCCCACAGATTCGCACAGAACGAACTGAACGACCATGTCTATCAATGACTAAAGTACATCAATGTCGTATGCTTTTGATGTATTTTCAACCTCAGTTAATACACAGAGTGCAAGATTTTTATTTTTTTTCATATGGGATAACAGGATTCAAAGTTTAATGTAAACTCCAAATCCTGTAATCCGACATGAAAGAAAGTAGAAATTTTGCTCTGTATATACTAAATGAGTCTGAGTATACGTTTTATGATAAATTAATATTATAATCTATAGTCCCTATATTTAAGGCCCCCTACAATTGTTGGTTCTTTAATATATTAACACATCATCCAATAAATAGAGCTGAAAATTTCTATTTTCTTCCATATGGGATAAAAGGATTCGAAGTTTGATGTTAAACTCCGAATCCTGTTATCCCATATGGAAGAAGTTGAAAAGATTCAGCTGTATACATTAAACGAGCCACTTAATCAATCAAAAGCACCCCAATTACCCTCTTGCCCACATTGATCCATTCTAACTGCTGAATAATTATGGATTAATTATATTTTTAATATCCTCTCTAACTTGGATATAAAAATCCGATATCCACGCCTGATATCCGATATCGTCATTCTCCATGAGTGATAGAGGCGGATGATGACATCGAGACGGATATCAATATCGGATATCAGTATTGTAGCAACCGATATCCGATATCAATATCCGATATCCAGATGTCAAAAAAAATGGATACCGAAAATTCGATTATTGGTATTCGCTACAGCATCCATCCTGATACCGTAATTTGATACCGGTATCGGAACAGGCGTACCCTATTCTTAATGGCCCTTTATTCCACCTAAGTAGATCACTTCTTTCTTGTACATGAATAGCTGTTGTTTTCCATCAATCACGAGTCACCACACTCTAACTTTCAAGGCCTTACACTTTTGGAGTATTTTTCATAAAACAAATCAACGTTCATTAGTTTCTTGATGGTCCTTTATTCCACCTAAATATATCACATCATTGTTTCACATGTACTCCTGTCTGTTGTTTTGCATCAATCACAAGTCACCAAACTCTAATTTTCAAGGCCTTGCATTTTTGGGATAATTTTCTCGAATAAAATAAGCATTCATTGGTTTTTTAATTACCCTTTATTCCACCTAAATAGATCAAAAACTTTCTTGCTCATGTACTCCTGTCTGTTGTTTTCCATCAATCACCGGTCACCAGACTCTAATTTTCAAGGCCTTACACTTTTGGGATATTTCTCTCAAATAAAATAAACATTCATTGGTTTTTTAATGGCCCTTTATTCCACCTAAATATATCAAATATTTCTCGCACATGTACTCCTGTCTGTTGTTTCCATCGATCACGAGTCACCAAACTCTAATTTTCAAGGCCTTACATTTTTGGAATATTTCTCTCAAATAAAATATACGTTCATTGGTTTCTTAATGGCCCATTATTCAACTTAGATAGATCACATCTTTATTGCACTTGTACTGTTGTCTGTTATCGTCAATCACAAGGCACCAAACTCTAATTTTCAAGGCCTTGCATTTTTGGGATATTTTTCTCAAACAAAATAAACATTCGTTGGTTGCTTAATGGCCCTTTATTCCACCTAAGTAGATCTTATCTCTCCTGTGCATGCATCCCCTGTTTTTTCCCATCAATCAAGGCAATAATGCCTAATTTTCTAGGTCTTACATTTTTGGGGTATTTTTCATAAAAAGAATAAACATGTCCCTTTTTCAGTTCGTCCGGCAGATAAGTCGTCTGAATCAAGTGATACGTGAATTGCTATCATAATGTCCTTTCCCATGCCTTGTCCCTTTTCCAACTATTATCAGTTTTTAGTTTTCTTTTATGAACCGAAAAAATGATGGATTCTTTTAGCTCTCTATTTCTCCTTCCCTGAAGATCAGTCTACAGGGAAAAAACCAAGTTAGAGAGAGAGAGAGAGAAGAGAGCAACGACAGAGAGAGAGAGAGCAACAAAGAAGTGAAGGGAGAGAAAGAGAGAAGAAAAGAAAGAGACTGAAGTGAAGAGGGAGAGAGAGAGAAAAGAGAGGAGAGGGACAGAGAAATGAAGGGTGAGAGAGAAATAAGTGAAGAGACACAGAAGTGGAGAGAGAGAGAAAAGAGAGGAGAGGGACAGAGAAATGAAGGGTGAGAGAGAAATAAGTGAAGAGACACAGAAGTGGAGAGAGAGAGAAAAGAGAGGAGAGGGACAGAGAAATGAAGGGTGAGAGAGAAATAAGTGAAGAGACACAGAAGTGGAGAGAAGCGAGAGAGAGAGAGACAGAAGTGAAGAGAGAGAAGCCACAGAGAGAGAGAGACAGAAGTGAAGAGATAGAAGCGAGAGAGAGAGAGAGACAGAGATGGAAGCTAAGAGAGAGAAGTGAAGAGAGAGAGAGAGACAGACGGAGGTGAAGAGAGAGACAGCAAAATGCAGAGAGAGAAAAGACAGAAGAGGGAGACAGAGAGAGTGAAGAGTAGAAGAGAGAGACAGAGAGATTGAAGAGGATAGAGAGAGAGAGGTTAATGCGGAATTGAAAGTTTAATATCGAGAGAGGAAGAGAGGGAGAGAGAAAGTTAGAGAGAGAGAGAGGTCAGTCAGTCAGTCATTGTGCACGTGGAAGCCAGGGAAGAGAGAAGCCAGGAAGCTGATAACCAGCACCTTAATCTCCCTCACTATACCCCCCCAGTCCACTCCATTCTCTCTCCTCCCCTCTCCCATCTCGTTGTGCTCGTTCTCCTCTGCAAGCCACATAAATACAAAAAACTTTGTCACTCAGAATATGTTAGCACTGATTATCTTTCCCGATTAATCACATTAAAATGATAAATTTCTATTCTAGATTCTATAGTAATCAACTGATTAAGAAAGCTACTGACCAGGAAGTGGGGCAGGAGGTTGCATCAGGGGAGCGCCGGCGCCCACGGCTTGTCGTAGCCATCTAAGAAGAGGCGTGAATGCCCCCGTCTGGTAACTGTCTCCAAAAAAAAGTAATTAAAGTCGACAATTAATCATCCAGATAATCGGATTTTTATATGTACGCGATTTATCTTTAAAGAACTTTGTTGGTGTGAAAATTGTGAACAAGAAAACAATTCTTCTTACCTTGAAATGAAAGAGATTACAGGGTTTTATAGGGAGCCCTAATGGGCTGACTAGAGATAGGGCCCTTAATGGGCTAACAGGAGAGAGAAAAATAAAGAAACATAATAATCATATCAACACTCCCCCTCAAGCTGGAGCGTGGATGTTTTCCACACCCAGCTTGGAACAGAGCTCCTCAAACCTAGGGGCATGAAGCCCTTTGGTGAAGATATCTGCAAGTTGTTCAGCGGACGGAACATATGGCGTGCAAAAATCTCCCGATTCAAGCTTCTCTTTGATGAAATGGCGATCGATCTCAATGTGCTTTGTACGATCATGCTGAACGGGGTCATGAGCAATGCTAATCGCCGATTTGTTGTCGCAGAACAACTGGACAGGGAAGATAACTGGACACCGTAGCTCACGAAGAAGTTGGGTAATCCAAAGTGCTTCACAAAGACCATGCGCAAGGGCACGGAACTCCGCTTCAGCACTTGATCGGGAGACCACTTTCTGCTTCTTGCTCCTCCAAGTAATCAGATTGCCGCCCAAGAAGGTGCAATATCCAGATGTGGACCGACGATCAACCACAGAGCCAGCATAATCTGCGTCGGTGTAGACTTCGAGACGCAGGCCGGTATGGCGACGAAACAATAGTCCACGGCCAATGGTGCCCTTCAGGAAACGGAGGAGACGATGAGCAGCATGAAAATGGCTCCTGCGAGGAGTCTGCATAAACTGACTCAGAACACCCACTGAATATGCAATGTCCGGACGAGTCTGGGTGAGATAAATCAGTTTGCCCACAAGTCTTCTATATGGTCCAGGCTCAGCAAGCTCCTCATCCGCATCGGCACCAAGTCGATGGTTCGCATCAATCGGTGTCGAAGCAGGCTTGGAGTCCTCCTTTCCAAGCTCACAGAGAAGGTCCACCGTATACTTTCTCTGACAAATAAAGATCCCGCTCGAAGAATATGCCACCTCTATGCCAAGAAAGTACCTCAACGGGCCAAGATGGCGAATAGCAAATTCGGCGAAAGATACATAGCCAGCTCCGTAATGGTCGCCGTATCATCACCCGTAAGAATGATGTCATCCACGTACACAAGAAGAATAGCGACTCCCCCTGACGTGGAATGGCGGTAGAAGAGGGTGTGATCTCCATTACACTGACGGTATCCACGGCGCTTCATGACCATTGTGAAACGACCAAACCACGCTCGAGGAGATTGCTTCAAGCCATATAGTGCTTTCTTCAGGCGACAGACAACCGACTTTGGAGACAACGGCACTAAGGAAGTGTAGCCAGGAGGTAATGCCATGTAGATCTCCTCAGTCAAATCACCATGCAGAAAAGCGTTCTTCACATCATATTGCTGCAAAATCCAGCCACGATCCGCAGCAAGGGCCAATAAGATCCGCACCGTATTCAGCTTGGCGACGGGGGCAAATGTCTCTTGATAATCAATGCCATGCTTCTGAGTAAACCCTTGCGCCACAACCCGGGCTTTGTGCCTCTCAATAGAACCGTCGGAATTATGCTTCACAGCATACACCCAACGGCTACCCACTAGATGCTTCCCGGCCGGTAGAGGAACCAGATCCCACGTCTCATTTTGAGCAAGAGCATGAAGCTCCTCCGCCATAGCCTGACGCCAATGCGGAAACGAAAGGGCAAAGTCCACCGTCTTTGGAAGGGAAGTGGCATCAAGTGAGGTGAGAAGGGCATGATAGGATGGTGAGAGACGGTGAGATGAGATGGATGCCTCTAATGGATAGAGAGGAGAAGAACGAGACGAGGGCAGCACGGCTAATGAGGAGGTTTCTGGAGGGGTGGAGGAAGAGGGAGGCGGGACAGCTGGAGAAGGAGAAGCAACCCGAGATTTTCGACGAGCAAGAGTAATACCGTAGCGTTTTTCAGGCAGGCAGCGACGTATAGGAAGCGGTGGAATCGAAGAAGTTTCGGCAGAAGAGGGGAATTCAGCAGCAGGGACAGGAGGAGTCTCCACAGGAGGGACTGAGACGGCGGCCGGAGACGGGTCGGGAGGCACAATCTCTGGAGGAGCAACAGGAGGAGACACTTCTGTCGGGGCCGGCGAAGAGGGACTAGAGACGGATGACGGAGGAGATGGTGGAGGAAGAATTAGGAATTCAAGTGGATCGGATGGAGATGTGGACGATGGTGGTTCTGGAGAAGAGGAGGAATAGTAGGGAAGAAATTCATCAAACGTGGCATCTTTGGTGACGACAAACCGACAAGAGGGTGGATGATAGCATAAATACCCTTTTTGGGTGAAAGAATAACCAACAAACACACAGTTGATAGCACGAGGATCCAGTTTATCACGACCAAGGTGATGGTTAGGCGCATAGCAGACACATCCAAATACACGAGGGGTGAGATTAGTTCGGAGAGAGAGAGTGGGAAAGACATGCTGAAGACGGTCAATAGGAGTGGAATAGTCAAGCACTCGAGACGGAAGGCGGTTGAGGAGATGGATGGCGGTGGACGGCTTCCCCAAAAATACTTGGGCACATGAATATGGAAGAGAAGGCTCCGAGTCATGTCAAAGATGTGGCGGAATTTTCTTTCGGCAACGCCATTTTGCTGGGGTGTATAAGGGCAAGAGGTTTCATGGATAATGCCTTTGTCTCGAAAGAAAGTGCTTAACGAAGTGTTAACGTAGTCTTTAGCATTGTCGGAGCAGAAGCGACGAATTGATGTAGAAAATTGAGTCTGGACAAGTGAGTAGAATTGAGGAATGACACGTGATATCTCCGATTTGTTCTTTAAGAAATATGCCCACGTGAAACGAGTTGCATCGTCAATGAAGATGCATAGCCATCGAGAGCCGGAAGTGCTGTGAATAGGGATGGTCACACATCGGTGTGAATAAGGGAGAATGGGGTCAAAGAATGAGAAGAAGAGATAGGATACGTAGTGCGATGATGTTTCGCAATTCGGCAAGCATTACAAACAAAACGGTCCACAGAATGACATTGAAAAAGTTTGGGGAAAAGACGATAAAGAGTAGCAAAAGAGGGGTGGCCGAGACGTCGATGAAGAAGCCACAAACGCTCGTGGGAAGTCGAAAGGGAAACTGCCGCAGCAGCAACAGCAAAAGAAGTCGAACGAGGTCGAACAAGATAGAGCCCCTCATGCTCCTCAGCAATGGAAATCGTCCTCCCCGACACCTTATCACGATAAAAACATGAAGTAGGAGAGAATGTAAGGTCTTGGTTCAAGTCGCGAACAAGGCTAGATAAGGAGAGAAGATGATGAGTAAGACGTGGAACATGAAGAACTTTAGGTAGATGCATAGAAGAGGAAATAGCCACACGTCCAATACCCGCCACGGTGAGAAGATCGCCGGAGGCTGTTTTGACTTTGGAGGATCCAGGGACGGGTTCATAAGTCACAAAGGCTCTTGGATTAGGAGTCATGTGGGCGGTGACACCGGAATCAAGGAGCCAAGTAGAAGAGAAAGGAGAATGGCCAGAAGGGGATGGAGGTGTAGGAAGACAGGTGGACATACCTGCGTGGGCCAAGGAGCATGATCCCACGACTGGACGATCCAGCAATTGGCGTGACGCCCATTTCTTCCGGAGTAAAGCTGGCGGGCGAGGGTGGGAGAAGACCATATGGCATAGGTACTTGACCCGGAGTAGGCATGGGACCGGCAGCAGGTGCGACAGTAGCAAGGTTACTCTGCTGCATGCGTTTCCGTTGAAGCTTGTAGCACGTCTCCTTAGAGTGACCTCGCTTCTTGCAGTAATTGCAAAACAGCGAAGGATCACCCTTCGGAGAATCCTCCGTCCGAGCAGTCTGACCACGCGGCAAAGAACTGGGTGGTGTAGTCGTCGATGGGCGCGCAGACGAAGAGGACTGAGCTACAAGTGCCGAAGCCGAGTTCTGGGCCTGCTGAAAGCGAGATTCTTCAACCCTCACACTGCGGAGCGCATCCTTGAAGGTAGGACCAGTCTCCCGATGTATAAGCTAAGCCCGTACCGCTTCATATTCCGGGTTCAGTCCCATAAGAAACTGGAAAACCCGAAGTTGAAGAGTATATTTGCGGTCCACCGAATGAGGGTCGGGCGGCATGTAGTGGTCAATCTCATTCCACAACGAAATGAGCTCCATACTGTACTCCATGATAGACCGGTCTCCTTGACGCAGGTTGGCGGCCCGATGCACCAATTCGTACAGAGTCGCAATGTTGTGCTTCTTGGAGTGGCTCTCGAGTGCCGCTTCCCAGACCGCCCGAGCCGACTCTAGAGACAGGAATTCACCTTTAACACTGGGTGAAATACTGTCCAAGAGCCAGCGATGAACTACCCCCTCAACGTCCAGCCAGTCATAATACTTGAGATTGGTCCGGGGAGGTCCGTCTTCTAGAAGATGGCGCATGAGACGCCCCTTTAAAGTGATCTGGACGTACTGGCGCCATTGCAGAAGATTAAATCCAGTAAACATACCATCCGGAGGCATCCTAGGCAGAGAGAATGGCCCAGGAGAGGACGACCAATTCCCGGGCTCAAGAGGCACTGCAGCTGCATGTGGCGTAGATACCGGCGTCGAGTCTGGCGTAACAGTGGAGGTCTGGGCTTCTGGCGAATCAGCAGCAACCGGATTCGTCATTGTAGAATCCGGTGGCTCAATCAGAGTAGATCACAGTCAGAAGGTGCTGAACCAGCCGCAAGAAACAACTGCACCGAGCGGTGGGATCTGCAAGAGCTGATGGCTCGACTGAGGCAGATACACGGCGCGGCGGATGCGGCTCGCGGCACGGACCGAGGCAGGTCGATGCGGACCGAAGCACGCGGCTGTGCACGGCTGGCTGCTGCGCGTGCCGGGAGGCTTCGCGCGGCGGGCGACCGTGCGCGGCTGGCAGCTGCGCACGGCGGGCGGCTGCTCACGCCGGGAGGCTGCGCGCGGCGGGCGACCGTGCACGGCTGGCAGCTGCTCACGGCAGGCGGTTGCTCGCGGCGGGCGGCTGGTGGTTGCTCGCGGCGGGCGGCTGGCTGCTGGGCGTGGCAAACTGCTGCACGCGACCCCCGGTGCAGGATACGGCGGACAGCGATGGACCGGAGCGCGAGATCAGGCGGTCGTGAGAACCGCCAGAGATCGGAGCGCAAGGTCAAGCCCAGGAAACCCAGATTAGGGTTAGGGTTAGGGCTCTGATACCATGTGAACAAGAAAACAATTCTTCTTACCTTGAAATGAAAGAGATTACAGGGTTTTATAGGGAGCCCTAATGGGCTGACTAGAGATAGGGCCCTTAATGGGCTAACAGGAGAGAGAAAAATAAAGAAACATAATAATCATATCAACAAAAATAATCTCAAAGATTTCAGTCACTAGAAGTTTCTGAGAGATTAAAGAAAAAAACAAAAACGAAATGAAGGAATATATTAAGAGATTAAAAACAAATCCCGGATATTTAATCATGATGGATGCTGCAACAGATTTTTATCGCCGTGTGATCTCAACGAAATCTTACACAGCGACATATTAAAGATGCTTAAATAGAGCGAAAGCATTGTTCATCGTCGTCGCCTCTAAAATAAGCATTCGGATAATCATTGATTAATCGTATAGTTAAACAGATAACATATGCGCATAATCCGAAATTGGCCACTTGCAATTGTAAGTAAAGAATGTCACTCGTAAATATTGGATGCAAAGAGCACGAGCCAAACCCTACCTCGACAGAGACCCCTCTTAAATCCGACCCTCCAATAATTATTTGCTAAAGCAAAATTGCAAAAATGAATGACGTTGATATTTTTTGTCATTTCTTGTGTACATTTTTTACACATTGATCACTGACGTGGGTAAAAAATTTACAATATAAATGAGGGATACGAAGAGAAGGGCCACAACCAATCTCTGCAGAGACTCTTTGTTGTAAGGTGATACAGAGGACTGAGAGAGAGAAAGGAGGGAGAAGGAAGAGCTCCTGCACTGGGCGGCGCCTTAGACAGTTGGAAAGAAAACCAACTAAACCTCTTTTTTTTCCCGGCTAGGGTTTTTGGAGGCCTTTAAAGGCTCCATTACAACTTCACACGTGGGAACCACTTAAGAAGGCTCCCACGTGTGACCACTTACAGAAGGTCACACGTGGGATATAGTTAAGAGAGAGAGAGAAGTCCTCCAAGGTGCCCAATAGAGTTCAGTACACAGTTCAACACCCCCCCGCAAGCTAGGTGTGGATGTTGACCATGCCGAGCTTGAACACCAATGACTGGAACCGTGATGTCGGAAGTGCCTTCGTGAAGATGTCTGCCTTTTGATTGTTTGACGACACAAACACCGGGTGAATAATTCCCCGGTCGATATTCTCGGTCAAGTAGTGATGATTCAAGGCCATATGTTTCGTCCGGTCATGCTGGACTGGATTCTTGACAATCGCTAGGGCTGATTGGTTGTCGCAGTAGAGCGTGATTCCCCCATCTCCATAAAGTGATAGGTCCTCAAGCAAGTGCTTCAACCAGCGGCATTCCGAAACTCCTCTCTTCAGCGCACGGAGCTCAGCCTCGGCACTGGAGAGGGATACCTCCTGTTTCTTGCTCCTCCACGTGATCAGGCTTCCACCTAGAAATGTACAGTAGCCCGAAGTAGATCTGCGGTCCACCAAGGATCCTGCCCAGTCCGAATCTGTATATGCCTCTAGTGCAATCTCCCCTTCCTGAGAGAATAGGAGGCCATGCCCAACTGTATACTTCAAGTATGCCAGAATCCTGAAAGCAGCCTGCAGATGAATCTCGTAAGGCTCGCTCATAAACTGACTGAGGAGACTGACTGCAAATGAGATGTCCGGTCTCGTATGATTTAGATAGATCAGTTTCCCAATCAATCGCTGATAGAAGTGCTTATCCACTGCCGCGCCATCATCTCCTTTCCCAATCTTCACATTCGGATCAAGTGGCGTAGCTGCTGGTTTGCACCCCAGTTGTCCAGTTTCTTTCAACAGATCGAGGATATCTTTGTGCTGGCTAAGAGAGATTCCAGCACTTGAATGGGAAAATTCAATGCCCAGAAAATACTTTAGCAGACCCAATTTCTTCATGTCGAATTCTTTGGAAAGGGCATCACTCAGCTGCTGTATTTCCACCACATCACTGCCTGTCATGGGGATATCATCCACATATACCACAAGAATAGTGATTGTTCCACTAGCCCCATGTTTAATGAAGAGTGTATGGTCCCCTCTGGCCTGATGATATCCCAGATTTACCATTGCCTTAGTAAACCTTCCGAACCAAGCTCTAGGGGATTGCTTTAGCCCTTAGAGCGCTTTCTTCAGCCTGCAAACAAGGTTCCTTTTCTCTGGTGGTTGATACCCTGGAGGAAGTTGCATGTAGACTTCTTCTTCCAACTCACCATGGAGGAAAGCATTTTTCATGTCAAATTGCAGAATATCCCAACGACACTTTGCAGCCACTGCGATCAAAACGCGCACCGTATTGAACTTCGCTACCGGGGTAAAAGTTTCTCCATAATCCACGCCCTGCACCTGAGTATATCCCTTAGCGACCAGCCGTGCCTTTAGTCTTTCCAACACCCCACTGCAGTGAAATTTCGGAGTGAATACCCACTTACAACCAACTGCCCCCTTTCCCTTGGGAAGGTAGACAAGGTCCCACGTCTCATTCCTCTCCAGTGCAGCCATCTCCTCATCCATTGCAGCCTTCCAACCCGGGTCTTGAAGAGCCTCCTCAACCCGGGTGGGAATGATAATGTTTCCCAGGGATGTGAGAAAAGTTTTATAATCCTGTCCCAGTTTCTCATACTTCACGTAATACCCAATTGGGTACTTTACGGTCGATCGGCAGGAACGTACACCTTTTCGCAGGGCAATGGGCCACCCCAAATCATCTTGGCCAATGTCTGATGGTTCTGCTGGCACTCCATCAGAAATCTCTGATGGCCCAACTAAATTCTCCATTCCTTCCTTCTCAGGATCTTCAACAGCAGCAGCCACTTCTTCAGTTCCCTCAGCATGCTCATCCCCCTCCTCGTCAGGTAGGATAGGATCCATCACGGTCTCTTCCAGAATTACAGTGTCAGTCTCTGCCATTTTCTGTTCTGGGAGAGATAAAAACTGCAGCCCTGTTGTATTTTCCTCCACTGTCACTGTCTTGGGAAGATTCTCAGATTGATAGAACGGTTCCGACTCATGAAATACAATATCCGCAGATACATAGAATTCTACGCGAGGTGGGATGATAGCATCTATAGCCCTTTTGCGTACCTGAATATCCCACAAAGACACACTTAATGGCTCTCGGGTCCAGTTTACCAGAACTTTGATGCACGAATACTGTGCAACCAAAGACACGAGCTGGTAGACCGGAGAAAAATTTCAGGCCCGGAAACTCAGCACTTAACAAGCTCAATGGGGACTGATATCCAATTACTCTCATTGGAGTTCGATTCATCAAGTAGGTGGATGTAAGTACTGCCTCTCCCCAGTAGCACTTTGGAAGCTTCGCCTGAAAAAACAAGGAGCGTATCATGGCCAGAGTATACCCGAGACGACGTTCTGCTAATCCGTTCTGCTGGGCCGTATTCACACAGGAGGATTCATGAACAATTCCCTGATCTGCAAGATAGGAGTTCACTGTAGTATTGAAGAATTCAGAGCCATTGTCGGTTCTGAATCGCTTAACTTTCCTCCCAAACTGAGTCAAGATCAATTCACAAAACTGAATCATTACTTGTGGGACCTCTGCCTTGGATCTCAGTAAATAAGTCCACATTGTCCGTGTACAATCTTCCACGAAAATTATAAACCACCGGCATCCTGTAAGACTGGTAGTGGGGCAGGGCCCCCACACGTCACTATGGATGCATTCAAAAGGTGAAACACAACGTTCTTCGATTAACTTAAAGGTTGAGTGACGATGTTTGCCAGATGACAGGCCTCACAAAATAACTTCTCATCCAAAATACCACGAAACATGGTTCGATAAAGGGTCTTAAGTAAATTAAAAGGGGGATGCCCCATCCGCTGATGTAGACGCAGCACCCTCTCCTCCCCGGTACTATTTCTTTGCGTCACCAAGCACTGCTGTGGAGAAGTCTCGAGGAGGAGCAGTCCACCTTGCCGTCTAATGGATGAAATCCTCCTCCCGGAAACCTTGTCACAAAGAAAACAATCATCACTGTCAAGGACAAACCTCCAACCATAATCATCAACTAATTTCTGTAACGAGATAAGATTGGCTCTTAGATCTCGGACATGCAGGACCCTTTTCAGAATTCCGAGAGAGTTAACTGAGATATTCCCAATTCCCTTAACCGACAATGATCCTCCACCAGCGGTCTGCACTTTGTCGGAACCCTCAGTTAACACATAATTCCCGAACAAGGATTTTTGTGAATTCTTGACTATCGAGAGGATGAATATGTGAACAAGAAGAAATATATTGTTATTATTTCCACACACACACCCCCCTCATACTACACAATGTTCCCCTTTTTAGAGAGGCTGCCAATCGACCGTTGGAGATATATGACCGTTGGAATCAACGGTCATATTTCTCTACGATCGGGCCCATTTATAAAACATGGGCCCGGTAATACATGAGTTATTTGGGCCGTATGATCTAACACCCCCCCTCAAGTTGGGTATAGATGTTGATCAAGCCCAACTTGGACACCAAGACTTGGAACTGCAGGCCAGGGATCCCTTTGGTGAAAATATCCGCAATCTGCTCCAGAGAAGGAATGTAGTGAGGTATAATGAAGCCCTCATCAATGCTTTGTTTGATATAGTGTCGTGCCACCCTTGCATGCTTCGTCCTTTCGTGTTGAACTGGGTTTTTTGCCATAGCAATTCTGATTTGCTATCAGAGTACAGAGTCATTCCTTTGTCTGAAAAAACTTTCAAATCCTGCAAGATACCCTTAAGCCACATTCCTTCACATACTCCCTTCTTCAGTGCTCGGAGTTCAGCTTCTGCGCTTGATAAAGAGACCTCCTTCTGTTTCTTACAACGCCATGTGACAAGATTCCCTCCTATGAAACTGCAATAACCAGATGTAGACCGGCTGTCTTCAAATGATCCTGCATAGTCAGAATCCGTGTAGAGGACCACACTCGGCTCACTTCCTCTGTTAAATAGTAGACCAAGTCCAATTGACCCCTTCAGGTAAGTTAGGATGCGATCTGCTGCATGTTGATGTGATTCCCGAGGATCATTCATGAATTGACTTAGAGAGTTGACTGCGAAAGCAATATCCGGCCGAGTGTGGTTGAGATAAAGTAGCTTACCAATGAGACGTTGAAATGAAGTCTTGTTTACGGGTGTCTTTTTCACTCTGTTCAGCTTTTAACTTAACATTACTATCCACTGCTGTAGCCGCTGGTCGACAATCCAACTTCCCCGTTTCCTTTAACAAATCAAGGATATACTTTTGCTGAGAAAGTACGATCCCTGCCCGAGAATAGGCCACTTCAATTCCCAGGAAATACGTCATTAAACCTAGTGCCTTTATGTCAAAGGAAAGTGAAAGGTGTTTCTCCAGATTCTGAGTTTCAGTGTGGTCATCTCCAGTGATAATGATGTCGTCCACATACACAATTAAAATTGCAATCTTCCCATCCTTGCCATGCTTTATAAACAATGTGTGATCTCCCTCACTTTGGAAGAACCCCACTGCTAACATTACTGTTGAAAATCTTCCAAACCATGCTCTTGGCGATTGATTCAGTCCATATAAGGACTTCTTGAGGTGACATATGTCCCCTGAGTTTTGACTCAAACAATATCCAAGAGGAGGTGCCATATACACTTCTTCTTTCAATTCTCCATGTAAGAAGGCATTTTTCACATCATATTGATAGAGCTGCCAATTAAATAGTGCTGCAAGTGCTATTAAAACCCAAACTGTGTTTAGCTTTGCAACTGGAGCAAAGGTTTCGTTGTAGTCGACGCCGTAAGACTGTGTATATCCTTGTGCCACCAAACGAGCTTTGTGTCTGGCCACTGACCCATCTGAGTGATATTTTATAGTGAATACCCATCGACTTCCCACTAGTTTCTTTCCTGGTGGGAGTGGGGCCATCTCCCAAGTACCATTTCTCTTTAGTGCTGCCATTTCTTCTTCCATAGCTGTCTTCCACTCTGCAGATGACATCGCTTCTGTCACATTCTTTGGAATAGATACTGTCATTAGGGCTTGAACCACCTGATTATACTCTGGAGAGAGCCGGGAGTAAGATAGATAATTTTTAACTGGATAGAGTTTAGTCTTCGTGCAGTTACGAATTCCCTTGCTTATGGCAATGGACCAACCATCGTTTCCTGAGTCTTCTCCTCCTGCCGGCAGGATTGTTGTACTTGAGTCGTCACGTGGTCTATAAGGCTCCTCCTCAGGAGGACTTGGAGGAGTACTTATAGCCATGTCCTTATCATAAGTTTCTGATGCTGAGGAGAGACTTCGCTGCATACTATCATTTTCTTGCTCCGAAGATTCTAAATACTCTTCTGATCGTTCCAAATGAGCATGAAACATTCGGACTTCGTCGAACTTCACGTCTGCACTAATGAAGATCTTCCTGGAGCTTGGATGATAGCATTTATAAACTTTCTGGGTTGAAGAATATCCCAGAAACACACATCTTAGGGCTCGATGGTCCAACTTACCTGCATGATGAACTTGAACATATAGAACACAGCCAAACACCTTGGCCGGGAGGTTAGTTCTTAAAGATAAATGTGGGAATTCCCCTCTTCTTCCATGTAATTAGTTACTTTTCCACAAAAGAATTCTGTTGCATTATCTGATCTAAATATCCGTACTTTCTTTCCGAATTGTGTATGAATCATCTCACAAAATTTGATGATAATAGATGGAATTTCAGTCTTAGATTTCAGTAGATACACCCATGTATATCTAGAGAAATCATCTACAAATAAGATAAACCATTTGTGATGGGATAGTCCAAGTGTGGAGCAAGGTCCCCACACATCACTATGGATACAATCAAATGCTGATTGAGTTCTGTGATCTGAAACTGGAAAAAAAGATCGTTTGTGTTTAGCAAATTGGCAACTTTCACAGTTCAAATTATCAAAAATAATCCCTTTAAACAAATTGGGATGGGAATGTTTCAAAATGTGGAATGAGGGGTGCCCTAGTCTCCTATGCAGGAGATTGATCCGCTCTTCACTCTGGGCAGTATAGGTGGCTTTCTGCCTTTCATCCTCCTCCAATCCATCTAGCAAGAGAAGACCTCCCCTCCTCTTAACAGATGAAATCTTCCGTCCGGTTTCCTTAAGACATAGGAAACAAGAATCTGAGTCTAAGATAAATCGCCATACAGTATCATTTACTAACTGAATTAAGGACAATAAATTTGCTTTCAATTCAGGTACATGCAAAACATCTTTCAGTAATTTCCCTTTGATCTCAATTGATCCTCTTCCTGCCACTTCTAATATTCCACCATTTGCAGTAAAAACTCTGAGATTATTAGTTTCTAGCTCATAATTTTTAAATAGCATTTTGTGGGGTGACATATGA
Organism: Wolffia australiana; assembly: GCF_029677425.1. NCBI lineage: Eukaryota > Viridiplantae > Streptophyta > Magnoliopsida > Alismatales > Araceae > Wolffia > Wolffia australiana. Next base: position 7,084,666 of record NC_135853.1, on the reverse strand, counting down.
TCTGTCGGCCCAGAATCTAAAATCCAAGAAACAGTAGTGGGTGTATTATTAGTAACTGTAGTGAAAATGAATTTCTTACCTGACTGTACGAGTGAAGTAGAGCCAAACTTCTGAAGGATCTTGTTTACTTCTGACTGAATAAGTTTCCGAATTTTACCTCCGTCCTCCCCTTTCTTTGCAGCAGATAATTCCTCTCCTTCACTTGCCACATAGGCTTTCTTGTGCTGCCCTGGATTCCACGTCCCTTTCTTGATCTGCTCTTCCTTCCAGGCTAACTTTCTGCAGTCCCTTCTTAGGTGGCCTGGTTTCCTGCAATAGCCACAAGTAAGTTCTGAGGAATTACCTTCCTGCGGAGTGGACTTCTGGAGCTGAGTAGAAGATGTGGCTGCATTATTTATGTTGTGCCTTGGTTCCCCTTACTTGGCCAAGTGGGCCACGGAGACAGGAGTAGACACCTCGCCATCCTTAGAGTTAAGCTTCTTCCGCCGCTCTGCCCCTTGCAATTCAGAGATAGCTTCCGCAAAGGTGGGGAACCTCTCTCTGTGCAGCAATTGGCTTCTAAGATTCTCATACTCTGAATTCAATCCCATCAAAAAGGTGAGGGTTCTGAACTTGGTTTCTCTGAGATAAGATTTTGAGTTCTTGTCGCCAGTGGGCCAGAGAAGGTCAAGCTCCCTCCATATGGCCTTTAATTTTGCAGAGTAGGAAGAAATTGATAGATTTCCCTGTTTCAATGCTTTCTCTTGTTCTCGAAGGTCATAGACAAGATAATCGCTGTGGGTTTCTGCACATGATTTCTGAATTTCTTGCCATAAGTCTCGTACGCAGTCAATAATTAGATAGTCGTCTGCCTGATCTGGTTCCATATTTTTTATCATCCAATTGGTGATAAAGGCTTCTTCAGATTCCCAAATTACTCTTTCAAGTTTGGGAGCGTCTTTCGAAGGAGCATCTTCTGTTAGGTGATTCCCCAGGTAGATAGCCTTAAGGGATCTTTGGACCAACATTATCCACTTCTGCCCATTGATTCCATTATATTTGATATCCAGGTCCTGTAAGAACAACCTTGGCTGAGCAGGTGTCTCAGCCGGTTTAATGATGGTTGAGGAGGTGATCTCGGATTCCTTCTCAACCATCCTGGACTTTCCCATCTGGAGATGAGTAGACGGAACACAAATAGACGGAATACTCCTTAACAAGAGCTGCTGATCTGAGTGTTGACGGAGCAAGTCTTCACTGGAGAAGAACTTCCCCGGAAAATAAACACAACTTCTGATCGGGCAATTTCGCCGTGTGAAGCTTCAAGAGGAAAAAACCCAAGAGCCAAACTCCTCTCTTCTTCTGCACAGGTCGTAGCTTGCCCCAAGCGCGGAGTCTTTCTGAAACGCGTGGATCGCGAATCAAAAGGTACTCCGGGAGTAAATAGCGAAAGATCGTGAAATCACGAAATCGCGAAATCGCAAGAACAAAATTGCAGAATCTCTGAAATCGCTGAGTTCGTTGAGTTTGCCAAGTTTGCTGAGCTCGCCGAGTTCGCCGAGAGAGAAAGATAGGAGTAGTCGAGGAAGAAGTCGCCGCCGAAATTGCAAGAAGAACTCGTTGCTGAAAAACGTCGCCGAAGCAGAAATCGTCGCCGAAATAGCAGCAAGACGCCGCCGAAATCTTCGCCGAAATTGCCGAAATCGTCGCCGAAATTGCCGAAATCGTCGCAGAAATCGTTGCTGAAAGACGCCGCCGAGATTGCAAGAGGAACTCGTCGCCGAACGAGGAAGATTAGAAATTATCAGAAAAAAAAACTTGTCGCCTTTGGTGTGCCTACGATTGCTGCTCTGATACCATGTGAATTCTTGACTATCGAGAGGATATGTGAACAAGAAGAAATATATTGTTATTATTTCCACACACACACCCCCCTCATACTACACAATGTTCCCCTTTTTAGAGAGGCTGCCAATCGACCGTTGGAGATATATGACCGTTGGAATCAACAGTCATATTTCTCTATGATCGGGCCCATTTATAAAACATGGGCCCGGTAATACATGAGTTATTTGGGCCGTATGATCTAACAATTTTTCTGGGGACATATGGTCAGTACCTCCCGTGTCAGCAACCCATTCAGGAGAGGAGGAATTACCTGACTGTACCAGGGCAGTGGAGCTTAATTTTTGTTGAACTTCCTCAACCTCTGAGTTCATTACGGTTGCTCCAGGGGTCTGCGGCTGTGACGAGGCCACCATGGCCCTCTTTCCGGAGTTCTGATTTTTCCAGGCCAGCTTCCAACAGTTCTCTTTCGTATGCTGACGCTTCTTGCAGTAGTTGCAGAAGAGAGCGTCACGACTGTCTTCTCCTTCGCTCCCAGTTACTGAATTTGGCTGCGATGGACGTGCTGTCCAATTGCCAGTGGGATTGCCCCGACTCTCAGGCTTCTTCGTAAGTAGTGCAGCGGAATTTTGCCCCTGAGAGTCTGGGGTAACCCTGAACCTATGGCTTCTTCTAGTGATGGCAACTTCTCCCGGTGAAGAAGCTGGCTCCTCACGGACTCGTAGACCGAGTTCAGGCCCATTAAGAACGTGAATATCCGCTGTTTCAGGATATACTGACGTTCCACTGACTGTGGATTCTGTGTAGGCCATAGATGGTCAATCTCTCTCCAAATCGCCTTCAGCCGGGAGGAGTATTGCCGGACATTCTCTCCTCCTTGACGTGCCATAGATTCCTGCACCTTCAATTCGTAGATGCGCCAGTCATGCGACTGCTCCGCGGTGTACCTCTGAATCTCATCCCACAATTCTTTAGCTGTCTCACAGTACAGAAAATCTCTCCTCATCTCAGATGTCATGGATCTCAACATCCAACCCAAAATGAGGGACTCCTCTGCCTTCCACTTCTTGAAATCTGCATCTGCTGGGGTCTGGGCAGATCAGTCAAGTGATCTCCCAAAAAACATCCACAAACAGTGAGAGTGACCATCTTGGACCACTCAAACATGTTCCCCCCATCAAACTTAACTTCTGCAGGAGGAAACACCACAGCAGCTCTTCCTAAATCCGGTGTTTGTGCAGCACTTGACCCACCTGCTTCCAAAACTCTGATTTCAGAGTTATGCTGAACTAACCCAGGGTTACCCTGGGCTGCGATTTCATCTCCTTGATTCGCCATTCTTGGAGAGACAGCAACAACCTTCAAAAAACTTGGAGAACTGATGTATGTTGGCCTGAAAAACTTCTCTAGGCACAAACTACTCCAGCAACCAAACTCCTAGGCACTGTAGGGATGCACTCAGAGAATAGAGTGCTCTGATACCATGTTGTAAGGTGATACAGAGGACTGAGAGAGAGAAAGGAGGGAGAAGGAAGAGCTCCTGCACTGGGCGGCGCCTTAGACAGTTGGAAAGAAAACCAACTAAACCTCTTTTTTTTTTTCCCGGCTAGGGTTTTTGGAGGCCTTTAAAGGCTCCATTACAACTTCACACGTGGGAACCACTTAAGAAGGCTCCCACGTGTGACATAGCATTAAAATGAATGTCCCACGTGTGACCACTTACAGAAGGTCACACGTGGGATATAGTTAAGAGAGAGAGAGAGAGGAAAATAAGAGAGAGAGAAGTCCTCCAAGGTGCCCAATAGAGTTCAGTACACGGTTCAACACTCTTCTTAGTTAAAATGATCAACGATCTTTTGACTAACCAAAATTCCACAAATGAATGGCGTTGATGTGTTTAAGCATTTTATTATGTACATTTTTTAGACATTGATTACTGACATGGGTAAGGAATTTTTTTGTGAAAAAAATCTCGAATATAAATGAGGGATACGAAGAGAATGGGCGGAACCAAAACATCTACAGAGGCTCTTCTTAGTTCAAAATGAGGAATGATCATTTAATTAAAAGAAATTTAACAAAAATAAGTGGGCATTTTAAATCATTTGATTGTGCAGGATTATAGACATCATTAATCGACATTGGTAGGAATATCACATGGATACACAATGGAAATGCAAATAGGATGAGCAGAGCTAACAATAAACATTTCATTAAGTCGTAAGAACAAATGACACATATTCTAGGCATTCATCTGTATGAATCTTAGAATTGACCTTGAATTTGGAAATTGATAATGTGACGTGGACAAGAAGGAAAACTCACAGATAAATGATGGATGCAAAGAGGATGAGCAGAACCAGCCTCTGCCGAGACCCTTCTTGATTGAACAAGATAACAACCGCCGCCAGCTTGAAGATGAGCATCAAGTCTATCTGTATTGCAAAATGAAATCTCCTCACAACTTGCCCTTGTTGCTGCTGCTGCTGCTGCTCTCCCTCCTGCCGCGTATCCCCATTGTCTCCTCCGGCCGAACTTATTACCCTGGTTATACAGACCACCAATTTAACCGAGATGAAGTGGTGTCAGATTCAGGGTTAAGTTTTTGGGATTTTTGTGTAGTATTGTAATTCCCTTCTTGCATGTGTAACAAGTGAGCATTTCTACGGTTTAGGCTAAGCTCAAAGCCTGATGCAGGGATGTGCTGGGAGGATGCAGGACAACATGAGGAACCTGATAGGAAACTCCTGATGTAAATTCGTACTGGGGAAGAGGGCATGACGAAAAGCGTAGATGTTCCCGGGGGATTGAAGAGTAGAACGGGAATGATCTGACGGGAGGTTGAACAGAGGTAGGGACCAGGGCCGTGCTGCCTGAAGACGTGGTGCAGTAGAGACAATCACAAGGGAGAGAGGGGACTCAGATTTGTAGAGAGGAGATTGATGAGTCTAGCTTCATTCTTCTTGGCTGCCTCCTAGAGGGAGGGCATCCCTATATAAAGGAAGTATGTAAGGAACAAATAACACAAAAGGCCCTAGTGGGTTGACTTGACTAAACTAACCCTAGATAGTACGAGATCGTATCAGAAACGGCCGCCCTGGTAACTCTAAAAAAACCCAAAGAACGGCTAAATTTCATTAATGGTCAATCTGCCTTAAATAAAATTACAATATATTACATTTGGTGATATAGCCCTGACTATGTTGGATCCAAGGAACAGAGATGTAGGCTCTGATTCGAATAGATGTTAGAAAATATAGTTCACCTCTAAAAACAAGATTCGTAGTGTATTGATTGGAGAACCATTGTGACTGATGATGAGAGACGTGGCATGAAGGTAGAAGGATTATCAAATGATGAGAAGGAAAGTAAGATATGAATGGTTGGAATTGGATCAGCTCCTCTGGAACTCGAGGTTCGATCCCCAAAGCTCCAACATCAATCACTGCAGTGACAGCCCACTAGGTTTCCTGAAGAAGACCCTTCTCTTTGGGGCTCCCACCTTCTATCTTATTTTATAGTTTTGTAGATACGTTGCTCATTAAATGACAAGAGGGAGGTCATTCCTTGTGCTATTATATCTTTTCGTTCAATAAGTCCTCATGGGGATCGTATCACAGTCTAACATAAAACTCAACTATACTATACTTTTAACTCTGCAGTCTAACACCTATACCTGCCTATATAAGGCAGATTGAGTGATGTAACAAATGGAATTTCAACGGTTTTGAAGTAACAAGTCGTCATGCCAAACCCACGGAGCAGGGAAGGCTGGGGGTACTACACTTACAAGACATGACCGCCGCATTGTTGATGAAATGTGCAGGCAAGATTATGTGACTGTGTTACGATCCACTCCGTCTAGTAAGCCCACTAGGGGCATTCTCGTCTTTTGCATCTCCTTTATATATGTAGCCCTCCTCGTTGGAGGGCAGGACATGAGTTAGTCGTATTTTTCCTTCCAGTAGTCTCCTTCTCTCTCGACGATGTCCACTCCGTCGAGCCCCCGTTCCTCCGGCAACGTCCACTCACCACTCTCTGCCACTCTCGTCCCCTCGGCGTCGTCCACCCTGCCAGGGTTAACCACGTTCTCAATACGATCCCAGTCGGGATCCTATCAGACTGGAGGAAGACATGGCCACGAAGGTCTTGAGAGACAGCTATGGTAAGGAGATGAGCTAGGAACAGCGGTGAACCCCAATTGAAGGGCATCCATTTTCTGGCAGCGCTTGAGACAGATTTTCCCACAAATTTTGAGGTTTTTTGAACCCAAACCAAGGGACAGAGCCATATTTCGCTATGGGACACATGAGTGGACTGCCTAAGGCAAGCTTCGAGCGGCTTTCCCCTTCCTCTTTGCATTGACAGGGAATCCTCAAGCCACGGTGCAAGACTGTTGGGATGACACATGGAATCTGATCGTGGACGGTGTGTTGTCTGACCAGAGAATGGAAGACCTATTGAAAATTGCAGCAGTCCATGTGACACCTACAGCCCATCATTGGAACCTGTGACGGCTGGATGTGGATGGGCACATCTATTTCAGTTCGGGAGGTACAATGAGGATCAGAAGGGTATAACAGAAGATTAGGCCATCATCTGTGTCGACCTTTATGGAAGCAGAAGGGTCCCATTAAAAGTGCGGAGACGAATTATGACATAAGTCCTCTGAAAGGATACGATCCCAGATGTATCAGCATCATGCCCCATGTGTGTGCAAGGCGAGGAAGATTGCTCTCATCTGTTTTTTGAGTGTTATTTTGCATAGGAAATTTGGAGATCACAGAAGCCAATCTGGGTAGATGTAACATTTGACGAGGCATGCTGGAGCTCACTCCGGGGGGGGGGGGGTTGGGGTGGGGGTGCAGGCAGAGGACACTTGAGGTGGCAAAGGCTCCTCGCGGTGACCTGGGTATTAAAAGGAAAGAGCTGTGTCACTGGATTCCGTACTACATGTTGTGGAGAGGAGAACTGTATGTCCTACTGATCAGTAGGAAGTGAAGGACAGAAAGGGGACCAGGTTGGTAATCAGTGATGTATTTTTTACGATTATATATTTTAGTAATTTCAGGTTGATCATCGCTACAGGTGATCTTCCCTCTTTTTCTTTTTAATAAAAAACAAATCTCCCAGCATCATCTGTCCTATGATCATCAAAAGGTAAACAAGTGATTACAGACAAGGAGGGCCCAATGTCCTACTAATTACAAGCCTTTAAATTTTTAACATCTAGGGTTCCTCTTTGGAAATGGAAAATAAAATGCAAAAAACATGTGAAAACCACTAGATTCATTAAGTTTCAGCTTTTCACGGAACTTACGGTGCATATGTATTAAAAGTCCTCACGTTTCCTCCAGCAAAATATATAGGAGGGTGGAGGAATTAAGCCCTTAAAAAAATTATCTAATTCCAGTTTGAATAAAAGTCAAGTTTCACATCTGATCTGCTGGATACAGCCCCAGCTGGTGCTAATAGTTTAGGGTTTCCTCCAGATAATATAATCCTATTGATTCATGTCAACCTGTGTAAATACATGGTATAAAATACTGGGTTTGGCCCATAACTAATCTTTAAGGTGCTCCTTAAGGGCATGTTTACGAATATGAGAAGAAAATTAAGTTAAGTAAAGAGAAGGTCCACAGCTTGAAAAAAACTAGCAGGCAGCCATACTGTTAAACACTGTTGATTTTATGGGCCTCATCTTCCAATCACGCCTCCACATATCCTGTTAGGGTTAGATGAGAAAGCCCAATCACAAAATGACATCCCGCTTCACTTCATTTCAACCAGTTAAATGCGGGTAGACATGTTAGACAACCTAGGTCACTTATTCATGATATGAAAAATAATTGACCCATAAAGGTATAATATCCAAATGTTGACCTCCGAACAATTATAGAGCTAGCAAAGTCTGCATCTGAATAAGCCTCCATAGTTAGACCTACATAGCAAGTGAATAAGAAACCTCTTCCAATCATACTATTTATGTAGCTTGCTGAGCACCTTGAAAATGAATCTCAGGTGGATCATTCATGAGCTATCTGAGGGTAATGACTTGGAATGGGTTACTTCAGAAAGTAATTCAATGTTATCAGAGCTCCTTACCAAGTTTCTTGATAGATTTAGTATCAGATGAGCTTTAATATCGAATTGGCTAGCACAGTCCTTACCAAGTTTCTTGATCGCCTCTGCATTGTCCCCTGTGATCAAGATATCCTCAACATAGATAAGGTTGAATTGGAAAGAGTTGGGGTGTTCAAAGGAACCCTACAAGTGCCAAGATTAAGAGCTCATCTGATATCATTGCAAAAATGAGTACGTGATTGTGGATGGAGATTTTTACTCGACGTTAACAGCCTTTTTTATTTGACAATGTGTCTGAGATGTGGGCTTCATACTTTGACTTGTGATCAGTTGCACCAGTGTCCAAAATCCATGAAATTTGGTGAGTTCTAGAAAAGAAATGGTTCTCACCTGATTTCACCTTGGATGTAGCGCTCAAACGCTCTTGGAACCTGTTGGCTTGCTATTACAGTTCCTCAAGTTCAGCTTACTCTAGAGGACCCTTCTGCAGGACCTTTCTCTTCAGTTTCCTCTCCCACCAGATGGCTTTCCTAATTCCTGTTCCTGGTAAGTGACTACATATGCTTTCTTTTGCTGCTGCTGATTTTTGTAGGCTAGCTTCCAGCAAGTTTCTTTCGTGTGCCTTTTCCTCCTGCAAAAGATGCACAACAATCCATCCTTTGGGTCTTCTTCTTGAGCCTGAGCTTCCGCCAAATTTTTTTGAGATAGAATTGCCCTGCCCTGGCTTGGAGTGAAATTTTTTGGACCCCAACGCAAGAAAGTAGTTGGTAGGTGCATAAGGGGCCAGCTTAAGGCAGTTCTCCTCATTCACCAAACTCCCTATGGCCTCAAGAGTTGGTTCTCTCCCTGTGGAGAATTTGGCTCCTGAGATTTTTGAATCAAGGTGGAGGCTTATGAGGAAGCTGATGAGTCTGTATCAGAGCACATATCCTCTCTCACTTGACTTGCAGGAGTCCTTCCAAATGCACTTCAACCTGAAGCCATAGGTCATGATATGATTGTCTCCTCGTCTCACCTGGGTGACAATTAAGTATAGCTCATAAATGCACCACAAATGATGCTTTTTGCACTATACTTATGGATTTGATCCCCCTGTCCAAGAAATCTGTCCTCATGAACTGGTTCCTAGCACCTATTATCCATTGACACATTAATGATTCATCTGCTTTCCAGGTCTTGTCCTGCGGATCTTTCTTGGGAAATGGACCTGTCATAAATGGTTGCCTGAGCACCAGCTTTCCAGAGTCAACTCTACCATCTTGCACCATTCAAACATGATGAATCCATCTGACCTGACATAGATGTCCAGAAAAACAAATATGGTCCTCCCTGCATCTCTAGACTTGTCTTCAGTCGCTCCATCTGGTGCTCATTGTTCTTTCCCATTAGTGCACATGACAATATGGCAGCTTATAACTCTCAAAGACATTTGATGAGCCCGAAGACAAAGGATCACACTGGTGCTGGGCAGATTAACAGGGATGACACAGATGCCTGATTTTTCAGCCAAAGAAGTGGCGTGCAAGCACTTGAGAAGGATTAATTGATCTCACAGGGCGGGATCAGGCTCCTCATATGGGCTGACACGATATGGGCTAGTCCATACAACTTAGGCTACTTATTCCTCTCCTAGGAATAAATGATCAATAAAGGTTCCGCAAAGTGAGCCACTTACAATAAATGGAACAGAGGAGAGGCGGGCACAAATACCACTTGGCCCATTAACGATAAAATAAAGAAAGAACGGAGGGTTTGGGCTACATAACACGTGGCATACTAACAATAAGTAAATAGGAAAATGAACGATAGACAAGATAAACTAACAAACCAAAATAAATTAAAACTAAGGCCCGCAGGGTAAACTCACGTCGGCACATTGTACTTGATTGGAATCAGATTGGTAGCAGGAATGCCAGTCCATTCCCCAGCAAATGAAGGAACTGGAATGGCATAGATTCCAGGGCCATTATCAACTTGTTCGTTATCGTCTGCCAGGCCTGAATTCGAACCAAGTAAATTTTCTCCACTTTCCCCAAGAGAAGCATGAGCACTGGGGCCTTCAACATTCGAAGGACCAGATAGATCCTGAAACAATGAGAAGATCAATTATTAGAGATCATGTGACAAGGAATTTCTATCTAGGAGATGCATCAAGTAATGGGATAAATAGCATGAAAACAATGTTACAACCAAGAGTAACATTCGGATGTTTGATATTTTATCGAAAAACTTTAAGTCTCAATTGCAATTTCATTTATTCCCTAATAGTCAACAGTTACATCAAAAGCACAACAGTTGCTCTCTGTAACTCAGTTTCTAGTTTGATTGTTTGATGTGTTCATTGAATTTTTTTGGGTTTGTTCTTTACAGTCTAATTCTCATTCTTTTCCATAAATAGGATAAAATAACAAGGGCATGTAGAAATACAAAATAAAGAATATGAACTCAAAGCCCATGCAAAGGCGATCTCCACGTAATTAGTCAGGCATAACAATTAACTTGATTCTGTAAAGAAATTATCGTGCAAGTATCAGAAATAATAACCCAGTATTTGCTTCAGTGAAAGAGATCATACTCATACGATTCCCCCATGTCATATCATCTTCTATGTATAGTACAATAAAGGTGATGAAATGTTTCAATTGAATTACATTTTGATACAACTCTTCCACGCACATACGTGCGAAGGAAGAAGCGCCTCCGTCTCGCACGTGCAGAGCAGCGGAGGGAATACGAAGAGGTGCAAACGTAATTCAAAAGAGAAGAGAAGGAAGCAGGAGAGGATACGAAGCGACTTCCCTTGGCGAGAGCTGCGGCACTCCACGGTTGGGTTGGGAGATCCTCCCTCTCCTTCAAGAAACGATCCACCGATTCAGTGCGATCGTAATAGTTTCCTTTCATCCCTATCTTCTTCAAACTCTGTGTGCGTTGCTACTGGGTTCCAAAGTGAATTATCTTTTGAAAGTCGTGATTCACGCTCTACCGATAACTTTTCGTCCGTTTGGGTTGTAACACATTTCCAGGTCGAGCACAGAGATGAAAATGGTCGAAAGAGATATGAGAGAGAGAAGTTCTCAGGGTAAAGAAAAGAATGGGAATGGTCAGGGAGGAGAGGTCGAATAGAGTAGGTGGGGATTGACCAGGGATGAGCTGCTTGAAGATGCCATGCAGAAGAGTGATCACATGGATCATAGAGTGAGAGATGGGACATAGACATTGGGGAGATCAGATAAGGAGCTTAAACTTCATAATACTTTCTGGCTGCCCCCTTAAAGAAAGGGCTGCCCCATCTAAAGGGAACATGAAGAAGGGAAAAGACAGGACTTCCCCAGAGGAGGGTTGGGATTGTGTCACACACTCCACTGTTTGAATGTGCAGCCAATTAGATCACGGTCCTTCAGGCAAAGATAACAATCAACCTGGCATTGCTTTCTTAGGTAAACAGCTGGCCATATAATTTGAGGAAAATGCATCAAAAAATTAAAAAACTTTGGTGGTATTGAAGTAAAGAACACATTTTTTATCCCATAAAACTTATAATCCAAACCACAAACGTGACTGGAAAGTCTGCATGTAAATCTGTTTCACCTCAGATTGATCTAGACACTAAACCTACAGTGGTAGCTAACAGTACCTCCTAAAATCATAGGAGGCATTAACACTTCTTGAGTAAACCTACCAATCCAACCAGATCTTTCCTGTCGTACTCAGTGGGCATACTTAGTGAGTTAATGCACAACCCAAAGAAAATGTAAGAGAGGACAGTTCAATATATATATTGACAGGCTTAAAATGTATCCCAGGTTTGGGCATCCAGTTTCAAAGGAATTCTCAAGCAGATCTGGCAATCTATACTCATGTTTACTATGATGTTTCACTGGGGGACAGCAAAGCCATGTCTGATTACAATTCATCCCTGGATAAAATTTGATCACATGGCAAAGTTTTCTGTCACATGAGTATAGGCATGTCTTATGATACTTTCCCTGTTCAAGAGGCATTTGCAGCTGACTAATTTTCTGTCCTGTCCCAACAAGCAGAATTATAAAGTACCTGGCTGCCGAAGAGTAAGAATCAAAAGAGATAATCTTGAGTAGAAGCAACTAAATACTTTTGGGAGATTTATGAAGCAAACTTAGAAGAAAGTCTCCTAAAAAAACAAACCTGAAGAATAGCTTGAAAGTAAATTAGTTTTTCAGGGCTTCTGTTATTCTTGTTTTGGCCTCTGAACAATGACCACTCATATAATGATTTTACTAAGACATTGGAGGGACATTTGTCTCTTCCATTTGAATTGCATTTCCACCAGCGAGACGCCATTTCATCGGTGAAATGCAATCCAGTTTCTCAAAAAGATGTCAAAAGGCAAATGCAGCATGTTTTCTTGGAAAACAACAACATTTCTATATTAGCTAACTTTTATTTGAAGAAATATCAGCTAAATTTATTTGAAGAATTTTTTTTTGTGTGAAATAAGGATAGGGGAGATCACACAAAGTCGGTGACCTTCCCAATTTGTTTGAAGAGATGAAAGGACCTGAGAAGCAGATGACATTTAGAAAGAAAAAAGCTGTCAAAAGAATTTGCACTGTTTTTGTAGGATATCACCGATTGTTCTCGGAATTCAAGAATTATAGCCAAACAAAATAGACTAAGCAAGGAGCATGAAAATACCCCTCTTTTTCCCTCGTCCATGCCGAGACTTTACATGCACTTTCCCCAACTCTATTTCCAAATTTTTTTTCCTGCAATAACAATAAAAGGAAGCACATCTGAGGGGCTTTTTTTTTGAAATATTCTGAGGGACATGTTAATTATGGATATTCGGAAAACTACAGATCAGAAGAAGAAAATGCGAAGCGCAGCAGAAGAAAGATAACTTGAGAATAAAATCGGGGATATTCTATCAAATAAATTAGATCCCTGCTACTTAATTAACATCAAATTTCCCGTAATCCAGTTTCCCCCAGCACGATCTGAAGAATCCAGACTCGCAATTCCCATCGTTACCGCCACTACAGCAAGTATAACTTTCTCAACAAGAAATTACACCATTATGATCCCCTCTACGCGACTCAGATGACTTCTTCAAGAACAGGAAATCCATCTCATTATCAATTCTCCACCGTACTCGATCAACGTCAAATTATTCAACACTATGAAAGATTACTCAACTAAATAAAAGATTATTCGACGGCATGAACGATTAAACAAGAAATAGTGCAAGAATTCGCCCTACCACGACTAGCCGCGCCTTCAGTCCAGAGCTTTGACGAAGAAAGAAGCGAGAGATAGAGAGAGAGGTTTATGCGGAATTCGAGAATTTAATATTTAATTCGAAAATAGTCAAACGGAGATATTACGTCATATTTCTGCTGTGACGCAATCATATTCGTCAGATCTTGATCGAACGGCCAACATAAGAAAATACTGTTCGAAGCTCTGGGCGAAATGGGACGGGACGGGGTTGGACGAAATGGGACGAGATTAATAAACGAGATGAAAGGGAAGGGACGGGACGAGATTAAGCGGGATGAGACGGGGATAAAAGGGACGGGACGAGATTAAAGGGATGAGACGGGGATAAAAGGGACGGGACGGGACGAGGATAGATGTGACGGACAGGGTTAGGCGGGTAGAGGCAGACGGGACGGGACAGAGTTGGACGGGATGGAACGGGACATTTAATATTAAACTCTTCCATATGGAAGAAACGAATATTCAGAGGTGTATATATTGGACGAGGCATAATATAATAAAAACATATGGGAGTTGCAAACGTAAATCATCAGAAAGCATGATCAATATTGATTTTTTCTCTTGATATCGGATTTTGAAATCTGGATACCGGCTCCGATATCTGGATATCAAAATTAGATATCCAGTAGCAGATATCCACCTTGTCCTTACCCATTTCGATATCTTTCCTAATATCCATTTACACATGACAGACGATACCTGTTCAATATCCGATACCCGGTATCAGACACTGTCCCGATTTTTTCCGGATATCGGTTGTCCGATACCGGATATCGGACAGATATTCACTATTATGGGATATCAATGTTGGATGACGGGAAAATTCCATTTGTTATCGTTTACGGTTCCGTTATCCATCACCGTTCAGAGACAATACACTATTCTGAGTTTCATTATTCGATATCGTGTCCGGACATCGGATAATGAAAACGATAAGCGTATTGGCCCAATACTACTTTTTATATTATGTCGGTCCAATACGTGCATCTACAGAAAAGACATACTTGTTGATGGCGTAGCCCCAGCCGAAGCCCCGGAAACGTCTTCGTAGACGTCACCGTCGTCCGCGACAGCACCCGCCGTCCGTGTTCAGCCCGCTCTGCAAGCCAAGGCGACGGTACGCACGCCCGGATTCAAGTATCCCGGGTAATGGATACCTTTATCTTCGTATTTACGTATTTGTTTTGTTTGTTGTTTTAGTCTTGGTCTTTGTCATTCGTCGTTTTCCTACACGTCATGATCATGTGTAAGGAGGGAGGTTTGTCCTTATAAGGATCTCCCCCCCCCCTTCCCCATCTTTCGTCTTGGTTTTCCTTGTTCCTCCAGGTCGTTTTCATGCCCTACGGTCATAGGGTTGTTTGAGTCTTTGGTAGGGTCATTTTGGTCTAAGGGCCCCCATGCCCTACGCCCGTGCCGTTGCGCGAGCGTCCCTGCCGTCGATGACCGTTGTTGGGTCCTCGCCAGGGGCCCTCAGCCACCCTACAGCGTTCCCGCCGACGCTGCTGCGTGGCCTCTTGTCCGGAACATGCCGCGTCCCACCGCGCGGCCACCTCAGTGCCAGGCTGCTGCACCGCGCCGTGCGCCGCGCCTGTGTCGCCGAGCCATCCATCTTCACCGGGACGCGCCCACTCCACTCCACAGTCTCACGTGCCGCGTCCCACGCCGCACCCACCGTGCTACTTCCGCCGCGCCGTGACCTCCCGCTGCGCCGTGCCTATTCGCGCCCGCCGCGCCATGCCACTGCGCCGCGGGTCGTCTATCGGCTGCTGCTCTATCCCCCGCTCTGACCTGCGGCATCTTCCATCCTCCGGCATCCACCCGCGCCAGATTGTCTGCCACTACCGTCACCGATGCCTTTGCTGACGCTTCCACCGACCCTCCTGCACGAGACGAAGACGATTTCCCCGACGAGGTACGCCGTACTGTCCCCGTCTTTTATTTCTTGCAGTATATTTTCGGTTGCCTCCACCGCGCTCGGGTTAGACGTAGGTGAGCGTGTAAGGTTGAGTGAAGAACTATCGAATTTGAGCGTCCTACCTGTTTGGTACGAGTCAGGTCCACCCGTCACGTGCGAGCACTACCCGGCGGGAGTTATCCCATTCGACGCCGTAACGTCCATGTCCACCTGGACGAGGATTGGAAGGTCTATCCCTGTCTCTGGGCGACTCCGTCGAAACTCCGGAGGTCAGCACCCCTTTGCTTGTCGGCAGTTGCACGTGCTACACCCCTCGCCCGTGCATCTTCATCATAGGTCCTCCTCGTAGGATACCCGTGCTAGACGACTACCGTGGAGTAGCTGTCGGGCATTGACACAGTCGACACCAAGCCCCATCCTCGGAGACGGCAGGACCTCGTCCCCGACGTCGTCCTGCATCACTTGTTAGGGCTTGAGGAGTTGGAGGAGCAGGTGGCGATGGTTGTTGGAGCTGATGCTGTTGTTGGAGAAGCTGTTGGAGCTGCTGCTGGAGGTGCCGATGACGCAGAGGCCACACGGTAGTTTCACATCAGGTATGTTCTCCACTTCTGATTGAAATGTGATTGTGAGTGAAATCTGACTCTGATAGAAATCAGCAGCGAGGATTTTATTGCATGAACAAATACATTAGGGCAGATGATTCACCCCATTTGCTTAGTAAACTTATGAGATTCATCATCTTTATGTTATTCTTCCCCCAAATCGTAATTCATAATGCTTATTAAAACATTTTATTATTACTGCCAATAAAACATGTATTCTTCTTAGTTATATATACACATTGACCTGATTTTTCATCAAATACTCTCGATGATATATGTTGGTTTATGTTGCAAAAATATCACCTTAGATGGTTTGATCAAGGTTTTTTGAAATTTGAATAATTATTGAATCAGTGTGCTAAATCACTAGATGAGCTGGACTGCCTGTTGTTTTTGGCAATTTTTTTGCATTTGAATTTTGTAAGAATGAATGGTACAAAATTTTTAAGATCTCTAATTTGATTGGGCTCGAGTTTTGGGACAATGTGTTTGGGATTTGTCAGCATTTTTGTAATTGTGCTTATAATGTCATGTTTCTCAAACCATAGTCTGAGAAGAAATTTTCTTGTGACCCACTATCACATTGAAGACATATGCGAAGTTACTTGCATCTTTTTATGTCTTTTTGAACAAGAACCTTCCCTAAAGTGATGCTTTTCTCTCTCTATCACCTCTCGCGATGTCTCTCTCTCTATGTATCTCTGACTCCATCTGTGTATTTCTCTCTTTCTCTCTCTATATATATCTCTATGTCTCAGTCTATGTGTGTGTCTGTCTCTTTATTTGTCTCTGTATCTCTCTCTCCCTTTGTCTATGTATCTCTCTCTCTTTGTTTGTGTATCTTTATGTGTCTCTAACTCTCTCTCTCTCTGTCTCTGTCTCTGTATCTCTCTCTCTCTCTTTGGCTCTATCTCGTTCAGTGTCTTTCTCTCGTGTGCTACTAACGGTACTAACGATATCCTTATGTGACATACGTAATTCAAATCTTTCACAAAAATATAAGAAGAATAGAAATTATGTATGGCTTTGGGTTTCTCTTTGGGAGAAGATGAGTTTGAAATAAATTAACAGAGTAAAATAACACAAAAAATATGTTGACCATCTTATCGCATCGCACTGAGTCAAATCCACAACCGTTGGGATTTTAGTTTCTTTGAGTTACTTGAATGATTGATTTTATGAATATTCATCTGGTTGTTAGTATGTTGAACCTCCTCAGGATCTTCACAAATGTTGAGCCTCACTAACATCTTCACAAATTCCAACTTGCATGGATATCTCTAACTTGCATGGATATTTTATTTTGTCTCCTTATTTGTCTCTAGTCATTTCCTCCCCTTATTTCGATTTTTGTTTCTTAGTTAAATGTTAATAGAGCTCCTTCAACTTTGTCTTATGGTGCTTTACTTTTTACTGTGCATTTTATTTTTCCAATATTACATAGTGTTCCTCTTTTGAACATTAGTACATTACATATACACCTTAATCTTCGCCCAACCAACTGCCATGTCGTCGACATAGAATGCTTTAACCCAAATTGACAAGGAGTTGGCCTTTGAGGAATTTACAAGCAGAAAATACTGCTGACGCATCGTAACTCCGTCGACGAGCAAAAAAATGCCCCATACGAAATGGGGATTCCAAATATGAGTGTGAAATTTGTTGCCCAAAAAATGCGACAAAGGTCGTGCAATAGAAGCGCCCAATAGATGGTAGTACAAGCGTCTTTTGGCGTCATTCCAAATTTGTTCATCCAAAAGAACATAATGGGCTGAAGGTCAGCCCTTGTACGCAAAGATGTATACATGACTTAGCAAAAGATGGGACATCAGGTCTTTTCAATCGAAGGCGACCTTTGCGGGGTTGGACGCTAGAAGAGACCAAGGACGTCATTAGTGGGCATGTATGTTGCACTAACCTGCCATGGCGTGGGTTGATACTGATGTGTGGAAGGAGACGTGGCAATATGCGACACAGTCAAAAATGCCCTCTCCTATTGCACGAGTCATCAAGGCGTGGACGATGAACTTATTTGAGAGGATGAAGGTGGATATTGTGTGTAGATTATCAGATGTCAACCGTGTGTTGGCGGCAGTCGATGCATGGACTGTGGTGTGGATTTCTAGGTGTAATAGTTCATTAGATTGATGCTTCTTGGAAGTGGAGTCTATGGCAAAAATTCTTGTTGAGGTGCTTGAAGAATTTGGACTGAACTCAAGGGTAAGTAATGTTAAGAATATTTCTCCATGATAAAGTTGTTGAATGTGGGATAAAATGTTTACTGTGCTTTCCATTGCAGTTATGTGCAGTGACCCTTGATAACAGATCAAGTAACAAAAGAATGATGGCCATATTAGGGATAAAATTATGTGATCTGAGCATAGTGTTTAGCGCTAGATGACATGTTTCTTGCGTCACAACATTGTGAACATCGTCGTTCAAGCTGCATTGAAGAGTTTTTCTATTCCCACTATGACATCCATAGTCGAGGAGGAAAGTGATGTCAGCATGACTACCAACCTGTATGGCAATGAATCAGAGGTGGAGGAGGGGAAAGAGGGCATCTCAATACAGCGCTGCATCGGTTCGCTTGGGGCCACAGTCACTAAGTGAATCCAGTTGTTTATGCTATTTGTTCAAAAACTAAGCGATAGATATATTATGTTGATCTGTGTAGGAAACATAAATTGAAGCCAAGATTTCCCTCTCTTGATTGCCCAACACAGTGGAGTATCACACACGAGATGCTAGAAGAAGTTATTGTGAAGAGAGTTGTGATTGATGCAGGGGCTGCATTATTCATGGTAGGGGGAGCCAGACGAAGATCTCACGTGAAGAATGATAGTTGTTGAAGGAATATGCCTTCCTACTTGGACCTTTTGGTACACAAAAGATCATGTCAATTTATTGAAGCAGTCCATTGTTGGAGAAGTCCTCCTCCATGTGCGGGCATTATCACGACACATAGAGGATGTCATGAAGCAAGTTATTGAGTCCACGCCGTTCACCAGCAAGAGACTACCTCAGGAGGAACGAGCATCATTGATGGCTGCATACATCACCATGTAGACGAAACTAATCACCTACAAAAGTTTTTTTGGAACAATGATGCTGTCCTCGCAGCCGCAATACTTGGCCCATTTTGCAAGCGGTCAATGTTTGACGAGGCATCCTATTTGAAGGTGTCTCGTATGTTAGAGGAATCCTCCCTACTACACCATTAGTTTTACATGACCGATGCGACACAACCATGCCCGTCAATAATAACCATCGAAGGTTTGGGTAAGTCAAGCCCTTAGCAATGAACTATCTTTAGGAACAACATCAGCAGCCCCCTATGGAAGAATTTGAGACGTTCCTATGTACAACAAACCAAGAAGGGGAGATACTACACGTGCCTGGTGGGGGCAGTAAGGGTGTTCTCATCTATCCAGCACTATCAAAATTTGTATGTAAATTTCTACTAGAGGTTTCGGGTATCGAGGAACTTGTTTGTGTAAAGTGTTGGTGTAGAGGAGAAAAAATGAAATGGTACGGCACATGTCTTGATGGTGAAATCAATGTTGAACTAGATCCATCAAGTATGATTCAAATTTATCTTTATTTATGTTAGGCATATGGATTGTACAATGACTGTGTATTTCAGATGTCGCGGTAGCTTCAGAGTGATATAACATTTAGGCAATGGGCTTTTGACATAGGACACCAAGCATTGCGATGCTGATGTGATACCAGTCCAAAATTTTGATTTCAAACTCAAAAAAGTATTCTATTTTGTTACTCTTTGGATAATATAAGTACATTGTATGCAATATAAGTACATTGTTTGTAACTGGTTGGACATGTGATATTTGTTAGCCCACAGAAGAATTGAACTTTTTACCTTATATTTGAATCTTTCATAAAATCTCACCTAAGCCATTTAGTACATTACAGGTAGGGAAGTACATGGTCTGACCCGAAATTCAGTCAGACCGGACCGAACAGGACCGTTGGTCAGCCATTTTAGGGCTGACGAAACCTTTTGGTCCAAGACCATTTCGCATGTCGAACCGGACTGAAGATCGGCTCTCTCTCTCCTTCTATCCCATGATCACTCTCTTTCTCTCACCCTCACTCACTCTCTTCCTCTTTTCTTCTCATTCTCTCTCTCTCTCTCATTGTCTCTCCCTCTCTTCCTCTCGCTCTCTCTCTCCTCTCTCTCCTCTCTCCCCCTCTCCTGCTCATTCTCTCTCCCTCTCTCCCAGTTGTTCTCTCTCCTCTCTATCTCACCCTCTCTCATTCTCATTATCTTTGTCTCTCGCCCCCTCTCTCCTGCTAGTTCTCTTCCCCTCTCTCTTTCTCATTCTCTCTGTCTCTCACCCCCTCTCTCTTGCTAGTTCTCTCCCCCGCTCTCTTTCCCGTTCTGTCTGTCGCTCACCCCCTCTCTCCCGCTAGTTCTCTCCCCCTCTCTCTTTTTGTTTCTCTGTCTCTTGCCCCCTCTCTCCCAACCTCTCTCTTTCTCGCTCTCTCTCTCTCTCTCTCCCTCTCTTCCCCCCCTCTCTCACCCTCTCTCCCTCTCTCTTTCTCGTTCTCTCTGTCTCTCGCCCCCTCTCTCCCTCTCTCTCTTTCTCGTTCTCTCTCTCCCCCCTCCCGTAGTTCCAGCCTCATTCTCCCTCTTGTTCACTCTCCCTCCCTTCCTCTCACCCTCTCCCCACCCCTCACTCTCTCCCTATCTCTCTCTCCCTTGTTTCGTTCCCACTCTCACTCTTGTTCGCTCTCCCTCCCTCCTTCCATATCGCCCTCTCTCCCGCTCTCGCTCTCTCCCTCTCATTTTCTTTCTCTATGTCTCTCTCTCGCTCTCCCATTTCTCCTCTCCCTCTCTCTCACCGGGTCTCCCACTCCTTTCTCAAGGCCCTCTTTCTCTCGCCCCCTTGCGCTCTCACCGGTTCTCTCACTCTCACCCTCTCTCCTGCTCTCCCTCTCCTCCTCTCTCACCATCACTTTCTCTCTCTCCCTCTCTCTTTCATCCTCTTTCCCACTTCACTCCTCTCTTCCTCTCATTCTCTGCTTGCTCTCCCTCTCTTTAGCTCTCCTTCTCCCCCTCTCTCTCTCTCATACTCTCTCCCTCTAGCCTGCTTCCTCTTCCTTGCCCATTCTCTCCCTACTGAACTCTCTCCCTCTCGCCTGCTCTTTCTCCTCTCTCCCTCTCTCCCTCTCCCTCTCACTTCCCCTCTCCAGATCTCCCTCTCTGCCTCTCTTGCTCTCTCCCTCTTCTACTCTCCTTAACTACTCCCTCTCTCCCTCCATAACTCTCACACACTCTCTCTCAATCTTCCTTCTCACTCTCTCAATGTCTTACTTTCTCCCTCTGGTATTCTCTCAGTCTTGCATGATCTCAGTCTCAGTCTCACTCTCTCCCTTTCACATTCTCACATTCTCTCTCTAATTATATCTCTCTTTCTCTCCCCCTCTCTCTCATTATCCAATACTGCTTCGGCTCCGCAGGTGACATTAAATGCAA
The DNA here is from genome assembly GCF_029677425.1 of Wolffia australiana. NCBI lineage: Eukaryota > Viridiplantae > Streptophyta > Magnoliopsida > Alismatales > Araceae > Wolffia > Wolffia australiana. Next base: position 7,063,479 of record NC_135853.1, on the reverse strand, counting down.
TGAGACGGCCAAGTCAACTTAACATGGAATTGCACATTGACTAGTCAACTTGACCAACCAAAGACCAGAACGGACCGAGACCGGATAGAGATGGAGACTGTACCAAACTTTAGGTCTAGGTTTAGGTGTTCAGTAAAACCAGACCAAGAACAAACCGTGTCCTTCCCTAATTACAGGTGCAAAGTCACTGCTTGAGGAAGTGGTAGCCCAACCTCAATGTATACCCCGACGGAGTATGCGACTACTCTTTCAATGCCTCATGAAGAAACCACAAGACTCAAGCATGCACGTCATCAGCTCTGATTCTGAAGCTGATGACGACAACAGTGGCAGGCATGAATAAAATTAAAGAGACACCATTAAAATGATCTTCAATTCTCATTGGAGCAAATCAAATTGATTCATGCCAGTTCAAGGCTAATCTTTCCAAGCCTTCATTTGAATTCTGAATCTGATGCTAACACTTTGATTCTGAAGCTAATGATGATAATAGAGGTAGACATGACTTAAATTACACAGATACCACTAAAAGTGATCGTCAATTCTCATCGAAGCAAATCGAATTGATCCCGACCAGTTTGAGACAAATCCTTGCAAGTCTTCACTTTACTCTAGTTGACCCCATACTCAAGCCACACATTCCTATTAGCCGTGATCTGTAGTCTGAGCCATTGGCTGACCACATCTACTAGACCCGCTACAAATTTTCCCTACCAATGACTAACCTCATCGAGCATCAAGTCACCCACAGCTCTTGGGGGGTTAATGGATGGCTTGTGGAATGAAATCCTATGTTTGCCTAATCCCACCAAATGATACTCGTTATTTTTACATACCATCTTTGCTTTTATAGTGTATTTTTTGTTAAGTTCCCTAAGTTGACATCAAAGTGGAACAATAATTTAGTATAAATTTCATATCAGTATTTCAGAAATATAAATTTTCTATTATCTAGGCTATATTTTTCCATTTAATTCAACCCAAATATCTATTTTGTTTGATGTTAGCGGTTTTGATATCCGATATCTTCAGCGCCCAAAATTATCCTATATGAATATCATATACGGATACCATTTGTAGCACCCTATCTCCAGGTCCTGCAACAAGAGGTTAAGAGGGATGGATGGACACATGAAAAATGATGGCTACGGATGGATGGGATGGGATTAAATAGCCATTTGTGTAGGGTTCAATGCAAATATTGTAATTGGTATCCCCTAAATAGTATCAAAATCTGATATCAAAATCAATCTAACAATATTCGTAACCATTATACGTCCATTAATACATAATGATATCCAAATCTGATATCTTCAGCGTCCGAAATTATCCTATATGAATATCATATACGGATACCATTTGTAGCACCCTATCTCGAGGTCCTGCAACAAGAGGTTAAGAGGGATGGATGGACACAGGAAAAATGATGGCTACGAATGGATGGGATGGAATTTAATAGCCATTTGTGTAGGGTTCGATGCGAATATTGTAATTGGTATCCCCTAAATAGTATCAAAATCTGATATCAAAATCAATCTAACAATATTCGTAACCATTATACGCCCATTAATACATAATGATATCCAAATCCGATATCTTCAACGTCCGAAATTATCCTATATGAATATCATATACGGATACCATTTGTAGCACCCTATCTCCAGGTCCTGCAACAAGAGGTTAAGAGGGATGGATGGACACATGAAAAATGATGGCTACGGATGGATGGGATGGGATTAAATAGCCATTTGTGTAGGGTTCGATGCGAATATTGTAATTGGTATCCCCTAAATAGTATCAAAATCTGATATCAAAATCAATCTAACAATATTCGTAACCATTATACGCCCATTAATACATAATGATATCCAAATCCGATATCTTCAACGTCCGAAATTATCCTATATGAATATCATATACGGATACCATTTGTAGCACCCTATCTCCAGGTCCTGCAACAAGAGGTTAAGAGGGATGGATGGACACATGAAAAATGATGGCTACGGATGGATGGGATGGGATTAAATAGCCATTTGTGTAGGGTTCGGTGCCTTGGTTTGTCCATGGAAATCACGTTTTCATGGATGCGGAAGCATAGTCGATCGATTCTCAATCAATCTTTTAAACAAACCATTGAAAATACCTTTTGTGGAACTCGTTCCACCTTTGACTTTGTCGCTCTGAGATTGTTCTGAAGCCATTCACGAGTCCGGGCTCCAGAAGTATCCACGTGATCACTTGGCGCTTGGATCTCCACGTCTTCTTCTTCAACTCTTCTTGAAAATCTTGAAGATCTCCTTAGCATCAAGACACTCTTCCTTGGATAAGTGGAGAAGAGAGTGGAGAAAGGGAGAGACTCTCAAATCAGGCTTGCATGTATGCTTAAAATGAGACCCCTTTCCCTCTTTATATTTTACTTAAGATTTTTCTCCAAAAGACTCTGAAGTAAAATATATCTACCAATGCCCTTATGACCTTGTGCATGTGACCCTCTAGGCCCATGTATCGTTCTAGTTAATAACTTAAATGGCCCAATAACATTTATTGACCAACCATATTAATTAACGATATCAACATATAAATTAATTAAATAAGAATCGATTTAACCCAATTGATAGGTTAAGTTTCCCCCCTAGGATGCCAAGCTACACCTCGTACTCTAGAAGATACCGAGTAGTCTCGTATTCTCTCATGGAACCTTTACCATCATCGGTTACCGTATATGTATAATCCATCATCTGCGCGAGACACTCAAATGACTTAGGGTATGGTTTATCGTCAAACCCTAATTCATCATTTGATTTGTACTTAGGGGATCACTAGAGAACACCTTCTCTAATATCCTCACTACCCTGGCGAGGGATTTTTTTGCATCGTCTTCCTTCAGTCAATATCCTCTTATATCGAGGGCGGATGATCCCATCATGACCACTCAATCATCTCCGTAAGCTTCTTACTACATCCAATCTATAACTTATTTGAATCCCATGATTAGAGGCTCATAAGTCATAGTCAAAACGTAGTCATCCACTCATGAGATGTCCTTGGTGTCTCAGGTCAGTGGATCACTTATACAACCGTGACTTGAATTAACCTGATTAACATTTAGGTATAATACCATTCAGGGATTCGTACAGATCAATTCAGTGAACTCTTTCTCCAAAGAGCACCCACTATCTGTCCTTAGTGTCGCCACACTAATAGCTACAGGATCACCCATACTTATTGTATAAGTAGGATCAGCTAGTGCTATTCTATCCGGATAATTTGATGTCCGTCTGGACTATCCATCAAATAGGAATATTCAGAATACATGTTTAAAGACTAGTGAACACTGTATTATGATCTCATCATAATTCACTAAGTCATTTCACGTATTCATGAACTTCATTATAAACATCACAAGGAATAATAATGAAAGCAAATATTTTATTCAATGAACTTATATAAATATGGTGGTGTGATTGGCTTGACGGCCACATAATATCCATCAATTTGTTCAATCATACCATCATCTGTCCACATACTGTGATGTAGGATGACACGAATGGGATAGGCTAACTCTACTAGGGATGGATAAAACAGACCACAAATGAACACGATCAATTTTTGAACCTTTAAATCCGGTGAAAATGTAGATGTTGCAGCCCCTTTCCTCGATCAAGGGCGCAAGGACTGTCTTACAACCACCGCGGTGAAAAGAGCACAAGAATAGTGGGAAGAGGCAATGCAAAAAATTATCGACGCGTCATTGGCGGGATCAAATGATGTGCACTTTGATAGGGTGACATGGTAAACGAGATTCACTAATGCAAGAGGAGGGTTTGAGGCACGTTGTTGCAGAATGGGGCACAGGAAGCCGATGCATACAGGGACCAGTGCAGGCAGAGGTTATACGCGCTAGTGTAGCGGACGGTGGCTCCGTGCAGCAGCCACGCTTGCACGCGAGGCCGCGAGGGCGGGTGGCTGCATGGGCGGGCGGGAGCGTGGGCAGGCGGCTGAGCACGGCGACCGCACAGGTAGTGGGTGGGCGAGACGCTATGCGTGCAGCGGCCGTGTGTGGCGATCATATGCGACGGTGCGATGGTGCAGGTAGGGAGGCCTCCTCTTGACGGCGATAGTGGTGACCAACGACGACGACGACGGCAGCAGAGAGGAGAAAACTTCTCTTAGAAGAAGAAAATTTCAATTCCAAAAGAAAAATTCATCAAGTAATTTAATACAGCATTGGCCTATGTACAGGCCATGGAGGAAAGAGAAAATTAAAAATAAACGTAAAATTCAAATTTAATTTAAATGATGCTCGGATCTTGGGTCCGAAGTTGTATTGGCGACATGTCATGACATGGGACGTCTCCTGCGATAGTGACGTTATGTCCGGTGATGGTGCGTGGTCGTGTGCGCCACCATACTGTCTTGATTGTCATTTGCCTCTATCTCCAAACTTCAGACATCCTGCTAATAATAAGTTTCCCACAACCCAATTTCACTTCATCTTGTTTTAATTAATAAATCTCAAATTCATGATTTATAAATATTTTGTGTCTGTAATGACGTTCAATCATATGTCCAGTGGAATAAATTATAATGATATCATAATAAACTGATTTATCATCGGTAGCATGTTCACATATTATGTATTTACATGTCACTCCTGGCTATAAAGTTCATACTAGTGATTGAAATAATGTCCTATAATTTTTTTATCCAAAATTCCATTATTCATGCACAATCATATAATTTCATGTCAAATATGTGTAAGGGTATCATAATATGAATGAAGAATGTGCATGAAATGATCCAAACTATCTTTCATGTTTGTTTAGAAAATAAAACTTAGTAACTTATTATTTTTTGAAATTTATTTCATACACAAAATGATTAATCTAACTTCCAAACCAGTGTCTAATGTATGCCTTTGATTTATTTCAGTATTTCACTGATTATCTTGCGAATAGTTTGTAGGTCTTAGAGAAAGTCATAATATTGCAAGTGGCACAATGGTCCAACAAACTGATGAATTGTGTTATTGCGGGTATTTGGTCGTAAACTAACATATTATATTAGCTTTCTTTTTCTCAAGAACATGACACAAAACAGGTTTTCAATTGAAATAAGGAATCAATCCATTTTCCTATAAAATAAAATGCATTTTCCTCTTTCTCTTTCCATAATGACAAATTCCAAATTTCTTAGAATGTGGGAAAACTCTCTGAACTGCCAGTTTGTGTTTGTGATTGTGTAATAAAGCTCATATTAGACCTATTTTATAAACATGATCAAATTTAAATTGATATATTATTTCGAATGAAATCCCAGTGTAAATCTAGGGCTGTACTGTAAAGATGAACTGGTAAGAAGTCAAGATTCAACAAACACATTAAATCTAAGAAGAAACTAGGTAATTTTTTAATTCTTAACTCATTTGTGATCAATTTGGAACTAGGTAAGAAGAAACACACATTCAACAATCAATATACTAAATATTAGTATATTGAACTAAAAAAGTTATATTTTCAAGTGTTTGAAAGGCCTCTTATATTTTCAATGGGGAAAAACGTATTCTATTAGTATACGTTTTTCCCCATTTATTCTATTTTATTCCATCTTCATCCATAATTTTTTTAATGTAAAATATGACAACAATGATTATATTTTTGGTTAATCTACCAACGAAATGGCCTCATTTCATTGGTCAAAAAATATGATTTCTTAAAAAGTGAATCCCAGTTATAAATCTTAAATTTATGATTTGATATTAATGAAGCCATTTGGTGGCGACAACGTCACCGCTACGACACCGGACACGCCACCAATGTCATCCGACACGCCGGGCATGCAGAATCGTCAACGACATCAACCAAATAACCGCCAGACTTCGGACGTACCACCACCGCCTCTCGAGACATCCCGCGTCATGACACGTCGTCAACGACAGATCCAGAACTGCCCATTGACATGACATGATTACACATCTCCCACGTTTTATTTTTACATCATTTCCCAAATTATCTCTTTCCTCCAAGGCCTATATGAAGGCCAAAGCTGTAAGAAACCTTTAGCCAAAGTTTATTTCAAGAAATGAGTTTTCCTCTTGGAAGGCTTGCCCTAACCCTATCCTCGTCGGACCGTCGTCACCACCGCCGCCGGTCTTCATCCCCATCTCCGTTGTTGGCACCCCCACTCACGCAGACCGCCCGCCAGCCGCCCGCGCCAATGCTGTCTGCGCTGGCCGCCAACCCAGCCGCCCGCGCAGGCGCCAACGCTGCCCGCGCACGCAGCAAAACTGGCTGCCCGCGCCAGCCACGCCCGCGCAGGCCGCCATCGACCGCCCGTACCTAGGCCGCCCATGCAGGCCGCCAACCCGGCCGCCCCCGCAGGCGCCAACAACGCCCGCAGGCAGCTAAGCCGGCCGCTCGGGCCACCCACGCCCGTGCAGGCCGCCATCGTTCGCCCGTGCCTAGGCTGCCCGCGCAGGCCGCCAACCCAGCCACCCTCGCAGGCGCCAACGCCACCTGTGCAGGCAGCCACACCCGCGCAGGCCGCCACCGGCTGCCCGTGCCTAGACTGCCCGTGCAAGCGACACCGCCCTGGCTGCCACGCCGACCGCCCACGCCCCGGACGTTCTCGCCGCCACATGTCGTCGTGCATACCGTTTTGGTGTCGGGGTGCTGGCCCGCACCCGCAAGGGGGCGACTCCCCCATTGACCCCCCTCCAACTGACCCCACAGTTGGATCCGCGATACCCTGTCGAAGCGCACGTCAATCGTCCCGCCAACGATGCCCCACGCCCAAGCACTCTGACCACTGAGCAACCAGGCTTAGTCCGGCCGTCCCATCGCCAAGGCCACTCAATGCCCAGATCGCCAAGCTATATCATCCAAGCGGGGCCATACAATGCCCGGATCGTCGAGCCACGTTACGACCAGAATTTCCCGCAGCCTCATCACGCACTCCGGTGCTGAGGTATGCCTGAACTCTTTGGTGTCATGTGTTCTCCGTCCAGTATTCCACGAGAATTCTTCCACCATTGTCGGATTTGCTTTGAGTTTCTTGGAATTTCAACGATTAGTGGATTAGGTCTTTTCGTGAGTTTTTCCTGCGAACACGAAGTCGAAAGTATTGGATTTGGTGCTTTAGCATCGTCACGGTGGTTGAAGACAGTACTCCCGCCCTCGACGAGGAAAGGGACTACACCACCATTATTTCATCGGTTTTAAGTTTTCGAAACCGGTCGTGTGGATTTGTGGTCTGCTTTATCCGCACCCATCGTCGTCCATCCCATCTCCTTAGTCGCTTGCACGCGTTCCTCTAGTTGTCCTGCATCACCATCACTTAGCAATGAACACATTTTCAATGCTCCTATTCATTGTATTTCCTATTGGGATACCACATATCTATTTGTAATATTATTGATCGCTCATGATCATAAAATGCATATGGTTGATCCTATAAACATATTTGTGTGGGGGACCCATGAGAAAAGTGCAATTTTTAGAGAAAGAGCCCATCGGAATTCATGTTACAGGTTTGTAGGTGATGCAGAGACCTGGGACACCAATGAGATATTATGAATTACAGAATGTTATGGTATGCGAGCTAATCAGATAGTCCATATCTTATTTAGTGTTTACACATCATATTAGTTATTATATGGTGCAATGCTAAAACACTAAGAAGATAAATCTAGACATATGGAAAAACTGAGTGAATAGATGAGGAGGAGATACAACATGCCAAGGACCATATTGATTTGTCCATGGGTTGACATTCTATGTGGCTCAAGACAACTCATTCAAGGAACCAAGTGGTATTATATTTGACCAAAGATATGAAAATTAAGTCAATAAAAATATGCTTGCATACTAGCTTTTTACCACTAATTTTTAGGTTTAATTTGACTTATTAATAACCAAACTCTAATTTTTTAATTCCGAAGCTCTATTTATCTTATCTATTTACTTCTAAAACTAAATCCACTTGTTTCTTAAGAGTCAAGTAGATTTTTCTCACACCTTATTGGAGATTTAATTAAACTTCATGAATTAGGTTCATTAAATGGTGATTTATGGGTGAAAATGGAACATAAAGAGATGTCCAAGACCATAATAGAGGCTGATACCTAGAAAATTTAATGAACATTACATTATTGTGTTTTACATATATGTGTTTTATTAGCCATATTGATGAACATTACATTACATATATGTGTTTTATTAGCCATATTTGCATGTTATCATACATAAATTGACATAAATGACTTGCATTATGATTGTATGATTGTTTTTTATTTTTTAGTGTTTTATACATGGCATTTAACCTCAGTGCATTGAAGAAATATTTTTTTCAGGGCATAAAATACTTGGCTAGAGGTCGTTATGGGTTTTACTAATTTTTTTGGAAAATTTCCATACTTTTTTATTATTTTCTGACCATTATATAGCCAAGAAATGATTTTTAGAATTGAAGAATAAGTTTTATGATTTATCTAGTATTTAAAAATAATAATTTTTTGATTAATTTCATGGCGTCCACGTCATTCGCCCAAAAATTCAGGCAAACTATTGGAAGCGCCAAAATAAGCCTTTTATAGGCTCATTTTGGTATCACAATGCGGGATGCCATAATGAGTGAATCATGGGTCAATGATCACTGCGCATGGGCAGCGAGGAAAAGGTACCCTTTGTTTTTTCTTTATTGTCTTTTTTGTGCAATAAATGCACGCAGAGAATCAATCTCTGCATGCATTTATGAAGTAAGAATATTCCTCGTAATCATACACCCGGAATCGATTAGCCACATCCATTAATTGCACGCGGTTATCGAATCCGCATGCATTTAATATACGGTAAGCTTACCTTCTTTTATTAAAATAGAAAAAAGAACGTGACGACGTGGCGCATTCTTATCCGCTCAAAAGGTATGTTTTTTTGCATGCATTTCGTTACAAAATAATAAATGCTTTGTTTTCTGTGCAAGAACGTGGCTGTGTGCGATCCAAGGGTGGATAAAACGAGGTGACAAATCAGAAAAGGGCATTTTATTACCGCATGGAGGAGAGATAAAATATCCAACGGCGAGGATTAATTGCCAGTAAAATGGCGATATTTTGAGATCTAGCTGTCCAATCGCGCTCAAATTGAGTGTATGTTTGTCTTTTCACCCTCAACGATCTATACGGTGGGATCTTGAAATAGTAGGAAAGAAAGGGAAATTCAGCAAGGAAGATCTCCCCCAAGAAATTGGCCAGGAAGGACACAAGTGCTGCTTCTAAAGTCGACATATCTTGGGTTCAATCTTCAAAGTTGTAAGTTTCTTATTCATTGTTTGAACTTCTTCTTTGATGATTTTAAAACGTCAAAGCATGGGCACAATGTACATGCCCTTAAAGTTGATTTGAATGGTGATTAGCATTACAATTTGATTCTGATTCAAGATCTGACTCTAAACTCCTAGTTCTACATTGATTTCTATCTCAAATTGCATCTTAGATTATTTAGGGTCAAATTTCATCTCTAATTCATTTTCCCCTAAATTCTTCTACTTTCTCTCTCTAGGTTACTTCATCTATTTTCTCTCTCTAGATCTAAAAATTGATCGTTGGAAAATTCAATTCCCGTTCTGGTGCAGATCTGGGATAATACCCTTAGGGGAAACTTTAGGAGCAATTAATTATTCTTAGATGATGTACTAGCATTGCATCTTTGATGCAGAACATTTAAAATACCTAAATCCAAAATTACAGCCAAGAATTCGCCCATCTTCAAGTCCAATTTTAAAAATCTATTTCTTGCTTATTAATTCCCAATTTTAATAAATAAAAATTGTCTTCATAAATCATTCTGGTTTGAATATTGGAAATTTGAATTGATCTGATATAAGAGTCAAAATTATCCTATCTGGAGTGTCCTGGCCGAAAATAGAAAGATCACTATTAAGCTTTTGCTTAATTTTGATTAATTACAAAACAAAATTAAACACAATTAAGGCCGATTAAATGAAAATTTAATTCATTCATGAATTAATTTATTTGAAATAGGATAAATATTCTTTCAGAGTGCGTCCCTGTAGTTCGATCCTTGCTTGCTCTACACATAGTATTTAGTGATTAAGGGCTATTATAAATTTTATTGCATAAGTCTAAATGAAAAAACAAAGACATATTTTTAACACCACTTTTAGGCTTATCAAAGGCCAAGTACGAAAGTACTCCATTTTTTAGCCCATTAATGTTATGTTAATAATAGTGTCCAATGAAGGGAATAATTGTGGAAATACCCCAGAAGTTGAATTTGGAAAGTCCTTTTTTCCAAATATGGGAAATAAGGAATGTGGATCCAGATGGAAGATCAAGTCATTGTAGCAATCCAAACCTAAGGATAAAATCAAAAGGAATAGGAGAAAACAGGGAAATTCTATTCAACCTCTTTCATTCAATCTCTATATATCATCTTGGATTTCTGCTCCCAATTTATGTTTGGTAGCCAAATGCATCATATATATTTGATCCATTATTTTTATAAAAATAAAATGGGATAGAATTCAAGTTTGATTAAGATACATGGAGATCATAACACATTGATGAGTAATATGCATTCCAATTTATGGTTTTTTTCATCTTTTTACTGGATGCTTAAGAAGGTCATCAAAACATTTGTAAGTAATACCACTTTCTGGTTCCTATCATTTGATGAGTTTGGGTCATCCTGTTGGGTTCTAGAGGCATTGAAATGGATGAAGATGATGATTGCAAGCAGCATAAGAGATGATTTCGGACGTCGTCGATGGCGTCATCTGATGGGAAATTCACTAAGTCAATGTAACTACGTGATGCGAAGAAACCTAGATGAATCTATGTGCAGATCCGACCTGCGGGGAAAGTTGCCAAGTTTCGATCTCTGGGGCGGGCAACCGAGGACGAAGAGGGTGACCTTGTGACCCTTGTCGGAGTGACGACAGCGACTATGACGCCAAAAGGAAGAATTCCATAGGGGCTACACCTAACGGATGGGCTCGGCCCGTACCTAGGGAATCAGTCGTGACATAGTTTTCTCGAGAATCTCTCTCACCTACCTACCCCAGGGCGGTGGAGTGCAGTCAAAAGTATATTCAAAGACATAATATAACTAACGAGCAAGGGGAAACAACGTACCTTGTCAGAATTGCCATATGTCGACAATCATCTTGGACATTGCACGGTGGAGCGGGTAGGAAGGTGGAGCGTGCAGGTGACGGAACGGGGTAGCTCAACAGGCGGCGACGACGCGACACTAGAGCGGTGGGTAGAGAGAAGAGATGAAGAAGATATCCCGTATAGAGGTGAACGTTGTCACAGCGGTGTGGCCCGGAGTAGCGCGACGATGTGACTCGGATGGTGCTGCAGACATGACTTGTTGCTGATGCAGCTAACGCGGCTCAACTGCACAATTGACGTGGCTTGCAGGTAGTGTGACGACACGGTCCGTTGGAGAGGGTCACCAGTGTGTTCGGTGCGACCAACTGGAACTCACGCGAGGGAGAAATCACGGAGGGGGGGATTTGTGGCGGTGGAGATGTGGGCTCTCGCCACTCTAATTCTCCCTCTTACAGAGGTGATATAGCTAAACGTGTACAAAGGCCATGGGTGTATTGGGCGTTAAGTCCTGTGATGGAATTGCTAGTGCTTCAATGTAACCATGTACACTGGCAGCTACCACTTCTGCTATAGTTGTGGATGGCCAGCGTATCTCTATAGTAATCAGCAGAGCTGCAATGTCAAAGAGTATGTAGCCTTTAGGATCAGGATCAATTGCACCAACAAGTTCCCCTTCAAGAGTATCACGTAGATTGACACCGCACTTTAAACCCCTAAATCTTTTAAACCCATTATTTCCTCCTATAATTCTAGTATGTGCATCAGAGAGTTTTTCAAAGTATTCATTTATATCTTTATCTTTTTCTCTCTAGTGATCATTTATATCATGCCCCAGGTTGGGAATGTTAAATATCTGCCTGTTACTGAATTATAATCTTGATTTGAACAACTAGACTAAAGCTGAAATTTTATTTTGGTTTCTGTATTTCTTGGCTTTCCCCTCCCATTTTTGGCAATAAATGAAATTTTGCTATTCCATTATCTTTCTTCACGAATAGCAGGAGGTGGACGAGGCGGAGAGAAGGATCCACCAGTGCTTCCTCCCTCCTCTGCTCTTTATTTTCACCACGTCCTTTCCTTTCTTCAGATTGCGCGAGAAAACGGACGGCAACGACAGTGGATTTGTGCGCGAACACCCTCTTCCTCTACTCTTCTCTTGTTTTCCTTCTTCCTTCTCTTTTCCCCTTTGCACTTCTTCTTATGTCTTCTGCTAGCGCGGTTAGACGGTCAGCGACGGCAATGAAGGGCAAATGAGCACCGAATGTGGAATTCGTGAGAAATAGGGAGGGAGAAGGGAGAAGGAAATGGGCGATGCTATCCCCTCTTCTTCCCGTTCTTGACTTTTCCCTCCTCTCTTCTCCTTTTTCCTTCTTCCTCCTTCTCTTCTGCTTCGTCTTCCTCTTCTTCTCCTCACGGTGAGACCTGGAAGAATATTGATAACTGCCAAACAAAAACTCCAGATCTGAGATGTACATGGTCCATCGTGGCCTTATATAAGGCCATGATGGACCCATTACACAATACACATAGGAGCCCAATAAGGGACCCCTTCTACAACATTGAAAATGAAAAAAAACATGAAGAAATATTAAACGACTCAAAATAAAATGACAGATGAAATGCAGTAATACGGATGTGTCATGACGAGTACGGTGAACTCTTCATGAAGAACATGAACATGGAATCAAACGACTAAAAATAGATAATTAAGACACGGTGATACGGGCATGGACGTGCTCTACCCGAGGTATTTAAACCCGGGTGTCTTCACTGTCACTTTGGCATGCCGATCGGGATGGACACAGACTAGCGGTGATGCTGATGACGGCGAAGATGGCTCTGATGACAATTCATCGATGAAACGAATCAAACGACATCAATAAAATCATGAAACGAAGTACCTTTGCATAGATTGCATCTGTGATTTCTTGGATCCTAGAGCGAGGCGAGTCAAGCTGCTCAACTTTGTAGCCTTTAGACGTATTTAAGTGATCCTCAACATGTCAAATCTCCTCCTTCTCGTTGATGAGCCTCGTTTAACCTCCATCATCGTCGTTATGCCGTCTGATTGCTTTGGGAATGGAGAGGAGCTGTGGCCCAAAGGGAGAAGAAGGGGAAGGCCTCTAAACAGATATGGCCTGTGTGAATTTCATGGGTATTTGGACTAAATGGGTATTTTTCATAAAAAGCCCAAAACTTAAATATATCTTTCAACATCCAAAATACCATTTTTATGTGACCCTCTAAGAAGATGTATCATTCTTGTCATTGGTTACTGTGTGCGCAAGTCCCTCTGCACTTGATGCTCCTTTGACAACTTAGGGTATGTTCAACTGTCAAACCTTAATCGATCATCGGAGTTTGTATTAATGCATTTGTAAGTCATCGGAGAACTCTTCTCCAATATATCACTGCCTTGGCCAAGGACTTCATCGCATCATCTTCCTTGAGTTATCCCCTCTTATAATAAGGGTGGACGATCCCATCTTGACCACTCAATCATCTTCGTGAACTTCTTGATGCACCCGAACTAAGACCGTTTAGAATCCCATGATTAGAGACTCGTTGGCCATAGTCAAAATACAATCGTCCATCCACAAGACGTCTTTAGTATCTCAGGTCTAAGGACCACTTACACGACCGTGACGTGAATCAACCTGATTGATAGTTCAGTATAATACCATTCATGGATTCGTATGGATCAATTCAGTGAACTCTTTTCACTAAAGAGCACCCACTATCTATCCTTAGTGTCTCTGATGTAATACGATGTCAGCCAGGATCGATCGGCTCGTATTATGTCACAGGAATTATGATGCGAATGATGTGAGATGTAATTCAAGTAATGAGAAAACGCTGAGTGAGCACTTAGGGAATCAACGGATAACGGCGTCGGCCGTGCCGATCAACGAGAGAAGAGTGATCCTAAGATCAAACTCCCAATGACCCACGAAATCAACTAGACGCTTAAGCGGTGAGGGGCGTATGACGGCCTTGGAGTGTTCGGCGTCCTTGTCAAATGAATATCCTTTCAACCACACGAATTCCCTACTCTCGACAATGGTGGCTATCCTATCAGTGCAGAGGAAAGTGGGGCAGAGGACGCGATAGCAGGTGACGAGACTGGAGAAGATAATAATGCTGGAAATATGGAGGGAAGACGAGACTGACCTTTGGGTCGCTTAGTCCACGGCGTAGAGAATCGTCCCGACTGATAACGAGATGCGGACGAATCGTTGGAGATGATGATCTGGACGCGGCTGACTCCCAACGGCATGGTCAGTGGACGCGGGACGACTCTGGCGGGCAGGGTCGACGGTGCATAGTGGGCGGGCGTGCGGCCAGCAAGGGCGTGAGGTGCGCGCACGGCAGGCAGGCGAGTGCGCAGAGGTGGCCGCCGCGTGCGGGCGTTGGGCGGGCATGTGAACGCCCACGCGAATGCGGGGTCCCGGCGAGGAGAGGCGTGGCAACAAGGGGGGCGAAGGCGGAAGTGATTGGACTAGTGGGGGGGGCGGAATGGCGATGTTGGCCGGGTAGGGCGACCAAGAGGGGGTTGGGAAGGGAGGGGTGACGGGAATCCAAGACATGGAAGGGAAGAACGGTGGTAGATCAAGAAAGAGAGGGTGGAGGGTTGAGGATTCAAGATTTCAAGAATTCAAGAACGAGGGGTGGATGACAGATCAAGAAAGTGAGGGCGGAAGGTTGAGGTTTCAAGATTTCAAGAATTCAAGAACATGGGGGAGGGGGGGGGGGGAGAAATGGTCAAGAACGTGGGAGGAAGGGATCAAGAACGCAGGGAAATGGATCAAGAACATGGAAAAAGGGATCAAGAACGTGGAAGAAGGGATCAAGAACGTGGAAGAAGGGTTCACGAACGCGGAAGAAGGGATGAAGAATGTGGGGAAATGGATCAAGAACGTGGGAGGATGAACGGAAAGTCCAGGACGAGGATGGTTGGGGTTTTTTGAAAGGGGTGGAAGAGATGGGAGATGGAGGAGAGTGGAGATCAATAACCTGTCAAGAACGGGTTTCTTGATCGGTCTGGGTGAGCTCTCTCGATGGAGCGGATCTCCCAGGTCGGCGTCACGTCGTCGTCGTCGTAAGCCTCCAAGAACCTCCAGAGTGATCTCGACGAAGGCCTTCTGAACTTTTGACGGCGTCAACTTCTTGAACTTCGTTAAGTGTACTGGAGTGATCTCGACGGCACGTCTAAGCACGTTCCTCTCGGAGTGATCTCGACGAGAGAGACGTGGGCTCTAACCATGGAGTGATCTCGACGTGGATGGGCCTAGCCAAACCCCCTACGCTACAAACTACGATAGGGGGGAGATGAATTGTGAATAAACTTTTCAATAATGACTCCAAATGTTCCTTGGGCATGCCATCCCCTTATATAGGGAGGATGGGTGCCAAGAGAACGTGGGAGAGGACGAACCGTCACAAGAAGTGGTTCGGTCTCTCCTTACAAATTCAAAAATACAATTATAAAAGTAAAAGGGAAATGACGAGGATGAGGCCCAACAACATTGGCCCAGTCCACTACTCCGAAAATACAAACAAACATGAAATGAACATAAGTAAAGATAGGAGTTCTTACGCGGGGTACTTGAACCTTGGGTGGCGAGCATCGGCGCGGGCTGCTCGACGTGGCTGCTGTCGTCCTGGTGCGCCGTCTCCAGGATGGTCCTCCATCAGTCTCCGTACTAATGGCTACGGGATTGGCCATACTCATTATATGAGTGAGGCTAGATAGTGATATTCTATCCAAGTACTTCAATGTCCTTCTCGCATATCCTTGAAATAGGAATATTTAGAACACATGCTTAAAGACTAGTGATATCCGTAATTCGCTCTCATCATAATTTACTAAGTCTGATCATGTATTCGTGAACTTCAGTATAAGCATCACACGTGCACTAGAATGAATATGTTTTATTAATGGATGTGGAATGAGATGTGGAATGTATGATTGGCTTGCCGGCCACATATATATATTTCCATCAGATCCCATAGCCATCAATGTGGAGACACTAAGGGCAAATAGTGGGTGCTCTATGGAAAAGATTTCTTCAAAATGACATGAATGAATCCTTCAATAATATAATTCTAAAAAGTAATCAGGCTGATTCATGCAATACTTGTGTAAGGGCTTTGTAGACTTGAGACACCAAAGACACATTATGGATGGACAGTCGTATTTAACAATGACCTATGATTTTCTAATATGAACACTCCTAATGGTCTTAGCTATGATTCAAAAATAGATCCAGAAAGGTGATTATATGCCCTTAGTATGAGCGAAGCTTTACTCAAGGAAGAAGGTGCAATTAAATCCCTGGCCATTGTAGTAGAAATATGAAATATGGTGCTCTCTAATGATATCCACCATGGAGCTACTAACTATAATGACACTTAATAGTGATTTGGGAGTCTCTCACAAATAAATAATTATATCTACATGGTTATTGAGTTCTAATGATATGACTTAGTGCTTAATTTTTTTCAATGCAGGGAAAAATGTTGATCAATTGATAATAGATCTTTGAAACAAAATAACCTCATTACCTTATGGAAAACTTGTTCAACCCTTGACTTTCTCTTGAGATAGTGTCTCTAAGTTGTTCATGTGCTCAACCTCTAGATATATCTAGGTGATCAAAGGCTTGTTGAATCTCCTCCTCCTCTTCTTCTTCTTCTTCTTCTTCTTCTTCACCAACTTTTCTCTAATCAATCTGATTTTCTTACCATCAAGACCTTTTGGTGGAGTAACTGTAGTAGGAGAGAAAAAAGGGGGGGGGGGGGGCAACCCAATTTTGGCTGGCATGGGCAGCTTGAATATATCCGCCAACATCCATTAATCTTATGTGTGTGTATAGTTCCGGATCATTTGGGATGTGGACGATGGACGGGACGGGGCGAAGATCATCCCGTCCAGCATCCATTTATTTTAGATCCATCCAAACTGTACCGTCCAGGGATTTGTCCAATGACGAAAGAGTTCATCTGCCAACTGAGTCTGTCAGATTCATCCCCTCCAAAAAAATTCATCCCATCCCTTGTCCCAGATGAAAAAAAATAAATTTTATTTAATACCCTAAATACTACCTCTCTGGCTATCTGCCCCTCCCCCTCCACCTCCTCCTGTGCACCATCGCCGGCTCCCTCTCACTTCCCCCTCTCCCTCCTTCAATCTCTCCCTCTCTCTCTCACCCTCTCTCCCTGCTCTCACTCTCCTCTCCCTCTTGTTCTCTTGTTCTGTCTCTCACCCTCTCTCCCACTCTCATTCTCCTCTCTCACTCTCTTTCTCTTCCTCTCTCCCTGTTCTCACTCTCCTCTCTCCCTCTCATTCTTTTACTCTCACCTCTCTCCTTGCTCTCACTCTCCTCTTTCCCTCTCATTCTATCCCTCTCTCTCTCTCACACACACCCTCTCACGCTCTCCCTCTCTTCCTTCCCACTCTCGTCCTCTCTCCTGTTCTCCCATCTTCATTCTCTCTATCACGGTCTCCCTCTCCCGTTCTCACCCTCATTCTCTCTCCATCTGTTATTCTCTCCCTCCCTCTCTCTCTCTCTCCTGTTCTCCTTCTCTTCCTCTCGAACTCACTCCTCTCACCTGCTCCCTCTCCGTCTCTCTCTCTCTCTCTCCTCTCACATGCCCCCTCTTTCCCTCTCGCGGTCCCTTTCTTTTTGCAATCAATGTCAAGGAATTGATTTAGTGATGCCACAAGGCAAGATCTGAACCGTCAGAAACAAATTTGACAGATTTTCATCCTTCCCTTATCTGTCCATCATCCAAGACCTCAATGTGGGACAGTTTTTTTCCCGATGATAGGAAAACCTTCACGTTAAGTCTTGGAGACGGGATGAGTTTTTCAACCTGGGATGACAAAGCCATGTTGCCCCCATCCCGGCACTATAATTGTGTGAACCTATAGGCCCATGTATCAATATAGTTAATAACTTTAATGACCCAATAACACATATTTATCAAACTTATTAATTAATTATATCAACATATAGAATAATTAATCAAGGATCAATTTAAACCACTTGATAGGTTAAGTTTACAGCCCCCCGGGTGCTGAATTACACCTTGTGCTCTAGGAGACACATATTTGTAATAAAATTCTGTCATGGAACCTTTACCATCATCAATTATCGCATATGTATAATCCGTCGACTATTTGAGACTCCCAAATGGCTTAGGGTATGGTTAGTTGTCAAATCATAACCCATCATTGGGCTTGTACTGATGCATGATGAAAATATGTGGATAAAACCTTCTCCACTATCATCACTAGCATAGCCAAGAATTTGATGTACAATCTTTTTTTACTGAGGACAATCTCATCTTGACCACTCAATCACCTTTGTGCACTTCTTATTATATTCAAGCTTAGACATATTTTAATCGCATGATTAGAGACTTGTGTGCCATAGTTAAAACATAGTCGTCCGTGCAAAAGATGTCTTTGGTGTCTCAGGTTGATGGACCAGTTCAACGAATAATAATTGAGTTTTAAGAATAAAACCAGCAAGGGATACATATCGATCACTTCAGTGAGCTCTTCCTCCAAATATCACCTACCTTCTTAGTGTATCCACACTAGTGGCCAGAAGATCATATAAGTAATATCAGATGGTGTTATCCAGATAGTTTGATGTCCATCCCAAGTATATATTGAATATGCGTATCAAGACTACTTGTTTAAAGACTGGTGATTACAGTATTATGGTCTCATCATAATTCACTAAGTAAATGTGCATATTCATGAACTTCATTATAAACATCACATAATTATGAAAAATTAAATTTATTCAACTAACTTAAACTTAATATGGTCATATTATTTTAATGTAGTTAATTAAATATTTTAATGCAAATATATAAATAATTCAATGTCGATGAACATGTAATTTCATGATATAGACCTAGTCATTGGCATGTTTTCAATGCACCCAAGGAGAAGGGAGAAGAAAGAGGAACCCAATGAGAGACTTTTCTGGGTATTTATTAATTGACAATTTTGGTCCTTTATACATAATTGGAAGTTTCACTAAGCCCCTACATTTTAATTTTATCCTCTAACATTTAAGAAACCTTATTCACATGACCCACTAGTCCTATGTACCAATGTAGTGGATGACTCCATAAGCCCAATAAATATTTATTGGCTCACACAATTAATTACATTTATCCAACATATATATTAATCAGTCAATTTTTGCTTTACCTATATGGATATGTCAATTCACTTGTACATGAGGTACCAAGCTACACAGTAATATGTAGAAGGTACAAGAAACTTTATCAACTGTTTCATGGAAACTCTATCCTCGTCCACTCAATATTTTTCAAATTCCTTTGTGTATATTCAACTATCAAACCTTAAATGTTCATCCTAGTTAGTGTTGATCTTGTTGGGAAATCATAAAACTACTCCTTTAGTGATATTTACGCTAACTCAAACACAGACTTCATGCATCATCTTCCTTGACCACACAATTATTTTTTGGACTTGTAGCATTGGAGGAGAGCCTCTTTTGGATCCTATGATTGAGGACTTATTGGCAATATTCAAAGCACATCCTTCGATCCATAAGATGCATTTGGTATATTAGGTTTAAGGGCCACTTACACTATCATGACATGAAACAACCTTGTTGACAGTTAGTTATAAAAAACCCGAGGATTTATACCAATCAATTTAATGAACCTTTTCCATAAAGAGAACCCATGATCTCTCCTTAGTGTCTCCACAATAATGACTACGGATGAACCTCATTAAACATACAAGAGGGAGAAGATGGTTCTAATATATTAGGATAGTTTGATGTCCTTCTCAAACATGTATGAATAAAAATGTTTAAGAATGAGAGAAAATAGTAGTATAGTCTAATCATAACTCAGTAATCACTTAACATATCTTTGAACTTCATTATAAATATTCCTTAAAATAATTATGACTATGATTAAAAATTATGAAATGAACTGAGATGTGGATGAGTAATTGGCTTTAAATCTATATAATTTCATCAACATATACCTTTGAGTCGCTTATCATGAGAGATTCAAATCACCCCCATAAATGATTTATACACAACTACATCTTAAGCCTTCTCTCTAAAGTTTCTTTGCTTAAGAAATAGCAACCATTAAGGGCATGATAACATATACACATGGCATGCATTTACATCGATTTTATCATCATTTATGCCTATACCTGATTAAATAATCATGTTACCATATATTGTCTACATATTTACATGAATCAAGCATAAAAATATTGTTTCACATTTTAATAAATTTAGATATACAATATCATGCATGAAATGAATCCATAAAATATATCATTAGTTTTTTTACGTGTCATTTTCATTTTTTTATTTAAGAGTTTCCCAAAATATTGTGACCTTCATTTCATTATATATATCTATTTATGTTGTAGTCTGTTTTTTAAAGTTTATTTCTGTTTATTTCAGGTAACGTTGGGCCAATCAGATATGCACATCGAGTTTTTAAATTGCAGAGAGAGCTAGGGGTTGTTGGAGTATGTCCATGGGCCACCAGAGTAGAGGGGTGCACCAATGAGTTAATAAGTCTAGCTAATGGGACTAATGGGTGAAAACTTAGGCTAGTCAACTCTTTCAGAAGGGAGTAACCACCTGACAAGTGATTGATCAAATGACCACTCATGGTTGTTTGATCAAAATTGAGTGTCAATGGTTGTCTTTTAAAATTACCGGCACCTCTATCCTCTCTTCATGTGGTGATTGATTAGAACTTGTACAAATACTCCTGTAAATGGAGCTAAAAAATATACGGTTCAGAGTTATCCCTTCTAAATTATATTTCATAACCAAAATGCGATGAAACCAAAATTCAACCTCATTCATCACAACATCAGGAGCTCAATTTAGATCCATTCTGGCCGACAATGAGCATCACCTTATTTCAGACACGTGTGAATTTCTCTCCAAAATATTCCATCTCTATCTTTCTCTCTCTCAATCCAAACTAAATTCTCTCTCTCTCTCTCTCTCTCTCTCTCTCTCTCTCCATATTTTCCAGAGAATGTTGATTCTGGAGTAACCAAATAAAGCAAATTATGCTCCACGTTTTGGAATATTACGCAAGTATTTTAGAAATGGCTGCCAAGTTCAAATTGTTTTCTCGCAATCCTTAAAAAGGAAAAAAAACAGTGCTCTGTTTCTCAAATATGGCAGAACTTTTTTATAATTTCTCCATAGTTTGAGGAATATCAGCAGTTCAAAACCTTCCCATAGAGAAACAACAGTGCTCAGATTTCTCAGATATGACAGAGTAAACGACCAGTGTAACAAACAGTGAGGAATTGCATTAATTTCACAGAATGACCACGCAGATTTTCCAAAAAGACCGCCAATAAATAAAAATGACAAAATCCCCTCCAATTTACATGGACGATCGAAGTTCAACGGCTGAAATTCCCCGAAAAAACCCAACAAAAAATTAAATTTACACCCACAAGATGGCGCAACCCAGCACCGCCACCACGGCGGCGGCAGATTTTCCGAAAAGGCCCCCAATAAATTAAAAATGACAAAATCCCCTCAAGTCCATACAATTTATACGAACAGATCGAAGAACAACGGCTGAAATTCCTGGAACACGGGAACAGTGAGGAATTGCATTGAATTGACAGAATGGAATGCGGATTTTCCGAAAAGATCCCCAACAAATTTAAAATGACAAAATCCCCTCAAGTCCCATACATTTACACGAACAGATCGAAGTCCAACAGTGGGGAATTGCATTGAATTGACAGAATGGAATGCGGATTTTCCGAAAGACCCCCCCCCCCAACAAATAAAAAATGACAAAATCCCCTCAAGTCTCATACAATTTACACGAACAGATCGAAGTTCGACGGCTGAAATTCCCCGAAAAAACCCAATAAAATTTAAAATTTACACCCACAAGAAGGCACAACCCAGAACCGCCACCACGGCGGCGGCCGCCGCGAGCCGCGGCGGCGCCGCCGCCGGCACCATCGCGGCCGTCGCGGACGAGCCATACTGGTCTAGTGGCGCGGTCGGCCCGAACCGGTCCGGGTCAGGTGGGCTCGGACTCGACTCGATAATCGGCGTGGGCAGTATCGGGTTTTCATCTTCTCCTCTCCCCGGCGACGGCGACGGCGACGGCGACGGCGACGGCGACGGCGACGGCGACGGCGACGGCGAAGGCGACTGCGACAGTGAAGGAGATGGTGACGGCGACGGTGACGGTGACGGTGACGGCGCGAAGGGAAGGTAAGCGGGCGGCGCTGAAATGATGTTAGCGGCGGCGCCGCTGAAGAAGAGAAGAGCTAACAGCGAGTAGATGACGGCTATCCCCATCGCTAGAGAGAGATAGAGATAGAGTTAGAGAGAGAGAGAGTTAGAGAGAGAGAGAGAGGATGAGAGGAGGGAAGAGAGGAAAGGAAGGGAAGGGGAGGAAGAAGAAGACAAGGCGGGTTGGGTTTATATTAGGATTTGTAGAGAGAGATAGAGATAGAGTATAGAGAGAGAGTGAGAGAGAGTGAGAGAGAGAGGATGAGAGGGGGAAGGAAGGAAGGGAAGGGAAGGGAAGGCACGTGAAGGAGGAAGAAGAAGACAAGGTGGGTTGGGTTTATATTGAGGACTTGTAGAGAGAGAAAGAGAGAGATAGAGAGAGAGAGTTAGAGAGAGAGAGGATGAGGGAGGGGAGAAAGGAAGGGAAGGGAAGGCACGTGAAGGAGGGAGGAAGAAGAAGACGAGGTGGGTTGGGTTTATATTGAGGATTTGTAGAGAGAGAAAGAGAGAGGTGGGATTTAATGGCAGAAAGGCACCCGTGAAGGGGATGAAGGATGGACTGGAACATCCCGTGAAGGGGGAGGGGAGTAGCTCCTCTGTTGCTGGCCCAGGCTATCTATCCTATCAGTCTGCCACATCTGCTAGCTAACTGAAGTTTAGAATTTAAGAATAGGAGGGATTTTTGTTTTATTTTTTTTACTGTATGTGTGGGACACTAGTGATTAAGAGGCATTGTTGTGCATTTATGGATATTTTCACTTCCTTGATTTATTATTCTTGATCTACTGAATATTTTTGAGCTAGTTTTCTGTAGAGTTTTTGGTCTTAGCCTCTTGTCTTGCATTGCATTTGTGTGTTTTGGGTATTTTGTTTGGAAATGTTGAGTGAGATTCAATCAGTCTGCCACATCTGCTAGCAAACTCAAGTTTAGAATTTACGAATAGTAGGGATTTTTGTTTTATTTTTTTTACTGTTTGCGTGGGACACTAGTGATTGAGAGGAATTGTTGTACATTTATGGATATGTTCACTTCCTTGATAAATTATTTTTCTTGAGCTGGTAAATATTTTCTCCTGTATGAGTGGTTTGTTTTATTTTTTCATTTATGAGTGGGACAATAGAGATTGAGAGGAATTGTTGTACATTTGTGGATATGTTCCTTTTTTTTATGAAATATTTTTCTTGAGCTGATGAATATTTTCCTTATATGAGTGTTATGTTTTATTTAGTACTCAATGAGTGGGACAATAGTGATTGAGAGGAATTATTTTACATTGATAAATTTTTTTAAGGGAGATTTTAGTGTATGCTTTTGGGTCTTACTCTCTCATCTCACCTTCCATTTATATGTTTTAGGTATCTTTTATGGAATTGTTGAGTGAGATTCAATCAATCTGCCACAGCTGAGAGGTAACTGAAGTTTAGAATTTAAGAATAGTAGGCATTTGTGTTTTACTTTTTACTGTATGAGTGGGACAATAGAGATTGAGAGGGATAATGGTACATTTATGGATATGTTTACTTTCTTTATAAACAATTTTACGCAGTGGTGAATATTTTATGACAGGTTTTACTGTAGAGTTTTTCGGTCTTACCATCTTGTCTCACCTTCCATTTGTGTGTTTTGTGTAAAAAAATGACTGCAATCTGTTCAGTCTGTTGTACCTACCATCAAAGTCAAGTTTAAAATTTAAGACTCATAAGCATTTTTCTTTTATTTCTTACTGTATGAGTAGAAAAATAGTGATTGAGAGGGATAATGGTACATTTATTAATACATTCAGTTTCTTTACAGATAAGATTATTGAGGTGGTGAATATTTTAAAATTTTAATTTTCTTTATACATTTATGAATATTTTACTAAAGATTTTTAGGTCCTCTTATCTCACCTTCCAATCAATCTGTTGCATCTACTAGTAGACGCAAGTCCTAAAGACCTTAGAATTTATAAAAAAATAGAATATTTGTATTCTATCTTTACTATATGGCCTGAGTAATATTATTAAGAGGGATTATTGTTCATTTGTGGATACATTAATTTCATCTATAAATCATTTTTATTAAGGGGTGAATATTTTCAGACAAGTTTCAGTGTATATAAATTTATCTAATACTCTTATCTCACCTTACAGCTACTCATTTACAGTGTTTCTGATCAATCTGTTGCATCTTCTAGCAAACTCAACTCTGGTAAGCCTTAAATTTTAAGAATACTGAGATATTTTTAAAATAGTTTTGACTATATGAGCGGCAAAGTAGTGGGAGGAATTCTATTCAATTTATGAATTTACTTGAGAAACTACTTAATGGCGGTAATGTATTGTTCATGCAATTTTAAGCATAGATTTTCCTCATTTTCATATCTCACCTTTCATCTATATTTGTAGATGTTTTGTTTGTAAATGTTAGGTGAAATCGAATCAATCTACCACACATCCTATTTCTTGGAGGAGTTTTCATCCATATCCATTCATAGGAAGAACAATTTTTCCCTACAAGAGAATGCATATATTCTTTCATATCTCTCTCACCTTAAAGGATATGAATATGCTAAGACATAAAATGCCCATCTGAAGTAGGCCATGTGTATTCTTCACAGTTTCATATGGTGATTCAGAAAGTATATTTTAACAATAAAATAAGCATAACCCTCATGTTATAATTAACTAATTATTGCCCTCATTTTTTATGTGAAATGATATTAATACATTAAATGATCTATCTTTCTTACCAAATATTTTCGCCTGATGGAATCCTGTCCACAAACTTGGGCGTCATAGTTCAGTATATGACCCACATCCCAACATGTTCCAGATGTCCCAGGTGCATCCTTCAACTTGATGTCGATAACATACTTTTCTCATGTCAATGCTGCATATTCAAGCAAAGATTGTTTCAGATGATGCATGTCCTTCAAGATGAAGCCATTTAAAGGCATATTGGATAGGAACACAAACCCCATCACAAGGATTTTGTCATCATGTTACTTATAGAGTGGAGTGTTGCAAGTATACTTACCTTTATGATGAAATGTAATTTTAGGTATAGAATAATGATTTAGTGTAGAGACACCAAGGATAGATGGAGGGTGCTCTTTAAGGAAAGAGTTTTCTATTTTGATCTGTATGAATCCCTTAGTGGCGTTACACCTAAAGGTCAATCAATTTGAGTTATGTAACAACACTATAAGTGGTCCTTAAACACGAGACATATTGTGGATGGATGGGTATGTTTTAACTAATAAGGGAATCCAAATAAGGAGTAGCTCAAATATATCAAGAAGTAAATAAATGTGATTAAATGGTCAAGATGAGATCATGCATCCTATGATTAAGAAGATATTGAATCCAGAAATAATATGCCTTAAATCCCTAGACATGTTTGTGAAGACATTGGAGACAGCATTCTCCAATGATCTCTGATATGCACCAATACTTAGTGGAATGAAGGATTAGGGTTTAGTGGTTAACTATCTCCAAAATTATTTGTCAGTCTTTCCCAATGAATGATTATGCATTTAAAATAACAAATGATGGTAAATGTCCAATTAGAGAGAACATTTATTAGTCTACATTTTCTTATGCACATTATATAGCTTCCAACAATGCAATTAGGAAACTAACCTAGCAATTGGCGTAAATTAACTAGTTCAGTTTGACGACCACATAATATCCATTACATTGATGAATATCATGTGGCCGGTAAGCCAATCACACTAGCATGTTTCTCTTATGTTCATTGAATTCAAAATCTATTCATTATTATGCTTGTGTAGTGTTATAATGAATTCCAAGAATACATGCAATAAACGAGTGAATTATGAGAGATAGACCTCTGGTCTTTAAATATGTGTTATAATATTCGAGATGGACATTGAAATATCCACATAGAATAGGATTGTATAATACTATACATATGATGAATATGATTGATCTCGTAGCCATTAGTGTGGAGATACTAATGATAGATAGTGGGTGCTCTTTAGGGAAGACGTTCATTTAATTCATCCGTAGGAACCCTTCGGTAATCTTATACCTAACTGTCAATCAGGTTGATTCATGCCACTGTATTATACCTGTGACACCAAATACATCAATCTGGCTGACTCATGTCTTGGATGGACAATTGTACTCTAATTGTGACGTACGTTTTCTTATTCATGGTATTCTAAACCATCATAGCTGGGGTGCAGTAAAAATTTCACAAAGATGATTGAGTGGCCATGATGTAATTATCTTCCCTCAGTATAAGAGGGAAGATGATGCGATAGAGAATTGTATTATACCTTAGATACCAAAGGCATATTATGGATGAATAATTGTACTCAATGAAGATAACGCGATGAAGTTATTAACTGAGGTAGTAAACTCTCAAAGACATAATTAGCTAATGATTTCCCTAACACATTAGTAGTAATTGAGATGACCGATTGGTGTTTTACATTTGACCCTACCTAAGATATATCAAAGCAGCAAGCATGTGATTGATTATACATGTATGATAATTGATAACAGATAGATAGTTATCATACACCTTTATATCTTCTCACGTAGGAGGTATATCTTGGGACCCCACATGCTAGTGGCTTATCCAACTGATTGGGTTATATCGATCCTTGATTAAAGAATTTATTTGTGATATAGTTACATAATAAGGTTGGCCCAATATAACTTATAGGGCTATTAAAGTTATTAACTAGACTAATACATGGGCCTTGAGGGACACAATTCGTAGTTTTTTATAATTTTTTCCTATAGACTAGGGCTTTTGTGAAAATTTCCCAAGGTCTTGAATGAAAATTTCTCCAAACAGTATAAATATAGGGGCACCCTTATAAGATGCCCATGTCAGTCATTGTTGGGTGTTCCCCCCATTTTTCTCTTGTTCTTCCTTCTAGAGTGTTGCTTCTTGTGAGACTGGATGGTTACAAAATTCACGCACATTTCTAACTGCTCAGTTCAAGGGAATGAAGAGGAGATCCAATGCTCTGAAGGTTGCTGGGAAACATATAGAGGGCGGGCATCTAAATGGATTGAAGAAATTCATTAGTAAAACCAAGTGGTTGCAGAAGTTGTTCCACATCATGTGATATGATCACTCATGTTTTTTTTTCATTTTGAGATCTAGATTTGATTTAGTATTCCCCTATGCAGTTGATTTAAGATTGACAATCAAAGCCACAAATCCCAACAAGCATAACATCCATCACTACGCTCATGAAATGATGTAAGTTTCATAATAGAAGATAAAAGTGCTTTATAAGATGGCCTTATTTTAGCTAAAAGACGTGTCACAAAAAACTTTGTGACTGAAGAAAATGAATGACTACTAGTGGCACATTTTACCAAAATTATGGAGGCCTTGAGAAGTGTTCTTATATTGCATGTAAGTGAATGTGTGTCATAGTGAGAATGGTTTATCGAGAATCAATATGCTTGATGAATGTCATGTGGAACAGATTGATGCCTTTGATCTAGGCCACCTCTTCCCTCATGGTATTCTCATTTATTGTATATCATATATGGATTAATACTGTATGAATGAATATGGAATGAGATGTGTCATATGTTTTCTTGCAGGCCGCATACATAGTACACTCTTGAATAAATGAGTTTACTCAAAAAAATATTTTTAGTACAAATTTAAACATCAATCTTTGGCCTCAGTCTCGTATCTCAGCTGCCATTTATGCATTGTATGCATTTTTGCTGAAATTGTTGACTGTGACATGCGATTATAAATCTGTCCAATATGTTTGATCTGAGCAAACATACACATAGTTCCTACTTCAATTCATGCTGTTTAACAAATAAAGCAATGCCAAAGAATATTAATTTATAATGATTTAGGAGAGTTGAAGCAAGTATAATCGTGAAGCTATGAAAATCCTTGGACAAATTATGCTATGAAGGCATTGGATTTTTAGGACAATTTTAATGTTGCATTCCTCAAAGCCTCTCATCTCACCTTATGTCTTTGACGTGAAAGTATTTCATTTGGAAATGTTGACCAAATTATGCAGTATAGTAATATACAAATTGTGGTTTATGTGGAGAAATACACAGATAATAATTGTGGTTGTGGATTTTTTCAGACAATTTTAATGTTGAATTTCTCAAAGCCTCACATCTCACCTTATGTTTTTGACTTGAAGGCATTTCATTTGGAAATGTTGACCAAATTATGCTATACAGTAATATATATATTTTGGTTGATGTGGGGAAATACACAGATAATACCTACTTTGAGTTCATTTTGTTTATAAGTTAAGAATAATTATAATAAAATCATTTTCAGAAATAATTATAATAAACTCAGGAAGAAATAAACTTCATAGACAAAGTACTTTCTGAAGAAAGTGAGCATTTTCTAACAAATGTCGAATTTTCTCTTAGCTTCGTATATCACCTTCCACTTTTGCATCCACCATTTTTCTGTTTTGAAAAATAAAGTGACTTATGAAATTATGCGAGCGTTTAAAGTTCATATGTGTTAACAATAACAACGAAGAATTAATGAATAACATCAATTAGTGAACATTAAATATAGTGCATATATTTATTGAAAAAATGAATTTGATAGGGTCCTAACTATAATAGTGGAGTGGCTATTTAAAGACCCCTCCTTGTCAATTACAGAACTTGGGCATTATTTTTTTCATTTTCAACTATGGCGCTAGAGGCATTTTGTTTGGAAATGTTGACCAAGTTATTTAATTTAGTATCTACCGCCATTGTGATTTCTAAATCAAGTTCAAATTATTCACAAAAAAAGGAATAATTTGAAGTTTCCCATTAAAGTTGAAGTTTTTGAGGAAAACCAAAAAGAACATTTTAACTTTGAAGGAAAATCATTTTCCCCTTGAAATACTGATCGGCCAGAAGTGCCAAAGATGATTTTCAGTAAAAGAAGAATGTGATTTTGTAGGCTCGCCTCTACAGGTGTAAATAAGAAAAATATAACTGAAAACAAACTGATAATTTATAATAACTTTAATTTCAAGAGTGTTCTACACAAAAGATTCAAAGATCAGATATAACTAGATAAGAGCCTTCAGGAATCCTAGAGTGTTCTGTATTCTTGACGTTTCATCCTTCCATTTCCAAACCTCCTAATATTCCAAGAGCTGAAATACCTCGTTAATAAGGTTTCTTGTATCAAAACGTCCTTGAACTCCAAATTGCCCTCTGTTCAGTATCATCCTTCAACATGTTTCTAGAGAGAGAAAGAATTCCGATTCCCACCAAAGTTTCCAATACTCAAAGAGCCAAAATATCTGGACAAGAATGTTTCTTGAACCAAAGGTTTCTTGAATTCCAATGGGCCTTTGTTCCTGGATTCCTTGATTAGCACTCTCATGTCTGAATTTTCCTCCTTCAAAATGTTTATAGAGAGAGAAAGCTGCCTAATTACCTCCCGCTTCTCCTCATCCTTGGCAAGAAGCTCAACCCTGAGACCGGCATTCTCTTCTTTCAGTCGGCAAAGTTGCTCTGCCATTCGTTTTAGTTTCTCCTTGCTATGGCTGCCAACATCACATTCTTCTTGATCTGGGTCATCTACATCAGATTCCTCTGACTCAGAGCAATTTGAAGACGAAGATGAAGCCTTCGTTTCTTTGAGATTTTTTGAACATGAAGAATCGGCCCGCCTCCGGGCTGCGGTCTCATGCCTTAGCAGATCAAATCTCTCGGCCAGAGACCGATAAGCCCGGTAGAAATCTTCAACCATGCTGACGAGCTCGGGTCTCTTCTTGTAGTACATCTCAGCACGCTGAGCGAAGGAGTCTGCATCCTGCTCGATCAGCTTCAGCATTGCTTTGGTCTTGTCGTCCAGCTCTGTTGGACCAAAGAATTGGGTTTGTTCAAAGTGACTTACAACGCATAAAATTATTCTCAGAATATCTACAGATGATGATTCAAAGAATGGTTTTCTTTAAAAATTATTAATTTCTGTACAAAAGTTATTTGCCGGAAGGATATCTACATCTATCAACTCAAAGAAACATGTTTTGTTCAAAAGTTCAATTTTTTTTGGTATCCATATTAGTTACTGGGGGGAGATCTATAACTGTCAATTCAACGAAATATGCTTCGTGTAAAAAAAGTGGTTTGAGTACAAAAATAATTGCTGGCAGGATATATTCATCTGTCACTTCAAAAAAGGGTTATGTTTAGCTTTACGGGATTGGATATAAAATCAATTCGCTTGCCTGGGAGGACATAGCATTTTTAAAACTATCAGTTCAAAGAAACAGGTTTTGTTCAAATTGCGGGTCCGGTACAAAGCTATTTCCTGGCAGGATATCTACAATAGTCACCTCAAAGAAAACAGGTTTCGTTCAAAATTATTGGTCTGGGAGCAAAAAAATATACATATTCTGGCCGGATATCTACAACTATTAATTCAAACAAAAGGGTTTCGTTCACAATGACTGGTCTGGGTACAAAAACAATTCGGTGGCAGGTATCAACATCGGTCAATTAAAAGAAACGGGTTTTATTCAAATTAACTGGTCTGGTTACAAAAACTATTTGGTGACAGGCATCTACACCGGTCAATTCAACGAATTAGGTTTTGCTCAAAATTACTGGTCTTGGCACAAAAACCATTTCCTGACATGTAACCTACATCTGTCAGTTGAAAGAAACGGTTTTTGTTCAAAATAAGTACACTCAAGGGACGTCTAGACTTCATAGGGTATAAAAATCTTCTCTTTGACACATAATAAGCACGAATACTGATAAAAAGACATCGGCAGGGTTATGTTCCTATATGCCGGAATATCTGGAAAATAGTAAGAAAAACGAGGTCCTAATAAGTAAGAAAGTCCATCCGTAGTATTTATACCTCAGGACATAATCGTTATCAGGAAGCTCATCAATAAAATTTGTATTATGATTTTGGAAAGATGTGCTTCACCGGACATTTAATGGCAACGAAACAAAAAAAAGACCAATATGAAACTAGCGATGAATGTGAGGAGCATAACCAGAATCATCTTTAAAGGTTATAAGGCAAATATTTCATTCGCAGGAACAAGCTAATGCTTTTCGAATCCGTGCATACAAATAGTTTAATAAACATGATTTCCCAATTCAGACACCTCATCAAAATCTTTAAGTTTTACTCACTTCCTAAAAACAGATATAAATCTCAATCTTGGAGATTTGGTTTTACCATCACAAAGTCGTCATTCGTGTACAGAGAACATAAACAAATGAAACAGTTCTATTTGAGTTTGTCACCAGGAAATAATAACCTTCAAGTGTCGATGCCAGCCATGGAGAGCTTCGAGGGCTGCTCTTGTGACTTTCGAACCACCAAGAGTGTGATAACTTAGACTGTTTTACTTGCAGAAACATCTTCAATCCAGAGAAGCAAGTTCCTTGCACCTAGTATGAAAACCACCAGCAGGCTTAATTAACCAAGTATAAATTTAACTACTCTTCCATCCACCGATCGAATAACGGAAGATATTGAACGGCCGAAGACAACAATCCTCATCGACGGCAAATAAATGTAAGAAACTTAGGTTTGGCGAATTTTTTGGGCTCTCCTGGTCAATGATAACATCCCATAATCACAAATTTTGGAATGAATGCGAAGGGTGACTTTCCTAGGGTTTCTTGAAGCAGTTTCAAACTCGTTTCAGCGGTCAATTTTACTAAAATCCCAAGATCCGACGACCTCGGACGAGAAGACCCATTTGAAAAAGAGGGTTGAGGAACACAAAAAAAGAAAACACACTGCTCATAAACCAGAAATCCCACAATTTCCAACAGTTTCAACTTGGAAGAAAAATCCATAGAAGAATCAAGGGTACAGAGCAAGGCAGGCTTACCTCCTGAGAAGACGATCTTGATACCGAACCGCTTTGGATGTTGAAAATGAGCAAAGAGCGAAAATTCAAATACAGAGGCCCGCGGGGAAACTTTCTTCCATCCCGCCCACCAAATTCATTCAAAAAACGGCAAGAAAACCTTCTCGATTTGAAGCATTTACTCGGCTATCCACCAAAATCGCCCATCTCTTGATTGTCTTCTTCATGGGCACTGCCTCATTCGAAAATTGGAGCTTATCCCAGACAGATCGCTCGTTCAAAAATCTCTCTTTCCTTAAAACGCCGCAGATTTCTTTTTTTATTTTAACCTCTGAAGAAGTCATACGGTGGTCCCTGTGGGTCCCACTTCAACGGTCGACTTGTTTGGAAGAGAAGAACAATGACTTTGAATTAACAAATTCCTATAAAATGAGTAAATTGGTCACTTAAATGATAAAAGAAGTGTCTTTGATTGGAAATTAATTGGTCATGAAAGGGTATCAAGAAAGGAAGAAGACATTAAATCAAAGTAAGTTAAAGGTTTAAATGAATATCACTCATACTTTAGGGTTGGCCCCTAAATGACCCTAATTAGATTAAGCGGTTGGTTGGTAGTCAAAAAATAATATGGGAGAAAATGATGTGATATTTAGACAAATGTCACATTTCTTGAATTGAATCTTGACGTCTCTCCCTATTCTAGATATTTCAGTAGCCAAACAGCTTTGTGACTATTGTTACTCTTGAGAGATTCACGTGGCAGTTAAATATAAAATGAAGTGATATTACAACTCATCAAATTTTTATTTGGTTTACTGGATTTGTTCTTTCTTAACTCTTGATATTCACTTGATACTCAATTAATGATGGATTCTAGTTTTGAAAGGTAAGTTAGAAAATATCGAACATCTTTGTGGTGACATATACTTTCATTAGTAAAAATACTAAATATATTTAAGCAAGATCTAAAAATTGATAATTCGCAATTGGAATGTCTTTTTTTTGTTTTTAATCTGTGTTGATTTTAGTCGATAAATCATGTTTTAAAAAATCCAAAATATGAAATGTTCCATGTTGAGGTTATCTTTAACACGAAAATGTAAAAAAACTGAAAAATTCCTTAGGTTGCAATTTTCAATGCCACCTTGGCATCTTTTCACAATGATCGTCAGTGCCAATCAGTGGGTAATGTGATGATTGGTTACCATTCATCAAACCGTATGGTGACACATGGCATGAAATAAAATTAAGGCTAGAAACCCTTAATTAATTCATAGAAATAAAACATAATTCAGAAAATATAAGAAAATATATTTTGTGACTTAGCAAAATAGTACATTCATGAATGTAATGTCATTAAATTCATTAAAAAATCCAACTCAAAAAATATTTTCTTTGACAATAAGATGCCAATAAATGGAGCTGTGGTTAGTGCATCTATATGTTGATATATTTAATTAATCAGGTAGGCCTTTAGATGTGGTTGATTACTCAAATTTAGGGAGTTTCATGAAAATTACCCAAAAGATTATTAATAAGGGGCACTTTTCTTCACAACCTCTATCAAAACATCTCTCTTCCTTTTTCAAAATGAGATGTTCAAGAGAACCAAGATGATATCCAATATCTTAAAGATCTTGTGGATACATCTTGAGGACGAACATCTGAACAGCTTAATGGAACTCATCCAAGGAACAATCTTAGAGAGAATGTGTACCAGACAAGGTGATGTCACCATCCATTGGTTCTTAGCTTTAATATATTTTTATTTGTATCTTTTGTGCTGTGAAACTCATTTCTGATAGCTAATTAAAGAAACAGAGACCAACAGTCTATAATAAGGACTCGAGAAAGGTTAAATAGTTCCCTACTATAGCTTTCAATACATCTTTGACATCATATCTCTCATATGTTTATATAAGAAAACATGGTTTTGTAAAAAAGTGCGGTTGTAGACGATTTCAATTCAGAGTATGACTAAGTGTTAGGCCCCTAACTAGGCGACATTTTCTGCCTAGAGGCCTGCGTGATTATTGGGAGGGCGTGTTCGCAGTGGACTCATGATCTGTAATGATTGAGTTCTATTTAGTGCTACAACGCAGTAAGGGTGGAGATGCCCTTGCTGATCTTTCAGGCCATCGTCCTTGTAGTGGTGATACACTACGGATGGTGCACTTGCCCGTTCGCATTTTGGCGGGACGGATCAGGCGAGGTCTGCGCATGCTGGGTGCGCAGGCTAACAAGAGCGCGTGTACTGACAACAAGCGCCATGTGCCAGCGCCAAACGCCATGCTTAGGCGACAAGCGCCACACGCCAGCGCCAAGCGCCGCGAGTGGGCGCCAACACTTCGCACGTGCGCCTCGCGCCTCGTGAGAGCGCCAACCGCTGCACGCAAGTGTCGGACGCGCAGGCCAGGCGAAGTGCCGTGGGGAGTCGCGCAGCCCAGCACGCATCACATGTGCGGGGGCAAGGCGGTGATGGCGCACGCCACCGAAAATTGTCAACGATGTCATCCGCGTCACCCGCCGTCATTGTAAGCTCGGATGAGATTGCTCACCTATCGCTCTCGTTTTCATCGTTCTTTTTCTCGTGTTTTGTCCTATTCCCATTCTCGTCATTTGGTTTTCGTCACATCCGCGATGCGTCACATATGTCCGTCTTCGTCATCATGGGAAGGGGCCCTTGTCTTTTCCCCTTTCCCCTTCTCTTTCTATTTTCAATCTCCCTTCTATTTTGTAATGAGGGGGCCCAATTCATAAGGGACCCCTTAATGGACCTCTTCCCCTTGTTGACCAAGCTAAGGAGAAAACCATTATAAGGGAAGAAGAAAGGGAAAAATCGTTGGTCGTTCTCTCTTGGTCTCCCTCCCTCGTTCAGAGAAGAAAACAGAGGGGGAGGAGAGGAGCACGATAGAAGCAGCCGGGAAGAAAACTGCCTGACGGGGGAAGTAGAAGGACGGATCCGCATTCTCCCCTTCAACCCTCTCAAGTTTTTCCACTCGGTTCTCCCCACCGCAGCGCGGAAGAATTTCATCATCCATGGTTGACGCTTGAAGCAGCCGTTCTTTCGGCAACTGCTGAACAACGGTCGCCCAGACCCAGCACCCCGATCGTTCGGATCGAGCCTCCAATTGAGCGGGACTTTGCCTGATCGAGAAATCCCCTTCGTCCCGCTGTTCTCACGGAACTCAAACAAATGTTCGGGAACCCTGCCTGACCCTGGATTCATCTAAACCGAGATTTCGACCATTATTCTCTTCGGTCGGGAAGTTCTCTCGGCTGAGGGATCGGTGATTGGAAATTCAGGACTGATTGATTCTCAAGTTGATCAGGAGCCCAAACTGTCCGTGGATACACCTCATCCGGGAATTCCATTCGGCCGTTACCCGATTTGGTTGGGAACTTCCTCAGGGCAAGGGGGCGGCCAATTGGGAAATCGGATTTGGCTGGAGACAACTTGAGAGAAGTCACTTGATTGGGAACTCACCTTGAACAGAGGTTTGTTCCCTCAATACTCCGTTGCCGGGACTGTGTTCTGGTCGAAGGCTTGGTCCATTCGGAGAAATTACACCGACTACGAGCTCTACTGGGCGGAATCTGTCTCCAACTGGTTGTGGACCCTTGGAGCTCCTAATCACGAGCTGTTGGTACCTGACAGCTGGACTCGTCATCGGTTAGTGGCGCTACCAGGATAACCCATCAGCAGGTGGATGACCGTTGCTGCTCACACCTAACGGCCCGTCCGGATCGACTATCCTATGTTCGCCTGGATGAGGCCGGCAGAATTGCTCCAGCTGCGTCGCCACCGTGGGTAGCTCCATCGTCTCCTCTCCTCCGACCTTTACTAGAAGCTCCGACATCATCGTATCGCTCGCGAGCCGCCGTACACTCTCCGGTGTCTCTCTACTCCACCCACTCCGAATCGCCAACGACGTCGACGATATCATGCACCCTGAGCCACGCCGACGAGGTTTGCCTTCCTCTCCCATCGCTCGTTTAATTATTCCTTGCAGTATATTTTCGTCTCGATTCCACCGCGCTCGGGCTAGGTAGGTGAGAGAGATTTTGAGAGAACTACGATTTGTTTGAGTGTCTTATCGGTACGGACGAGACCGTCCGTTATGTGCAAGCCCTACGGAAATATTCCGTTTGGCCGTAGACGCCTTCGTCGCTCCGACGAGGTTCGAGAGGCCACCGTCGCCGTCACCCGACGACCCCGTCCAAGCTTGGAGCTCGGCGCCTCCCTCGAGTCGGAGTCTGCACTTACGACACCTAGGACATTCATCCCATCGTAGTTACATCGAACCGTTGGGGTTTTGATCCGTCGGACGACGACACCATCGACGTTTGATACCACCATCACGTATCGGCATCGAACCATCATATTCGATGTCGACCGGACGATGTCACCGACGACGCCCGACATCAAGCAGGAGACATCCCGCCAGGAGACTAAGGCTATTGGCGCCTAGTGAGTGCTGACACTGCTTGAGGGCACGTGGCATCCCCACAGGTTGTGCTGGGTGCGTGGCGCCCAGCTTGGCAGCCGAGAACGATGGTGTCCGAGCAGACCGAGCAAAAGGTGTCAATGCGGGTACTGAGGAGTGTGTAATCGCCTAGAGACTAAGGTGGCGTGTGTGATGGCAATGAAGACGGGCGCATGGTGCCCGGCCTGGGGGCACGCGTGTAGTGGCGATTCAAGGCGCAGTAGCGCCCCTACCAAGGTGCGCGGCACAACGGGCGCCTTGTCTCGTTACTTCGGTATCAACCCTAGTCTTCTCCCATGTGATGTTCATGACTATGACGTAACCTTTTTATGATATCAATGCAATGACCCTATTACTCGTCAGGGCTACGTCCCCTCTCTTTCCTCTAACCCTTTCTATGCGATCTTAAGCTATTGCAAGAGACTTCCGCTTCAAGAGATCAAGGCTTCTCAGTCATCTGCTCCAAGCACTGAGGCCAGCACGTGCCAGATTCGAGCAATCATCCTAGCTTGGGATTTGACTGCATGAAAACTGGTATCGGAGCCAGGTTGGGCTTCTTCCGCCTATGTTCCTAAACCTGTTAGAGGAAAGGTAGAGTCTACAAAGATATCTAATTTATGTGAAGAGAGATTCCAAAAGGAGAAACAATAGAGGCAAAGAATCTGCCTCATGGAGAAGAATCTCTTGGGCTTAAAGGCCCAAGTCGACAAGAACAAGGATGAAAATGATGTGAACATTGAGGATCTGTGGGCAGAGACCCATCAGAGAAAAGACTACTTAGAAGACACAATACACCAGCTTACAGAGATGGTGATGTCCCTCAAGATGCAACTGTCAAATTGACAACAGGACGAGAGTCCCAAGGCCCGCCCTAGTAATGGCGGAGGAGAAAGAATCATGATGCCAATCCCAAAATTTAACCGTACTCGCAAGGAGGTAGACGTGGCTGATTTCTTGTATGATTGTGACAGATACTTTGAAATCAACTACTTTTTAGAGGAGAGGAAAGTCATGTAAGCCAATTGCTTTCTTATGGATGATGCCAAACTATGGTGGCGCCAACGCTTGGTAGGCGGAAATTAGCCACCACTCACATAAGAAGATTTCGTCTGGAAAAAAAATGTGAATATTATACCACATAACACGACGTGGATGGCGAGGGGAGAACTTGACAACCTGAGGATGTCCGATACTCTGAGAGAATATGTGAACCACTTTGTGTCCATAGTAAGGAGGATTACCGACATGTCTGAGGGGGACAAACCCTACCGCTTCACCAAGGGACTCACCTATCAAGTGGTGGAGATAACAGAGCTCCGCCCCAACAGAATGACAAAACCGGAAGAGAAATCCGGGAAGTGAAACAAGCCACGCCAAGAGCGCGCTGAGGCACTGGCAAACCCAACTAGTCACGGCCTGAAGAAAAAATGAAAACCAGGCTACGTCAAAGGCCGCCACAAGGGCAAGAGCCAAAGACTAGGGAAGGCGCCTCTAAGTGGTGGGGGCTGACCCCAAAGAAAGCGAGATGACAAGATTCCTTGGTGGAATTTGACTTAGTCTTGAAATAAAAACTGGGGTGCACGAATTAAGTTGCCGACGCTCTAAGCCATAAAGAACCAGAAGTTTTTTGTGGTTGCACTTTCAGCAGTCTAAGGAAGCATTCTAGATGAGATCAAGTCTGTGCTGAAAGATGATCTAGAAGCAGTTCACCTTATCAAGTGCATTACTGCGGGCGAGATGAGGAGATTTTGGATAGAGGATGGCATAATCAATGTTAATGGGAATCAGCCATATGTGACAATTGATAGGCCAAAATTTGGTGTATAAAATATGTCGTTATTTTTGCTTTTAGACATGCAATAAAATTTATAGTACCCTTAATAACTAAATACTATGTATAGATCAAGCAAGGGGTTGAACCACAGGGAGGCGCTAAGCAAGAATTTTAATCCTATTTCAAATAAATTAGTTCAAGAATGAGTTAATTTTGCATTTAATGAGCCTTAATTATGTTTAATTTTTTGTAATTAATTAAAATTAAGAAGAAGCTTAATTTTGATATTAATATTTTTTGGCAAGACAATCTAGATAAGATAGTTTTGATTCTTGCATCAGATTAATTTGGATTACCAATATACCAATCAGGATGATTTTTGAAGACAATTTTTATGTATTACAATTGGGAATTAATAATCAGAAAGGGATTTTTGAAATTGGACTTGAAGATGGACAAATTTTTAGATGAAATTTTGTATTTAGGTTTTTTATATTTTGAATTGAATTTTCAAACAATCAATTTCTAAATCTAGAGAGAGAAATTAGATGAATTAACATAGAGAGAGAAAGTAGAAGAATTTGGGGGAAAATGAGTTAAAGGTGAACTTCGACCCTAATCTAGAGATCTAAGATGCCAAATTGGATGAAAATCTATGTAGACTAAAGATTAAGAGTCATATCTTAAATCAAAATCAAAATGCCATGGCGCTTAAGAATAGATCAAGAAGAAGTTCAAAAATTAAATTAGAAACTTACAACTTTCAATGATGAATCAAGATCTGTTGATTTCCAAAGCATCACCTGTATCCTTCCTGGCCAATTCCTTGGGGAGAGCATTCAAGAGTAAATTTTCCCTTCTTCGCGACCTCCATTTAAAAATCCAAACATGTGGATTGTAGAGGGTGAAAAGACAAACCTACCCTCAAAATTTGACCTCAATCAGACAACTAGATCTCAAGATATCACCATTTTACTGGAGATTAATCGTGGCCGTTGGATATTTTATCTCTCCTCCAAGAAAATATAAAATGCTCATTTTTTTATTCACCGCCTTGATTTCTCTGCCCTCAGATCGCGTTCTGATCATTGCATGCTTCCACAGGCCGTAATCATTGCAGGATGGTATTGCATTTGAGCGGCAAACAAAGCACCACGTCGCCCCTTGTCAGCACCGTTTTGAATAAATAAATAAAAAAGCAAAATAAGGCGAGCTTACCGGTATTCAATGCACGTGGAGTTGATTGCCGAGTGCAATTAATACGTGCGGCTAATCGATTCCGTGTACGAGGAATCATTTAAACATTTAAACCTATAAATATATGCAAAATCAATTACTGCGTGCAATAAATGCACACGGCTATCGATTTCACATGCAATTATTATGCCAAAAATCTCATTTAATAAATGCACGTGGAGATTGATTCTCTGCGTGCATTTATTGCACGAAAAAGCTAACTCAAATAAAAAAAAAGTTGTACTTTACCTTGCCATCTGCGCCATATCATTTTCTGGATAATAATTTGCTCATCACGGCATCGTGGATTGTAATGCCATAATGAGCCAATAAAGTGCTCGTTTATGTATCCACTCATTCGCCCAAATTTTGGGCAAATGACGTGGATGCCACATGATATATATTTATATAATACTTTTTAAAATGCCAAATAAATAAAAACGTATTCTATAAATTCCAAAAAATCATTTCTCAGCTAAATAATGGCCAGAAAATTATAAACAAATGTGGAAAAAATTCCAGAAAATTAGCAAAACCCTTATCAACCTCTAGTCAAATATTTTATGTCCTATAAAAAATATTTCTTCAATGCACTGAGATTCAATATTATGTAAAAAATACTAAAAATAAAAAACAAACATAAAATCAGAGTGCAAGTCATTTATGTCCATTAATGTATGATATTATGCAAATATGGCTAATAAAACACACATATGTAATGTAATATAAATCAATTTAACATTATAATTTTCAAGTTATCATACCCCCACTTAAATCATTGCTAGTCCCTTAGCAATATACCATTGTTACTTAAGATGATTTCTTCATTCATCTGCATGAAGTATTAGAGATATCAATAACATCCTCAAAAAGAACTCCCCTTGAGAATTTGGATTCCACCTTGTCAGGAATATGGGCTCCATCCCTCTTGGTTTGGGTAGAGCTAATGAAATGAGATAGAAAGATGTACTTCTCTCCAGATTTGACACTATGATCTAAATGTTCCTCACTGCACTCTTTTAAGTGTTAGACCTCTCGCCTCTCATATCAAGGTCACTCACTTCCGGGTAGGGGCTACTCTAGGTTAAAATTCTCCAACTAAGTTTCTTCCTACTTTTTGATAAAAGCTAGACATTCTCTGCCTCCCATTTAGCACAAAATATCAAATGTTGTATTAGGGAGATATGTGTGATGAGGTTTACTTCAGAAACGATGGCATGGGTAAGAGAATAGGAAAGAACGAAAGAAGGAATGCTTAAAGGAGAGGAAATGGATTTGGAATGCTTGGTTTCATAATGGATATATCATTTCAGGTTGCCTTTTACCAAGACTTAGAAGACTGAGATGGATATAGAAATAAATAAAATCATGTATGATTCCCTCACTAAGTTCAATGAGCAATATCTCGTATCCAGATTGATGTACTAGAATGCCCACAACAAAAAAATCCCCAATTTTGTTTTAATATTTTTTACTCCTTAGGTTTTGCTTGAAGTTGAGAACCCTTTTCTTCTTCTCTCTCTTTTTTTAAAGGGGAAAGAACATACGAAAGCATTGTGTATGAGAAGAGGGTGATCATTGAATCTAGTGAGGATATTATGTAAAATCATGGAAGAGAAGAGGAGGCATTAAGAAGTTGAAGAGAGAAATTAGACAGAAGTGGTGATAGAGATGGGATGTAGATGATCCCGTAGAAAGGGAGTAGAATGGCTTGGGAGATGGCTACCATCCATGAAAGGCTGTTGTTTAGAGAAAGGTTAAAGGAAATAGAAGGGTATATGTCATATCATATGACAAATGGAATGGCAAAGTGGATGGAGAATCAAGGAAAGGGAAATTCTGTGCTTTAAGACTTGAAGAAGTGCCTATCTTCCTCCCTAAAGTAGGATTGACTCAATGAATGAATAAAACGTTCAAGTAGGATCGGCTTAGTGAAATGGTGGTGCGGTGGGGGTCCTCAAGTCACTCAACTCTCTATACCTTTTTGAGTCATAATGCTTCTATCCTTCGGTTTTCCTATCCCCTACACACCCACTAGATACCCTAGCCATTTGGAAATTGACTCCCATATTATCCAAAATCACTATTTGTTTCATCTTTGCATGATCATGATGCTCTATAAAGCCAAACTTCCTTACACATGTAATTCAAATTAATGGATGAAGAAAATCTACTAAATGTTGGTTTCGATTTATAAATGGGATTTATGATACAAAGACCCCCCCACATACTTAGATTATGACATAATGATTCAAACAAAGGTTTCCAATTTATAAAAACATGAAATATTCTTCCCCCCACTAAAATATGCAATGTCCTCAATGCATAGATATGAACATAAACATAATTCAGAAATTTAGAATAGCAAACCTGTGTAGGCGTGAACCTTGATTTTTTAAAAACTTACTAATTTTGAGTTGACATCTCATTGTCATGTGTAAGAATTGTGCTTCTTCTTATTTATTCCTGGAAATTAAAAACTGAAATCAAAACAAACAAAATGAAAAGCTGGGGAATTAGGTTAGTTTTTAACTGCATGCCATTTATTGTGAAATCCTTCTAGTTTTAGGATCACAAATCAAGATTGCTCCATCATCATATATGTCAGTAATTGTAAACGATCCATCCCATCTTGATTTTAACTTTCCTGGAAAAAGCTTCAACTTTGAATTATAAGCCATACCTTTTGATGTTTCTGAAAATATTTATGGCTAATGTTCTTGTCATGAAAATGCTTCATCTTGGCCCTATAAATTCTTGAGTTTTCATAAGCTTCATTCCTTAGCTCCTAGAGTTCGTGCATCTGCAATAAACATTGTTTTCATGTTGCATCTAAGGAGAGATTAAATTTTTTTATAGCCCAATAAGCTCTATGTTCTATTTCCACCGGAAGGTGACACGCCTTACAGGAAACAATCCTATAAGGAGACATCCCTAAGGGTGTTTTGTAAGCAGTTCTATTTGCCCATAGAGCATCATAGAGCTTACTTAACCAATTCTTATCGTCAGGTCGTATAAACTTTTTAATAATTTTCTTAATCTCCCTATTTGAATCTCAATTTGACCATTGTCTTGTGGATGCTATGGGGTTGTGATTTTATGTTGAACATGGTCCTGAATTGAGAATTATTGAAATGACTTCCCTCATGGCTAATAATTGCTTTAGGACAGCCAAACCTGCAAAATATGTGTTGTTGAATGAATTTAAGAACTACATTATGATCATTTGACCTAGTGAGGATTGCTTCAACCCGTTTGGATAGATAATCTACTCCCATCAAGATGTACTCATGTCCATCTGAATTTGGGAATGGTCCCATAAAGTCAATCTCCCATAGGTCAAAGATTTCTACTTCAGTTATGGGTTGTAGTGGCATTCTATCTTTCTTTTTAATATTTAATACACCTTGACACTTTCAAAAGCTAGAGCAGAACTTTAAAGAATCAGAGAATAATCTTGGCCAAAATAATCCACAATTTAAAATTTAAAATGTAGTTAATTTTGGGGCATAATGTCGATCACATAAAGAAGAATGACAAGCATCTAATATAAGCCATTGTTCTTCCTCAGGTACACATCTTCTAAACACATGGTCAACACCTATTTTAAAAAGTTCAGGTTCATCATAGTAATAGTAATTAATATCTTTATAAAACCTTTTTCTATCATTAATATCCCAATCATTAGGCAATAACCCTGTGACAAGAAAGTTTAAAATATGAGCATTTCATGAAAGTTTTTATCTTAAATTTCTAATATGTATTCATCAGGAAATTCATCATGGATAAGCATGGATAACTCTGTAGATAATCTGCTACTGTATTATCTATTCCACGTTTATCTTTGATTTCCAAATCAAATTCTTGTAAAAGTAAAACCCACCGTACTAATGTAGGGTTGGTTTCTTTTTTATTGAGTAAAGACTTTAAAGCAACATGGTCTGAAAAAATAGTTATTTTACTTGCTAAAAGATAAGAATGAAATTTCTCGAAGGCAAAAATAATAGCAAGCAATTTTTTTTGGTTGTTGAGTCGTTTACCTGTGCTCCTCCTAAAATTTTGCTTGCGTAGTATATGGCAACTCGCTTCTTGTCAATTATTTGGCCTAGAATAGCTCCCACTGCACTGTTAGAGGCATCACACATGATTTTAAAAGGTTTACTCCAGTCTGGAGCTTGTAAAGTTGGTGCTTGAATTAAGGCCTCTTTAATCTGTAAGAAGGATGATATAACATTTTTCATTAAAAATAAAAAACATATCCTTAGAAAGTATATTTGTTAAAGGTTTAGAGATTTTAACAAAATTCTTTATAAATATTCTGTAGAAGCCATCATGCCTAGAAATCCCCTAAGCTCTTTTAGGGTTGTGGGCAGGGGTAGGTTCTTGACGACCTCGACCCTGACCCTGTCCACCCTTAGTCCATCCTTGCTGATATATTGTCCTTAGCCTCTAGAAGTATCCACATGATCACTCGGCGCTTGGATCTTAACATCTTCTTCCTTGATTATTCTTGAAACTCTAAAAGATCTCCACACCATGGCGACACTCTTCCTTGGATGAGTGGAGAAGAGAATGGAGAAAGGGAGGGGCTCTCAAATCAGGCTTGCATGTATCATTCTAGTTAATAACTTTAGTGGCCCAATAACATTTTTTGAGCAACCTTA
Source organism: Wolffia australiana (assembly GCF_029677425.1). Classification (NCBI taxonomy): domain Eukaryota; kingdom Viridiplantae; phylum Streptophyta; class Magnoliopsida; order Alismatales; family Araceae; genus Wolffia; species Wolffia australiana. Next base: position 7,019,051 of record NC_135853.1, on the reverse strand, counting down.
TTAATTAACTATATCAACATATATATTAATTAATTAAGGTTCGATTTAACCCAATTGATAGGTTAAGTTTCCAGCCCGAGGTGTGCCAAGCTACACCTCGTGCTCTAGAAGATACCGAGTAGTATTGAAATCTCTCATGGAACCTTTACTGTCATCGGTTACCGTGTATGTATAATCCATCATCCGCGGGAGACTCTTGAACGACTTAAGGTATGGTTTATCGTCAAACCTTAATCCATCATTCGACTAGTAGTGATGCGTAACATGAATCGTTGAAGAACGCCTTCTCCAATATCCTCACTACCCTGGCCAAAGATTTTTCTACATCGTCTTCCTGGAGTCAATCTCCCCTTATACCGAGGGTGGATGCTCCCGTCTTGACCGCTCAATCATCTCCGTAAGCTTCTTACTACATCTGATCTATAACTTATTTGAATCCAATGATTAGAGGTTCTAAATCATAGTCAGAATGTAGTCATCCACTCATGAGGTTCCTTGGTGTCTCAGGTCATGGGATCACTTATACAATCGTGACTTGAATCAACATGATTGGCGTTTACGTATAATAACATTTAGGGTTCGTACAGATCAATTCTGTGAACTCTTTCTATAAAGAGCACACACTATCTGTCCTTAGTGTCGCCACAATAATAGTTAGAGGATCAGGTATACTCATCTTATAAGTAGGATCAGCAAGTGCTATTTTATCTGGATAATTTGATGTCCGTCTCGACTATCCATTGAACAGAATATTTAGAATACATGTTTAAAGACTGATGATCACTGTATTATGATCTAAACATAATTCACTAAGTCATTGCACGTATTCATGGAATTCATGATAAATAACGCACAAAATAATAATGAACGTAAATATTTTTTTCAATGAACCTAAATAAACATGGTAGTGTGATTGGCTTGACAGCCACATAATATCCTTCAAAGACATGATCATCACTCCTTGGTATAAGAAGAAATTGGCTCAAGAAAGATGAATTTTAAGACTAAAGAGGCCTTGATATGAAATAGGAAGAGGATTCCATGGAGCAAAGGACTTATAATGGAATCGTAACGATATCATTAAACTCATTCAATGAAGCACCCTTGTACAGATCACATCCCTAATTTCTTGGACCCCCTAGCAAAATGAATCAAGCTGCTCAAGTTTGCAGCTTCTAGTCGTATCCACATGATCCTCGACATGTCAATCTTCACCCTTGTTCATCCTCCATGGTCGTCGTTATGTTGTCCATTCGCTTCATGAATGGAGAGGAGGTGTGGCCCCGATGGAGAAGAAGGGGAAAGCCTCTGAACAATTCTGGTTTGGGTGAATTTTTTTCAGGGCCTTCCCTATTATACTAAGCGGATAGTTTTCATAAAAATCCCAAAACTGAAGTATATCTTCTGACGTCCAAAAGACCATTTGTGTGTGGCCCTCTAGGTGTATCAGTCTTGCTAGTAACTCTTGTGGCTCAACAACATTTATTGGACTTCCAAATTAATTAACTATATCATCATATAAATTAATTAATGTCAGATCAATTTAACCCAACCAATAGGTTGAGTCTCCAACACGTGGGGTGCCAAGCAACACCGCGCACTCTAGAAGATACAAAGAAGTGTGTATCGACTCACTCATGGAACCTTTTCATCATTGGTTATCATGTACGTAAAGTCCCTCATCCACTCGACACTCCTATGGTAACTTACGGTATGGTCAACTGTCAAACCCTAATCGGTCATCTAAGTTAGTACTAATGCGTTCAGAAATCATCGGAGAACTATTCTTCGGTATTTCACTACATTGGCCAACGATTTCATCCCATCATCTTCCTTGAGCTGTCACCTCTTATATGGAGGGTGGATGGTCCCATCTTGACCACTTAATCATCTTCGAGAATTTCTAGTTGCACTTGAACTAAGACCATCACAATCCCACAATTAGGGACTTGCAAGTCATAGTCAAAGTAAAGTTGTACGTCCACAATATAGCTTTGGTGTCTTAGGTCTAAGGACTATTTATACAACCATGAAGTGAATCAACCTGCTTGATAGTTTGGTATAATACCATTCAGGGATTCATATGGATCAAATCAGATATTTCTTTCGACTAAAGAGCACACACTATTTATCCTTAGTATTTCCACATTAATGGCTACATGAATGATCATACTCATCATATGAGTGAGGCTAGATAATGCTATTGTATCCGGATACTTTGATATCCTTCTTGAGTATCCTTCAAATAAGATTATTTAGAACACACACAGAAAGACTAGTGATCTCTATAGTACGATCTGATCATAATTCACTAAGTTCATGCACTATAATGAATATGTTCTATTAATGAACATGGACTGAGATATGGAATGTGTGGTTGGCTTTCTGGGCATATATATTTCCATCAAATATAACAAATGCCTGGCCAAGGTAGTAATGATATTTGAGAATGCGTTCTCCAATGATCCCCACTATGCATCAATAATAATCGAATGATGGATTAGGGATTGATGATTAACGATACCTTAAGTCTTTCTAGAGTCTCGCGCTGATGATGAATTATACATATACGGTAACATATGATGGTAAAGGTTCCATGAGAAAGTTCAAACACTACTCGGTACCTTCTAGAATACAAGGTCTCACTTGGCACCCCACTGGCTTGAAACTTAACCTATCGATTTGGTTAAATCGATCATTAGTTGATTAATTGATATGTTGATACAGTTAATTAATAAGGTTGGTTAATAATTATTATTCAGCCACTGAAGTTATTAAATTGAATGATACATGGGCCTAGAGGGTCACACACATAAGATCACAAGGGCATTAGTGAATATATTTTACATAATGGTTTTTTGAGAAAAAAGTGAAAGGACACTCATTTTAAGTACCCAAGCAAACTAGACTTGGAAGCCTACTTTTCTCCACTCATATTATTCTCCAGTCAACCAAGAATAGTGTCTTCATGGTGGGAAGATCTCCAAAATTTTTACGTAGAGTTGAGTAAGAAGTGGTGATCCAAGAGCTGCGTGATCGTGTGGATACTTTGAGAGGTCGGTCATGTGAATGACTTTAGAGCAATCTCAAAGTGGGCAAGTATAGGGTGGAACAAATTCCCCAGAAGGTAGATGTGATTTATAATTTTAAATATTGATTTAGAATAGATAAACACTTGTACATTCATGGAAAAAACTTCTATATTCCATGATTGAACTAAGGCACAAAACCCAATAGGGACAGCGTAATGAATACAATGATGCGTGAACAGCGCGTGGAAAAAAATGTGAGTGAAACTTCCCACTGAACCAAATTTGATTCATGAATCTACTCATCAAGGTGAAGGAAGAGATGTAATATTTCAAGGATCCTGTGGATATGTCTAGAGTCCACACACATGACCAGTTCCTTATGACTTACTCAAGGATCAAAGGTATCATGGATGTAATCAATGCCAAGGTGATTCATTTCATGTTTTTTTGTTAATGCTGTTTCGATTCTGTTTTAAGTCTTCTGCTATGAATTGTTGTAAGCTTTCATCCAGATCAATTCCACTAGAGAGTAAATTTTTTTGCGTACATTAAACCTATAAGGAAAGGTTTTACTTCGAATTATATAACCTTTTGCACTATATATCATTACAAATCTAGATATATAATGAAAAACAATGAAAATATATTTTGAAATGCATCCTAAATTTTTTTTGACTTTTGGTTTTTGATATAAATTTATAACTTAGTTAACTATGGGATGTTCTAATAAATTTTTAAATTAGTCATCTTTCTAGGTTTGTAATATTAAATAACATTTTTCTAGGTTGAAAACACATTTTCTAAGGTTGGGATGTCACCCCAACTGAAAATTTTAATTATCATGCACCCAGCTTAATATTTTTTTGACATAAAAAATTTGACAAAATATTCAATCATAATGGCTCATATGTAGACAAGTAGGTTGATTTGATTGGTTTTGCGCCTAATAAGTGCCCATGTATTAGCGTAATAAATTGTGGTTTTACAATTTTATTGTTCTTGATAATTTTTTTAAAATA